>NC_136605.1:3793627-4341127 GCF_910589615.1 Taurulus bubalis
CGGATCGTCCAGCAATCCTCCGCACCCATTGGCCCGTGGAGCGAGTGTTGCGGATGCGATGATTTAAACAAGGGCTGTTTAAGTGTCCAAATAATGAAGCAAAATGATTTGCTGACTTACAGACGTACAGCAGGTCTCTGGGTGAAAGTCTTTCTGGGCTGAGCGTGTGATTGTACCTGAGCGCTTGGATTGGTTTCGGTTGTTTCCCATGAGAGATTTACTGTATTTTCTCGGTTCTTCTCACTGGTTTGAAGTGGGTGGGCTCAGTTGGGTGAAAACAAGGTGTTACGCATTTCTCTGCACCAATCAGGATACCAGCTGTGGTCACACCAAACACAAAGCACACTTCTTTTTGCTTTGCATTATTTGCGTGAGTCTGACTTCGGGAATATTTATGTTTTTTGTTTTTGTTTTATTAGTTTCACCTACGCTAGAAACCCTGCTTACCCCCACCGAGCTGTATTCACTGTGTTTAGCAAGGCACGCGGCGGCTGATTTACAACAGCGGTATGGACCCAAAATAAACAGATTTCTGCTGTTATTTAATTGCATTTAACAAATAAAAAGGATGCCAAAATACATCCATAATGATGCTGGTTTGTAGAAAGTCTGACTTCGTGGTCAACAAGCAAACATCTGTTAAAATGCTTGTTTTCTGAATGCTAGGCTATGCTAACATTTTAGCTGCTCCATCAAAACTCAACATAACGTCTTCTAGGCATAAATACGGCATTGGCGTTATGGTTTCTACAATTTAGACCGTCTGTGGTTTATGCTCGTACATTTATACACAATGAGTTGTGTACTAACTTCTACGAATAGAAGTACATGTTGTACAACTTGTTAAGAGAGCAAGAGAGAATCAAAGAGAACCACAAACAGGGGGAGAATAGTTTATTTTTGTCTCCCATTCTCACACACACACACACACACACACACACACACACACACACACACACACACACACACACACACACACACACACACACAGCTGTGACCCGTTACCCGGTGTCTGGCAGCAGAGGGGGGTGATGGGGGGGGAGACCTTTGACCCTGCATTTGATCGTCCCTCTGTGCCTGAGTGAGAGAGAAAACACAGAAGTGTAACCCAAGCCCCTACCAACCTCTCCTCCTCCTTCTCTTCCTCCTTCTACTCCTCTTCCTCCTCACGGTTGATCTGACACTTCTCCTAAACATAACCATGTGGAGTCTCTCTCCGACCCTCTTTCTGTGTCTCGCGCTCTTTCAAACGGGGATGATATGAGGCAACTTCTTAAAGTCAGAACACCATGCACACACACACACACACACACACACACACACACACACACACACACACACACACACACACACATACACACACACACACACTCTGATTTCTGTTTATTTCTCTTCACCCCTTTACCTCCCCTCTGTTCTTGAACTCCCCCGCCATCTTGTTTTCCTTCTCCAGACTCCTGTCATTTCAGATCTCTTTTTGGTCTCCACTAACTCCTGAGATACTTTTGGGGCTCTCTTTTAGCTGTTAAATGCTCCACAATGTTAGTACCTAGCGGTTTATTATCTTGCTTTGTTGAATACTCGATTCTGATTGGTCGGCTATGAATAACAGATCGTTGCTGTGGACCAGGTGGCAACCGCCGTTTTTTACAAGTGAGGCCGATGCGGAAGTGTCTTAAAACTTTCATTCTCTCTACTGACCATCAGAGGGCGACTCCTCTAGAAGTCAGGTTGTATAGAAGTCTATGAGAGAATTACTCTACTTCTCTCTTGATTTATTCCCTCAGTAAACATGAGTTTATGTCTCAATCTCTAGTTTCGAGTCTTCTTCAATACAGCAGTTTTGATTGACAGGTCACTATCACAGCGTTGTCTGGGAGTTGTCTTTGTTTCTGTCTTAGAAGTTGAACGCCTTTTCAGTTGGGTTTTCAGTTCATGGAAGTCAATTGTGACACTGGTCGCCTAAAAATGTCTTATTCAGCGTTCGGTTGTACCTGGCACCAACCCTCTCTCTTCACTTCTGGTTGCAACAAACCAAGATGTCGAAGGCCAAACACCAAGATGGCGAAGGCCAAACACCAAGATGGCGAAGGCCAAACACCAAGATGGCGAAGGCCAAACACCAAGATGGCGAAGGCCAAACACCAAGATGGCGAAGGCCAAACACCAAGATGTCGAAGGCCAAACACCAGGATGTCGAAGGCCAAACACCAGGATGTCGAAGGCCAAACACCAGGATGTCGAAGGCCAAACACCAAGATGGCGAAGGCCAAACACCAGGATGGCGAAGGCCAAACACCAGGATGTCGAAGGCCAAACACCAGGATGTCGAAGGCCAAACACCAGGATGTCGAAGGCCAAACACCAGGATGTCGAAGGCCAAACACCAGGATGTCGAAGGCCAAACACCAGGATGTCGAAGGCCAAACACCAGGATGTCGAAGGCCAAACACCAGGATGTCGAAGGCCAAACACCAAGATGTCGAAGGCCAAACACCAAGATGTCGAAGGCCAAACACCAGGATGTCGAAGGCCAAACACCAAGATGGCGAAGGCCAAACACCAGGATGTCGAAGGCCAAACACCAGGATGTCGAAGGCCAAACACCAGGATGGCGAAGGCCAAACACCAGGATGTCGAAGGCCAAACACCAGGATGTCGAAGGCCAAACACCAGGATGTCGAAGGCCAAACACCAGGATGTCGAAGGCCAAACACCAGGATGTCGAAGGCCAAACACCAGGATGTCGAAGGCCAAACACCAGGATGTCGAAGGCCAAACACCAAGATGTCGAAGGCCAAACACCAGGATGTCGAAGGCCAAACACCAGGATGTCGAAGGCCAAACACCAGGATGTCGAAGGCCAAACACCAGGATGTCGAAGGCCAAACACCAAGATGTCGAAGGCCAAACACCAGGATGTCGAAGGTTAAAAACCAAGATGGCGAAGGTTAAAAACCAAGATGGCGTTGGCTAAAGTTGTCGAACCCAAGGCTTCAAAACGGTAGTCTGCAAACCAATGGCGACGTCACGGTGACTACCACCTCTTCTCTCGTTATGCAGCTCGTCCGCTAGCCTGAAAACTTAAAACCTTTTTTTGTTAACAACTGCACCTCCCCTTCTCTGCTTTTGTTGGACAGAATGGTTGCTTATCTCTTTTTCATGAACAGCAGGGTGACTGTAAATCTTGCTCCAACTCTTTCTCAACCCTCACCCCATCTTTCTACCTTTTTTCCTCTTGTCATTGGAAAAAACGGGTTTCTGTTGCTTGAAAACAACTTATTTTTAGGAGAGATTTCTATCCAGCAACATGGTGGTTAATTCAATCTGACTCTTTGTTCCGTACTTTTCTTTTAACATTTTTCACATTTTCTGGGCTAAAGTGGATTACACCCTTCCATCGTCACTGTGATTTGCGGTCAGACGCTCCTCTGTTCTTGGGGAAGGAGTTTAATTGCAGCATTTCTTTGGTCTGCCGAGTCTTCCTCCGAGGTTTTTCTCTCCGGCTGTTTTTCCTTCGTTAGAAGGAAGAAAAAAGTCTGAACTGTCTTCCCCAAACTCTCCTCGCGCTCCTCGGCATGTAACGGATTACTCTCCCTGCTCAGCTCCTCCTGCAGTCTTTCCCTTTCTCTTCTGTGTGTGTGTGTGTGTGTAGGGGTGTGTGTATGTGTGTGTGGGGTTTCTTTTGGGTTGGAGGAGGGGAGCTTTTGATTTGCCGTGCAGTCAGACGAGGGAGGTCGTCTTTCAGACCAGATATGGAGGCTGGAAGAAAGACTCTTCACAACACTTGGAAACTTTACTTATTGTGCTCCTGACCCAGAGGATATGAACGAGGGAGGAGATCTACTCTTTCCACCTCATTCTTAAGAAGTGGGCTGCTCTTTTTGCACGGTTTTGAGGAGGCTCTACCTGTGACTGAATTGCATGGGTTGCATTTTCCGGCTACAAAGGACAAATAACCGGAGGATTACATCGTCAGGATCTGCTGTGTTCGAGCTTAAAAGCGCCCTGGATTCTGGTTTCACCTCTGGAAGTCACAACGTACCTTCACTGAACATATGAGGAGTTTGGCTTTTACCACAGCATTCACATGTTTTACTATCCTGCTCACTGACGGCAGTCTTTCGGCAGAACTTCTTGTGTTTCTCTTTCTTCTCCTGAAGAGTCTTCCTCCTTATCTCGTCAGTCATCCTTCATCTTTCTCTCCTTTGTGTGCTCTGGAGAAGGAGGAGCTCAGGACCAAAAATAAGTTGTTTTTTGGGGGGGCAAAAACAGTCCTTTTTGATTTGTTGACTCCTCTACATGGAACCACTCTGAACCAATCAGAACCCCACCGCCGGCCAGCGATGGACTGCACGGCGGCTATCCTGAAGGCGTGCGCCCGCTCCAGGACCAAGTGGTGTCGGCATGAGCGGTCCTCAGTCCGTCGACCGGGGAGGCCGGCGGACGGCTGCGGCTGCGGCGGCGACGCCACGGCGTCGAGGGTCGTCAGCCGCGCTTCTTCCGTCCTGCGGCGCTTGCTGTTTTACGCCTGTTGTTGTCTGTTCCACGAGGACGTCCCTGACCGATGTCGGGAGCGGTACAATTGTCCCGGGGCTGCACAGAGAGGAAGAGGAAGTGAGGAAGAAGGTGAGAGTGAAGGACTCTCTCTTGATCTTCCTGTTTCAGGCAGACAGGTTTTTATTAGTGTCAGTATTTGGAGTTTTTTCCGTATTTTTACTGACTACGCTGTATATTTCAGGGAAAGGTGTGTTGTGAGTGTGGACAGTGAGAATCAGTCTTTGTTTCATTATCGTTCTTTGCCCAATGTAATGTTTCCCAAGCCGTGTTTCCATTCACTAATCGTAGACATTTTTTGAAAAAAAACTGTATGGGAATGGTAAAATTCAATTAAACTTCCTGACTTTTGCAAAAACGTTTTTCACGTTAGCTGGATGGATTATGAAAACACCTTTTATTGAATACATTCTAATCTAGTAAGCATTGACCTAACAGATATTACTATGACGCGCAAATGCTCATCTTCGTTTCCGGACATCATAAAACATGGACAATACTAGCTGACATGAAAGAACAATAAATTTCCCCAATTGAAACAAATTCCCGAAGACCTCTCTCCATTTCTCTCTCGTAGATGGTTCGATAGCCATGGCGACTCTTTTGGTTCCCGTTTAGCAACTTCTTCTTCTTCTTCTTCTTCTTCTTCTTCTTCTTCTTCTTCTTCTTCTTCTTCTTCTCTGTTCACTGGCAGATTATTTAGTTTATTCGCTCCAAACCAGTTTATTGAAATGTGCCTAACTCTCATTTCTCTTTTGCGTCATTATAAAAGTTGGCTTAAAACTCATTTGACCATTTATTGGAAATATGGCTATAGAGGCTTCTTCCATTAGTCTCCCTAAAAAGCTGAAACATGTTCCAGAGAGAGACTATCTGCGCCACAATAAGCAACCAATGACTCAAATGCTAACACAATGCCTGTTGCTAGCTACAGCATGTCATGTCAGCCGATCAAAGTATTGTTTTAGCATGAATGATGCAGTTAGTCGTTAGCATGCTAAGGAAAGCTTTGTATATGCAAGTTACAGTAGTTAGCGTTGGCACTTGCAAACATTATATTGCTTTCTGATGTGTCCACATTCCAATACATGTTGACATCAGGATGGTTCTCAGGAAGCTCTCTGAGCTAGCAAGCGTTTTGACTGTTGGCAAGATAGTTGTCAAGTGTTGGCAAATGCTGTGCCTTGCTGTTGGTCAGTGGCGTGCACGCTAAAGTGTACTTGTTTGACTTGACATGAACATTTCTCTGCAAAATGTAGCTGTTTTAAATGCTAGTGTGCTTTTCTTTTAATTTCCAGAGGGCTAACAAATCTGTAGCTCTAGTTTAACAACGGCTGTAAACGAACAGTGCCAGTAAATTTACGGCACGTAACCAGTACTTATGCTCTGTATAGGTTTTCATTTATTACACTTCACAAAACTATCATTTGTCACCTTCCTATTTCACATCTGACATCAAAGGCAAAACAGACTAGCACCAAAGTCAACCAGCTTTTATACAGATCCTACCTGTTCACAGTACAACTTGTGTGGCCTTCATTGCCACTAAGGAATTTCCCAGTGTCGGGTTGCTTGATGGAAAAGAATTTGCCTGTCTTGCCTCGGTGGTGTCGGCGACAGTTGTCCTTGTCTTAGATGCTGCATACACCTTTAATAGCTCTGTGGAGGTTCAAGAAATAAGATAGAATGTTTGATATTCTTGCCTTTTTACGTGAATCTGAATAAATAAATGAATAGAAATGTGTCTTGACATACAATACGGAAACTAAACTAAAGTTAAGAGAGATATGTACTCAAAACTCAGTGACATACTGTAGGTTTGTAGCAAACTGAGGAACAGAATGGAAGTTTGTCAAAGTTAAGACAAACTGAGCGTCTTTGTTGCAGTAAATGTCTCAACGTCTTGTTGAACTTTTAGCTTCAAAGCCACCGGACAGTGAGACAAAAACTAATATTTGTGCATCCTCATGAAATATATGGAGCTGGAAGCTTGGTGACTTAGTGATTACTTAACGGGCAGGATGAGTAGGATTTGTCGGTTGGGGTCAACAAACCTGAGATTCACTCTCGTTTTGGACCTTGTCCGCCTCACTATGTTCATGTTTCTTTTGTGCGGTGTCGGCTAGTAATGTGCAAACCTACCTGACCCGTTATGAAAGCCAATAAGCAACACCCAACCCACAAAATCATGTTTGTTTGTTATTGTGTTATTAATAGCCTACTCTGAACGCTGCTTTGTCAATATTTGACCCTCCCAAAAAGTGACAAAGCAGCCGACTGGCGTTATCTTTCAGCAGTCAGTCGGCTTAAGCGGATGAGTCAAGCTAGCTAGCTGGCTTTAGCTTCACTTAGCTTTTTTCTCCGTGCTCTCTAAGGTCAGTGCTTCAGCTCAACGTGAAAGCTTGACGAACAAATTGATGAGCAACCTCACAGAATCCTAATTTAGGATTATTTTTGTCCATGCGATTGAGATATATATATATATATATATATATATATATATGGATTTAGTCTTTTTTTTTTTCCCCAGCTGGTTTTAGAGTTTAAAGTCACGACCGGCTTTCAAAACCACATTTCTTCATCACATGTCTTTGTCCCTACCGGGGTTTGATCCCACATCACGCTTTCGCTCACTGTGTTCCTTTGCGGTACTTTTTCCCGCTCGACTGTCTTCAGGGCTGAAAATAACCAGCGCTAAAGACGGCATTAAGGTTCAACGTGTCATCCAGCCATGTCTGAAAACCAAAGTGTTTATAACTGTTCAGAATGGCTAAAACTAAAAGGCATAGAGAAGGAGGAGACGTGATGATCGGATATGGGGATGAAGGAAGGAGGAAGCAAGGACAAAGGGATCAGAAGCTACAGTAGTTAAAGAGACAGAAATGTTAAAGTCTCCGTATCTGATCTTTCCATCTTATTTTTCTTCTTCTAAAAATGACTCGCACACCCTGTTATTGGCTAACCACACACACACATGCATGTGTGCGCATAGTGTGCTTTCCAGTGTGTTTTGTGTTCGGTGTGTGTGTGTGTGTGTGTCTCTCTAGTATTTAGTCCCACAGTCAGCAATTTATAGCTGTAATTACAGACAAAGAAAGAGACAGAGTATGAGCTTTCATGCTGCGGCTTACAGCTGTGTGTGTGTGTGTGTGTGTGTGTGTGTGTGGGGGGGGGGGGGGGTCTGTGTGTCTATTCTTGGCAAATATGTCATAATAGTGAATATGTTAATATGGAGATCAATTACTGTTCCCCACAAAATCTTCCCTGTGGGATTTGCGTTCATGCTTTTTATGTGTGTTTTAAGTTGTTTTTTTAACAATTTGATCTATTTTCATTCCCATTTATCTGCTTGGATAAGCTGCAATTCTCCAATATCACAGTGTGAGGAGGCGGGGCAACAGAGTATATATACATATACCCTTTTTGGGTTGTTCCAGTGGTCAAGTCTGTGTTTCTGTCAATGTGTTTCCACCACTGCAAATTCAATTTGTGTGGCTTCATTTCTATTTGTACTTGGCAGCAAGGCATTTTTTGGGCCGTAATGCATTGGCAAAGCTGATATTAAAGGGTGCTTGAGAGTTAAATGCCAAGATTGATTCTACTCTCGATTTCTGTGTGATGAATATGATGCTGGTTAGCTTAGCTTAGCATACAGACTAGAAACAAAGTCGATGAGTCGAATACTCTGGAGGTATGTGTAATTGTGTTCATAGAAGTGAAACCCTCAACGAAAAACCTTTTCTTCGCGCTCTCCAGGTGAGGAGCAGGAACTCGGACCCCCGCCCTCCGTAGACGAGGCGGCCGATGCTCTGATGACCAGACTGGGCTTCCTGCTGGGGGAAAAGATCATCAGTGAAGAGCCGGGGTCCTCTTATCACGCCCAGGATGATGGACAGGTAATCAACACGTATCCGGATGCAAACGTACACACATTTAGGATGTTTTTAGATGGTTCCAGCAGGATTAGCCTTGGACAGACGGACACTGAGATACGCCTGCATACACACACCCGACCAAAACATAATCTCCTGACAGAGATAATAAAACACCACAGTAAATCTGTATTTGTCTGTCTGTTTAATACTTTGTTTTCAGCAGCAGCTGGGCTTGTTGCATGTTTAAATGTACTGCTGCATATGGATCATATTGTTTATCCTGCTGACATTATTTCCACACAAGTTTCTAAATTCTCAGCTGTTTAATTTTAACATTAGCATCCACGTGCATCCAATCATGGATATAGTTCTGTTATCAGTTATACATTTATTTATCTCTGTGTGAGAAAATGCACATGTGATTGTTTGAAATTTGTCAATTGCATTAGTCTCATGGTCAATGCGTGAAGCTTGTCAGCATGTATGTTACTGTTGGCTCGAGCACAAACAACGTCAGATTCTCTAAGTCCCGCCCCTCAAACGCAGACTGGTCAATCATAGCGTAGCATTGGCCAGCCAACAACTATCTGCTTTCCTCGTAATAATGATACTTGTTACCTAGAGAGGTCTAAAGGAGATACTGCATATGTTTACATGAAACATGATGTTTATAAAGCCCAATTGAACCAACATTAGCGCTTTTATGCTACGCTAGCTACTGAATGTACAGTATACCCATGCTGCTTTTGCTTTTTAATGTTTGTAACAGTGAATGAGGACCGACCCGGTTGTACAGCAACAGTGTTGTTCTTGAATTTCAATGTTTCCATAGGCGTCGTTTTTCCAAAAATGTAATATTTATAGATAGTGACAGTGTCGGCTCTGTGGTCGCTCAGACATTAGCATCAGGGGGCGGGGCTTAGCGAAGGCTGCTGCTATAGATACATCGTGTACAGACATAGGAACTAAACCCTTTATAACTTGGCTAAGCAATGTCCCTGAATTACTGAATTGGCCCGCTGGGGATCAATAAAATGTATCTTGTTTTAGTAAAAGTGCTCCAGCCCTTTGCCGACTAACCAGCTGGCCAACTTGTGAGTTTAGATTGTCACACAGCTTCATGGTGAGGAGCTAGAGTTGTCAGTTTCAACGAGCTCCTGTTGGCCACACAGAATGACTCTCTTTGTCTTTTTAAGTTAGATTGGGTCGTTCAATGTACTGAAGAATATTTAATATCCTTAACTTAAAACTCACCTTTTGCAGCTAAATTTTAACAAGAAATGTTTGATGGATTTAAGCAATCTGGTCTTTTTCAACCATTATCATTTCCAAGTAGAAATAACTCTTTATAACATTCATAAGCAAATTAAATGAAACTCGAGTCCCATCAAATTATACTTTGATTCATTACTCAGTCAGTAGAAATAGCAATAAGTCTTTTGCTAAACTGATGTGCTCTGGATATTAGTTACTGTATATTAGATACTCATAATACTGCGTGAATATATTGTTTGCCCATTTCTTAGCAACTTGAATTTAAGTAAAATGTTTCTTTGTTCTTAAAATGACATATTCTGTCCTTCGTCTTTCAAATTTAAATAAAGAAATGTTTCTTCTGTATACATGACTAAAAGACATTGTTGCATACGTATCGTATATACAAGAACGTGAGGATAACATCTCATCTTTCCCCCACAGAGGATCTCTCCTTCCTCCAGTCTGGCCAGTAGCAGCACCTCCCCTTGCTCCACTCTGCAGCCTCCTGCTGGAGGGGAGGGCAACAACGACAACCACGCCTCCTCTAACCACGCCTCCTCCAACCACGCCTCCTCTAACCACGCCTCCTCCAATCACGCCTCCTCCAACCACGCTGCCGTCACCTCCCCCACCTCAACGCTGGAGAGCAGAGACAGCGGCATCATAGGTGACATGCCGTAGATACAGCTTCTTCAAAAAGAAACCCTTTCACTGCGAAGTAATTCACTCTTCTTTCTCTCTCTCTCTCTCTCTCTCTCTTTCAGCCACGTTGACCAGCTACTCCGCCGAGTCGGCAGCAGAGCGGGACGACGGCGTCAGGTATCCTGTCGGTGGCAGCAGCCTGAATCTCTGGCAGCAAGGGGGCCGGCCTGTGGTGGCCTCCAACTCCTCTTCCTGTATGGGAGCAGGAGGAAGCACGAATGACGGCTTCCTGTACAGGGTGGAGGACATCATGGCCGCCTCCACTTACAGCCTCAACAAACTCCACCCTGACTGGGGCCCTGGCTCCGCCCGCTCGTCAGGCTCCACCCACTCCATCCCTCTCTACCTCATGCCCCGCCCTAATTCAGTTGCTGGTAAGATCACAGATAGATGACACATAGAAATAGAATAAGAGAAAAAGGGACATTCCCATTTAAATCGACGTAGCAGTTTGATCAATGTGGCGACCATTATTACGTGTAATGTTGCCATTGTGACCGTTGTAGCTAACTTCTGTGTAAACTAACTCGACCAGCTGCAAGTCACGACTCACGATGGTGAGATTTTGCAGTAACGACTAAAACAAGTGCAGTAGTACGGTTACAAAGCATAGGAAAGCTAATTTCTACTGCCAAATGAGTGACAACGAGCTAGCTAGCTCGCTAACCAGTGAACAGCTGGCTAGCATACTTTATTTATTGCTACACCGGTGACAGAAAATGAGCCGAACCGGGCCTTTTCACGCAAGACGCAGCTTCAGCTTCACTCTGTTGTGTTTGTTGTGACGCAGCAAAAAGCTGTTCAGTCGAGCTATCGGAAAGAAAAAGGGTTTCAGAGCGCAGCGTTGTCACATTCACTGAGAAAGAAACGGTCCCTCCGCCGTTCTGGAGAAAATGATAACAGCCGTACAAGTACGTCGATGTGTGTTCTCACCATAGCAACTAACAACAATCGCCATTTTCTTTTGTGCTTGTCATAAGAGCACGGAAAACCGTTTGATGTCTGTTCTACTTGTGAGAGAGAGAAAAAGAGAGAGAGAGAGAGAGAGAGACTCTAGTGGTTTCCAGTCTTGCAGTGCGCTCCCACACACACTCTTTCCTGTTAGGAAGGAACTACATCACTCTCTCACCCAGAGTGCGTTCACTAGTGATAGTGAGCGAACAAAGCCTCGCCCTCATGATCATGAGATCTCTCTGGGTTCCTAACATATAGAGGCATATTTATAGAGCGGTCAGCTGTTTCACAGCTGCAGTTCAGCATCACTTGAGGTAACTTCATGAGTATTACATCTTTTTAGGCATGAGACAATAATTGCAAATGAAAAGTTGGCTCACTCCAACCTTTTTATTTGAAAGAAATAGTAATCAATATTTTTTGTTGGCAAAGGACAAAACATTTAAAAGAGCATAATTATGCTTGAACTTATGCATTTGTCCCACAAGGGAAGAAGGTGAGATTGGAGGCCAAATATTCATCTACAACTTCTTAACTCTGCTGCATTTGCTAAGCCCCGCCCACTTCTGAGTGATCCAATTAAACTAAAATGTCTCGTAACTAAACTACATATTCCGTTTCTCTCTGAAACGCATCACAATACAGAAGCTAAAGATGTGACATCTTCTCGTTCACTGTGACTTTAAAGGACAATATTAGCTTATGACAAATAAGCTGTTATCAGCATATGTATCGATCGCCATGTGACAATAAAATGCTGTCGGTCGGATCTATAAATCATCAACTGTTTACTTAAAGGACTAGTTCAACATTTTTTAAATGTACGTATTTCATATTGTAGTATGGTTAGCCTAGCTTAGCATTAAGTATGGAGGCAGGGGGAAGCAGTGAGTCTGGCTCTGTCCACATTTTTGTTATTGTGTAGTAACACCTCTTAAAAACATTAACGAGTCGTTTGTAGGTTGTTGTGTAGACACAAAGACCGTGCCTCTGTAACGTGTTCAGAACTCATCCTCCCTTTCCTCTTTTCCTCTCTGTCTCATAAAAACTAAAAAGGAAGGAAATGTCATGTATGACGTTTCTCAAAACACACACACACACACACACACACGCATACATACATACATACGCACAGGATACGAGGCACAGCCTGCTTCCACGTTCTCTCTCTGTAGCGGATTGAAACTGGATTGAGTGGATCAAACTTTGGGTAGGTGTCTGTCTGACGACTCAAAGTGAACAATATTTACTCATGTTTTGTTAGATTTGTATTCCGCTTTATAGTGTAGGGAAAATCACGACACGGCATTTCTCGGGACAACGTCCCACAAATACTGGCTGTTCTTCCCTTCACTAGCGACAGATAAGAGGAGGAGTACAACGTTTCTTGAACTTTAGCAGACCTTTTATTTATTCTGTGGTTGTATTTAGAGATTAACTTGTTTCATGTCTTCATGCAGTGGTTGCTACAGGTTGTGGGTTTATTTGCAAACTGTGAAGCAATAAGATCAGCAACTTTCAAGTCAACCTTTAAGCCAGGAACTAGTCCCGCCCCTTAAAACCATCACTTGTCGTTAAAGCTTTTGGACAGAGCGGGCTAGCTGTTTCCCTCTGTTTCTAGTTCTTGTGCTAAGCTAAGCTAACCATTTTACATGTGCTGTACAGACATGAAAGTGGTTTCAATCTTCTCATCTAACTCACCAAATTGCCATCAATATATCTCCTGAAATGACAACTATTATTTTAAGAACAGAGTTGGATCATGGCATTGGATCCTTGTATGTTCAGACCTCTAAACCTCTTCTTCTTCTTTTTACGCACACACAATCAGAAGTTTTGGTTTATCTAATGAGATTATATATATATATATATATATATATATATATATATATATATATATATATAATATTGAACGATATATTATCAGTAGTATCAGCACGTCAAATTATTTATTTATTTTCTTTATTTCAATTTGGGTCAGCTATCATCTACATTAAACTCTTATTTCATTTTGGTTTAAACTTATTTAACATATTTTTAGTTCTGTGATTGGATGTTTTAATACCAAAAATAGCCCTTTCATAAGTTGTATTAACGTTCTCCCCTTACATTTCGTATGTGGCTTGGACATTTTAGCAAAGAACAAAATAAGATTTGAAACTTAAAAAGATCTAAAACTTTGTTTATGCAGAAAACCAACGTGTCCCTCATTCTCTCCCTGCAGCCCCCAGCTCCGCCCACCTTGAAGATCTCTCCTATCTGGATGAGCAGCAGAGACACGCCCCTTCAAGGACGTCCCTCAGGATGCCCAGGCAGAACTCTGGGAGTCGTAGTCAACCGGACCACAGAGGTAAACGCACACAAACAAACACATAAAACGCAACAAAGCCGTGCTATTCTACAGACGGTCTTACAATACTCCTCCCGCCTCTTCTTCTGCAGTGAGTTTCACTCCCTCCCTCAGCCTGAAGCCGCTCCACTTCGAGGTCCCGGGTCTCTCGTCTGATTGGCTGTTCACCGGCAGGGAGTGGCTCTTCCAGGAAGTGGACGCTTGTCTTCGCAGCGGCGACCCGGCAACCAACCGGGGCGTGGTGATCGTCGGCAACATGGGCTTCGGCAAAACGGCTATCGTCGCCCGTCTGGTGGCCCTCAGTTGTCACGGAAACCGCGTGTCGCCAACCGCCACCAGCAACCAGACTAAACGTACGCAGAGAGAGACGTTTTGATATATGTTCAAGTAAAATCATCGTTTAAAAAAAAAACCTGTCCGTGTGATGACAGTGGCGCATGAATCTAGAAAAAAAGTTATAGCCGTTTCTTTCACAAAAGTGATTTTGTGCCCAACTCGGAAGTTGCAATTACTATTATTATAATAAAATGTTGGTTCTTCCTGGGGGCTTGAACCAGATGCTGTGGATGTCCCCCAAACATGAATTTTGTAGCAGATTACTATTTATTTTCTCTATATCCTCTTCTGTAATTCCACATTTTAAAGCCAATATATGGAAAGAACTATTCCAAATGTATAACTTGGAATAGGATAAAGTGGAATAGAATACTACGCTCTGGTTGCCAGCTGTCTTATTTCCAGATTTTTGTTCCGTCTATTCGAACCAGCGACCTGCGCTAACCCTCGCTAACCTCCGGGTTACCAGCAGGCTAAAACCAGCCCTGACTTGGTCAGTTTTGACTCGACGTGAAGGCAAATCTGTAAGAACATGTACTCGGAGTGCATTAAAAAAAATAGAATGAAAAGACCTAATGTTGTTTTTAGAATTGTTCCATTGCTAGCTGCATTTTTAACAGCGCTTGAAGGGGACATAGTAAATTGTTGGCAGTAGCCAACGTTGCATGCTTGCCAAAGGATCCCCAGTGAGTTATTCCAGCCATGAAGGCAACCTCGGTCAGTCTGTAAGAGAAGGCTGAGTCATCATGCAGAACCCAATAAAATCAGCCCGACTCGCGACCAGCAACCACACTTACGGCCGAGCCAACCAGCAGGAAAACCCATTAATTCATGGAGTGGATAAAAAAAACAGAGTTAAGAAGGCAGCAGCCAGAGAAAGACAGATATGGTGTGTGGCTTTACATCTTTACTGAGATTGTGGAAAATAATATTCTTAATAATCCCTCACTCCAGATGCAGAGGCCGTTTCTTTCTCTCAAGACTCCCTGGGAAGAGGAGGAGGAGGAGACGAAGGCGGGGGAGGAAGCTGTCCGGGGACTCCGGAGATGAGGAGGAGACAAGAGGAGGCGCTGAGGAGACTTGCAGCACAGGTAACATCCCCACTTTACTAAATGTAGATCCACTGGCTCACACAACAGATTACTTGAAAGCAGTAACCTGAAAGTAACCAAGTACATTAACTTAAGTACTTTTTTTGGCTGGGTATTTGTACTCAACTTTTTATGCTACTTTAAAATGCAGTGCACTGCGTTTCCTTCAGTAATATTACCATCCACCCACTAGCACCTCTACAATTTCCGAATGAACACGTCGTTACTCGCATCTAGGTCTTGTCATCGCCTTCGGGTTGCTAGGCAACCAGCGAACACACTAGGAAGTCACTGCACTCGGCCAAGAAATGGTCTGGTGCACAACCCCCCACAACCCGCTGTAGAAAAACCACCACTTTGGCTTGCTGTATCTCCCTTGTTTCCATTCGCTGTGCTAAGTTTTCCTGCAACCAGAAATCAGCCATGAGCAGAAGGGTTGGTGGAATAGCCTCAAGTCCTAGTCGGGTTAGCTTAGCTTCAGACTCGGCTCTGCTCCCTCTCGACTCCGCTTTCAGTAGCATTTGGTCCGGCAGGTCCTGGGTGGTCGGTGATCGTCTCAAGGTCGGCTCCCCACGAATGAATCCAATCCCTGCGCTACCGTCTCCAATGAGTTCATATGCCATAAGCGCTCCAGTACCAAAGACAAATTAAGACAAACATTTTGCAAAATTCATGGGAGCTTCCGTAAAGATACTAGAGTAATATCCATCTCCTTACTTAAGTCTTGGCAAGAAAGCATTATATAATATAAGAAAGCTATATATTATGCAAAGTTTTGAGCCACTATACTGTAGTTAACTTGATGCTGAGTGCAATCTGTTGTTGGTTTATATGAATGTTACACAGATGCTCTTTTTTTCACATTTCATCACAAAATGTCCGTCCGGCGGGAACTTAAACGGCTGGTTATGAAATCAGCAACAACAAACTCGAATCCGCAAATCATCCAATCATCTCTCCCTCTCTGACCTTGCAGGTAGTCGCGTATCATTTCTGTCAAGCTGATAACTGTCACACCTGCCTGGTCCCGGAGTTCGTCCACAACATGGCGGCGATGCTAAGTGACGCCCCCCAGCTGTCGGCCTATCGGGAGCTGCTGCACCGCACGCCTCAGCTGCAGAGCACGCTCAGTCTGCGCTCCTGCATCCAGGATCCGAGCTCCGCCCTCCAGAGAGGAATACTACAACCACTGGAAGCTCTCTACAGAGGTACACTGGGATGCTCTGTATTCGGATGGCTTCTTCTTCTTCTTCTTCTGTAAAAGCCAGGGATATAATACTCAATGTGTTCTGTTCTATATTGTTTTTTTGTTTTTGTTTTCCAGAGAGGAAGTTGCAGGTGGACGGGGCGGGGCTTATTGTACTGATTGATGGGCTGAATGAGGCAGAATTCCACCGGCCGGACTATGGCGACGCACTGACTTCCTTCCTTTCCCGAAACGTCCAGAAATTTCCTTCCTGGTTGAAGGTCATAACCACTGTCAGGACCGGTCAGCAGGTATACACACCCACAAAAAACAACTATTGGATGTTCTGTTAAACAATGCATTTATTTATTAAAGCTCCATGTAAGCTCACTATTTGTGGTGACCATCATCAAATTCCGGTTATTGACAGCAATAACACAGTAACAGTTTAGACTTTGACAAAAAAAACTAGTTTTTTGTAAAAAAAAAAAGATGAGAAAAATCAAACAATCCTCTGATCTTTCTCATCTTTTTTTTTTTACAAAATTTGAGATCTATTTAAAACGTTGTACTTCTCCACAGTGTTTACAGGGGTGGAGAGAGAAAAAGAGTTTAAAGCATCTTTTTGTATCCTTTCCAAAAATAAAACATAACAAAGAGCAAGAAAACAAACTCAATTCAGAGTTCAAGTGTGAGAAATCTGTTCTAACGACAGTAGTAAAGTTAAGCAAAGGTTGCATAACTAGTTTACAGTAGTAAAGTGAAGTAAACATTAGCATAACTAGTTTACAGTAGTAAAGTGAAGTAAACATTAGCATAACTAGTTTACAGTAGTAAAGTGAAGTAAACATTAGCATAACTAGTTTACAGTAGTAAAGTGAAGTAAACTTTAGCATAACTAGTTTACAGTAGTAAAGCGAACGTTAGCATAACTAGTTTACAGTAGTAAAGTGAAGTAAACATTAGCATAACTAGTTTACAGTAGTAAAGCGAAGTAAACATTAGCATAACTAGTTTACAGTAGTAAAGCGAAGTAAACATTAGCATAACTAGTTTACAGTAGTAAAGCGAAGTAAACATTAGCATAACTAGTTTACAGTAGTAAAGCGAATGTTAGCATAACTAGTTTACAGTAGTAAAGCGAACGTTAGCATAACTAGTTTAAAGTAGTAAATTGAATGTTAGCATAACTAGTTTAAAGTAGTAAAGTGAATGCTAGCATAACTAGTTTACAGTACAAAAGTTAAGCGAATGTTAGCATAACTAGCTTACAGTAGAAAAATAAAGTGTTGCCGTCAAGATAAAGAGAGTTTGTAAAACACAGCTACGTTCGTTCTTGACTAGCACATGCTGTTTTTCCCCGCTGTGTGGAAGCTCGTTCTTGGTGCTATCAGAGATTAAGCTAGCGTGAGGGACTGTGTCCTGTTCTTTGTTGGATTCTGGATAGTTGACACTCAAGCTGCCTCCGCCAACGTTACTCGAGATAGCAGTGTATTTGCTGACGGCTTAAATGTCAGCCTTTTTTTCCTTGACATTTAATGTGACATTTTAAAGTATATTAAACAGCCAGCACGGTTTTGACAGATGGGAATAAATACTTATTTTCTCATCGTACTTTAAGTACTAACACTATGCATCTGCATCGAATGAATATGTAAGACCCCTTTGACAAACTAACTGCTAACAGACCCCTAAACTAAATCTCTTTCACTGTGTGTGTTTTTCCATCAGGACATTGCTCGTTCTCTGCCTTTTCACTGCATCTCTCTGGACAGGATGGAGGAGAACAACGCCATAGACCAGGACCTGCAGGTAACATACACACCATCTGCTGCCTGTCTGTCTCTCTGTCTCTGTCTATCTGGACATCTTTACATCTTTATTTTCTTTCTCAGGGTTACCTAATGCAGCGTATCCACAGCAGTGCAGAGATCCAGAGCAACGTGTCGCTGACCAATGGTCGCCTCGACAACACTGCGCTGGCCAAGCTGATCGGCCACCTGAAGAGCCTCAGCAGGGGCTCCTACCTCTACCTGAAACTGACCCTAGATCTGATAGAGGGGGGATACCTGGTCCTGAAGAGTTCCAGCTTCAAGGTGAGGAATGGGTGGGGGTGACGAGAACAGGTGGAGGGGGAATAAAACAAGGATTGTAGGAAAAACACATTAGTCAGGCGAGTCAGTTATAGTAGATAACTACCTGCTTTGTATTTGTTTTGGTAATGTTACTCTGTTTCTTATGTAATTGCAGTTGACGGCTAAACCTTCTGGAAAAATGTGTGCGTGTGTTTTGTGTAGGTGGTCCCTGTGAGTCTAGCAGAAGTCTACCTGCTGCAACTCAACATGCGGTTTCCCACCCAGTCGTCATTTCAGAGGGTTCTGCCGCTGCTCAACGTTACTGTGGCGTCGCTGCACCCACTGACCGACCAGCAGGTGTGTGTGTGTGTGTGTCTGCGTGTCTGTGTGTGTGTGTGTGTGCGTGCGTCACACTGCAACAACCTTAACTTTTCCTACAGCGCCATCATCTGGTCAAACTTGTTATTTGTCCAAATAGTTTGGACTGAATGCCTGCTGCAGAACTAGTGACACTCCCATCAGCGGCTAACATTAATCATGTTAGCATGCTGACGTTAGCAGTGAGCTAACAGCTTTGCTGTGCCAAATGTACAGCCTCACAGAGCTGCTTGCATGCAGGCTGTAGACTGTTGGCAGTGTTGAAGTTGGTCCGACCCGTTCACACTGAACAGAAAGCCAACATTAGCCTCGTGGTATTATAGCACAGGTCTGACCCCGGGGACTGTGTTTGTTCACGCTAAATATCGTAAATGACCAGACTTGCTATGATTTAACGGTTCAAAACGATGCCGAAATAACTACAGAATAATGTCTATTTGTAAAAAGTCATTACCACACGCAAACAACTTTTAAGATGCTTGTTTTCTGAGGGATTTTCTGATTCAATGATGACGGCAGGAGGAGAATCTAAATGTTGTGTGTGAACACAACATAAGCCTTGTTGCCATATCTTACAAGTATAATATGAAAACACTTGAAATGTAACCGCAAATTCAAAGAAATGTACAACGGTTTTTATTTGGTTTTGCCTTTCATGTTTTTCTTGCATTCCGTCGTCCATCCCTGATTTTTGCATAATGACAATAAATGACCCTTGACTCCTCCTCCAGCTGTTTGAGGTGGTTAACGCCAGCGCTCTGACCGGCGGGACGCTGCACTGGGGGGAGTTCGCTCACCGTCTGGAGCAGCTCTCCTCCTTGCTGCTGCGGCGGGGCGACGGCAGCAGGATGCTAAGCCACGCCTCCTTCAGGGAGTGGCTGATGTGGAGAGAGGAGGGTCAGGACGACAGGTTCCTCTGCGACCCCAGGTACACCGACGGACAGAGAGAGAGAGAGAGGGAGAAGAGGGAGGGAGCCAGACGTCTTTACTTAATCGGTCTGTTTTGTCTCTCCAGGAGCGGTCACACTCTCCTGGCCTTCTGGCTCTGCCGGCAGGAAGGAAAGTTAAACCGACAGGAGACGCTGGAGCTGGGACATCACATCCTGAAGGCTCACATCTACAAGGTGAACACACACACACAGACACACACACAGTCTGCGATTTATTTCTGTCAAGTGATACCGATGCCTTAAAACTTGCATTCTCTCTACTGACCATCAGGGGGCGACTCCTCTGTGAGAAAATTACTCTACTACTCTAATTATTTATTACCTCAGAGTTTACATCCGTACTTACTTTTAAGATAACGTTACTTATTTGCATGATAACTATTTCTATGCCATTCTTCACTTGAATTCCATGTGTCGTGCTAGCTAGCTAGCTAGCTAGCTGGAGCCGTGTGTACGTCCGGTGTGAAGCGAGTTCCACATAAAAGTTCTGAACGGGGTTCCACCAAGTCACTTTATTTATTCATACAGAAGCTATCCACATAGATCTACCAGTCAATTATCCCTCATTATTTTGTTTCTGTGGCATCAATTCTCGTCTCCTCAGGGTCTGAGTAGGAAGCTTGGGGTTTCCTCCTCAGTTCTGCAGGGGCTGTGGCTGTCCTACAGCACGGAGAGCCTGAGCCCCGCTCTCTCGTCGCTGCGCAACCTTTACACCCCCAACATCAAGGTAACATTTTCCACACACACACACACACACACACACACACACACACACACACACACTTGCTAGTACGGCTGGACTTTAACTCGACTCCCTACTCGTCCAGGTGAGCAGGTTGCTGATCATGGGCGGGGCTGATGTTGACGTCCGTAGCGACGTCCTCAACAACGCCCCCCTGCTGTGTGTCCACGCTCACCTGGGCCACAGTGACGCTGTGGCGCTGCTGCTCGACCTTGGAGCTCAGGTACAACAAAAATATATATTTTCAACATTTTTGTATGGAAACATTGTGTGAGGTTATGATCAGAAGTTTGTTTCAGTATCGCAATCAAACAGGTGGCTTTGTGCTGGTGTTTCAGGTGGACGCTCAGTCACAGGACGGTTTGACCGCGCTGGGATTCGCCGCAGCGGCTGGACATCTGGACATCGTCACCATGCTGAGTCAGCACGCGGCTAAGGTGCCTGTCTACCTGTCGGACTGCTTGATGTTGTGATTTAGAAGATTTAAAGCCGCTATGTGCAGAATTTACACTTTAAAACGTAGACTGTGTACTTCAGTGCCCTCCTGTGGGCGTATCAAGAATGTCGCCGTCTCCGGAAAGTCTTTCCATTTCTCTTTATTTCTATTTCTATGAAGAGATCAGTTGCAGCAGAGGTGTGGACATTACTTCTGACAGATTTAGAACAGCCATTACCCACAACCCCCTTCATCTCCATAAACTAATACTAACACAAACAATTCTAAGACAAAGTGTTATAATACAGATATGCAGGTTCATCAGCACACAATCAATTTTTAAAAAAAGAAAGAAAAAAAGTACATGCCAAGAAATAGTGAACACCTTGGATTTCCTTGCATTTTTGCTAAATGTATTTACATAAATTGTAGTCAGATTTTCCTCAAAGTCACAATAAATGGACCAGCTACGTCTGCCTCAAAATAGTAACATAAAAAAACGTTGCATGTTTTGGTGTATTGTAGTGTCTTGTAGTGGTATTTAATTATTTGCTTTTTTGGGTTACTTTGTAGTCCAGGCACTTTGTTGCCATTGCTGGATTAAATGTATTGTTTCTCCTTTTGGATTTTTTAATATTGATGAATATATCAATACAGAAGACCTTTATTTGAGTGTTATTAGTTTACATGGAATGTATGTGTCTATAGCAACAATGATGAAGATCACAAATGACCGTTATTCCAAGGAGTTCACTATTTTTGTCACGGGGCAGCGGGTGCGCAGAGACCCAGGTGCAGGAGGGAGAGACTGGAGGCAGGTTTCAGTGGTAAAAATCCAGAACGGGCTTTAATTAGCAAAAGGTCCAAATCAAAACAAAGTATTTGATCAGGGGTGGCACACGACATGAAACAGAACAAAGACAATCCGACAAGGGGACAGAAGGCAAACAGGTTTAAATACAAGAGGAGGGTAACGAGGAACAGCTGGAAACACGGAGGGCAGCACAGGTGAAAGGAACGCACAATCAGGGAGCAGAGCAGACAGACAATCATGGACAATCACAAGGGAGGAAGTGCAGGAACACAGAGGACACACAAGACAAGGACTTCACAATAAGACAGGACACCAGACAAACCAACATCGAGACAATTTTGTCCTTTTGTCCCTGTATGTGCTGAATACTTATAGTCGAATTAACCTCATTTAGAATAATAACAAATGGACTTCATGTCTTCAAAAACAGATCTCGGTGTCCTCAGAGTCTAAATACTAGTAAATAACTTGGACATCGAGTTCAATGATTTCCTGTCTCTCAATAATCCTGCATCCCGTTAGCACGGCCAGTCATTTTATTGTAGCCATGCACGTAGGCGGTTAGCTAGAAGACCTTCAGACTTGTTCGCACCGCTGCTCAGCGCTTTGCGTCGTCCCGGGTGCTCAGGGCGCCTCCTCTTAGCCTCTCCCTCTGTCCCCGCCTGTAGGCCGGCCACGTGGACAGCTCTGGCCGGTGCGTGCTGGTGCTCGCGGCTCAGCGGGGCCGCCTCGAGGTGCTGCGCTTCCTTCTGAGGCGCGCGGACTGGAGCTGCACTTCCTGCTGCGGCCAGAGGGGGGCGAGCCGGTGCCAGGCGGTGCATCAGGCTCTGATCGCGGGCGCCAGCGCGGGACACGCCGAGGTCGTGTCGTATCTCCTGGATCTTCCGGAGGAAGACGAGGATGAGGAGGAGAGACCTGAGATCAACACAGCCGACAGTCTGTGGGGAGAGACAGGTACTGCAAGAACTGTCTGCAGCGAATGTTCACGCTGCAGGAATACTACGCCACTAGTCATTACATTTAGCTGACGCTTTTATCCAAAGCGACTTACAATAAGTGCATTCAACCATGAGGACAAACTCAGAACAACAAGAATCAAGAGAATACAATTTCTTCAAGAAAGCAAAACTACAAAGTGCTATCAGTAAGTGCTACGAGTCATAACTACTAATATTTTGGTACCAGAGGTAGTTTGATACTTCAGGACTGTTGCTAATACTGCAGAAATACTACTGTTCAGTTTTACTAATTTACTTATCTGTATATTTATCACAAATATATTAAACATGAAACATAATATCTATGATGATTGTGTATGATATATATTTATATATTTAAAATCATTTGAAGTGCTACAGTTTAAGTTTGTGTTTGTTACTTGGGGAGTGTTGGATTACAGTGTTCACAAGCACCTCGGCGACACCAGGCTTAAACTTTAATTCTCTCTAATGTCCACCAGGGGGTGACTCCTCTGGTTGTGTAGAAGTAACACTTTGGCCTATGTATCCTGGCCTATGTATTACTTGTACAGTACATTATTAGTACTAAATACTGGAGGACTCCTAGTCTCACTTTACCAGGTTAGGAACAAAGAGGAAGTCAGACAGAAGTTGCAGAAATTCATCAGAAATCTCACTTGAGAATACTAGAATATCTCAAGTTGAATTTAAGTTAACTGCCAACTAAATCTAGTGGTCTACTACGGAAAGTAATTTGGTTGTGTTCACGCCCTTCATTCATCTTTAATCTGCGAACCACTCAAGTGCACACCATCGTCTTCTTCATTTCTGGAACCTCAATTTCTTATCATCTATGATTTTATAATTCATCTCATCTACTGTAGACCTTCATCGTGCAAGTAACCATATATGGTCATTTCCCTCACAAAGTATTTATAAATGAGTGCCCTGTAAAATATATTTTTATATATTTGCAGTAGTTCTTCTCATGCTGTAACACAGTGGCTCCTAAGCGCTTTTCACCTCAAAGGACCCCTAAACTGACAACAATTTGACCACGGACCCCTATTTGATAAGATCTTGCATGTGTGCATATAGGAAACCCGTCTCTATCTGTCTCTATCTGTCTCTAACTGTCTCTAACTGTCTCTATCTGTCTCTATCTGTCTCTATCTGTCTCTAACTGTCTCTATCTGTCTCTAACTGTCTCTATCTGTCTCTATCTGTCTCTATCTGTCTCTAACTGTCTCTGTCTCTGTGTGTCTGTGGCAGCTTTGACGGCGGCGGCAGGAAGCGGCAGGCTGTCTGTCTGCCGGTTGTTGTTGGATCAGGGAGCTGCCGTGGAGCAAAGCAACAGGCGGGGTATGGCTCCCCTTTTTAGCGCTGTGAGACGTGGCCACCTGCAGGTACAGTGGAACACACACATATATATATATATATATATATATATATATATATATATATATATATATATATATATATATATATATATATATATATATATATATATATAGAATAAACACTTTTTGGTGTTGCAAAAATGTTGAGTTTCCGTCTCCGCTTGTGCCTCTCGATCAGGTGGTGGAGCTGTTATTGAGTCACGGGGTGGAGGTGAACATGGTGGACCAGCAGGGTCGAACGTCCCTGATGACGGCAGCCTCAGAGGGACAAATAACCACAGCCCAGCTGCTACTGGATCATGGTAATTGACAGAATTGACAATAACATCAATCAGAAATCAGAATCAGAAACCGTTTATTTGCCAGGAATGTTTACACAAACGAGGAATTTTTCTAGGCGGAAGGTGCGTACATTAGACATGAGACGTTAGACGAGACAGACAACAATCAACAACAACAACAGTGCAGTGATATTAAATCAAGTATAAGATAAAGATAAAGTGCTCAGACAAACAGATAACGTTAATGTCAGTGTATGTTAACAATGTCAACAATCGGCCCTAGGCGTGGGTGCGATAGGCAAATGTTTGGGGACCCATCCATCCACAGGAGGCTTCGTCCATCCATAGGGGGCGCAAGCAATCCATAGGATTCTATGTTCATTATGTACACATGACATCTATTGCTTCTGTCCATCTGTTGCTTTCTGAAGGTTTCTTCCCTTTTTTCCCTTTTGAAAGTTTTTTTTTCTGTTTTTTGGGGAGTTTTTCCTGATCTGATGTGAGGTCCCGGGACAGGGATTTCGTATGTGTACAGATTGTCAAGCCCTCTGAGGCAAATTTGTGATTCTGGGCTACACAAAATAAACAGATTTGCCATTGGGTGCCATTCATGCATAGAGCCGGCATCAATGCATAGAGACACATTCCATCCATCTATAGGGAACACCCTTAATCCGTAGCGGCGGTATCCACCCATGGGATCACCATTCACATGGGTGTCATCCATCAATAGGGGTGCCATCCATGCATATGACCCCAATGTACACTGAGATTAATCTCTCGCTCTCTCTCTCTCTCTCTCTCTCTCTTTCTGTCGCCAGGAGCCTCTCTCGACCAGACTGACAAGGAAGGCTTAACGCCTCTGAGCTGGGCGTGTCTGAAAGGCCAGCTCCCAGTGGTCAGAGAGCTGGTGGAGCGAGGTGCAGCCACAACCCACGTCGACCGCAGCGGACGGACACCTCTGGATCTGGCAGCGTTCCGCGGTGACCCAGAAGTGGTGTGTATAGCAGATGCAGTTGTCGTTTTTCCCACATTATAGACTATGTCTGTCCCTGCCTTAGCTGTTTTGAGTCTGTGAAGTGTCCATATTCAAAGCTAAATGGGTTTCTTCTTCTTAGTATTTATTGATAATGGCAACAACAAAAAAGCAGATTATTTTTAGCTAACATCAGCCACATCAATAAAACGTGCTAAACGTTGTCTTTCTCTGTGTGATGTTCTGCATCAGGTGCAGCACCTGGTGGATCACGGTGCGTCGGTGGAGCATGTGGATTGCAGCGGGATGCGTCCTCTTGACCGGGCGGTCGGCTGCAGAAACACTTCGGCTGTCATCGCTCTGCTCAAAAAGGGAGCCAAGATAGGTAGAAACATGTCTCAGTAAAGCTGTTCCCGTGATTCATGTTATATTATATATTTCTTTAACCTCTTTGGACAGAGCCAGGCTAGCTGTTTTCAATATTCAATATTTATGCTAAACTAACCGGCTGCTGGCGGTAGCTTCATATTTATCATACATACATACTCATCTGTAGAGAGTGGTAATAATGTTCTCACCTCACCTTTAGAAAGAAAGCAAATAATAGTCAAGATGGTGGTAAATGTGTGAAGAGGAAAAAGGGCACATGGCTCATGTTTTGTGTGGAACAAAGGAATCCACTTTTGCTTTTGTGTGTCAGTAGTTAAAAGCCAAAACATTAACTTATAAGTGGACACATGGCGACGCTACCCACCCCAAAACCAACCTGTGTGTGTGTGTGTGTGTGTGTGTGTGTGTGTGTAGGACCAGCGACCTGGGCCATGGCAACCTCTAAACCAGACATCTTAATGGTTCTGCTCAGTAAACTGATCCAAGAGGGAGACCGACTGTACAAGGTAACACACACAAGCACAGGCAAACTCTCATTCAATCAGATGCACACACACACACACATGTCCATGTATCTGATATTGTGCGTATTCTGTGTGTGTATTTGTAGCAAGGTAAAGTGAGGGATGCTGCTCACTCCTATCAGTCGGCTCTCCAGAAGTTTCCCGGGGACGGGCTGAAGACGTCCAGGCAGCTGCGGGTGTGCGTGCTGCTCAACCTGTCTCGCTGCCACCGCAAGATGAACGTGAGTCTATCTCCCTCCATCCCACGGAGGAACACACTGGAGATGCATCATTACAACATCATTTGTAGTTTGTGGTCTAAAAATGACCCGACCTTCTGACACATTATCAGGAATTATTTTCTATCTTCTTGCAGGATTTTGGCCTGGCGGAGGATTTTGCCACCAAGGCGCTCGAGCTGAAAGCTAAATCCTACGAAGCCTTTTACGCCCGAGCCCGCGCCAAACGAGGACGCAGGTAACCATAGCGACATAAGGACAAACCAACTTTGACCAAATTCATGAACTGCTCCCTTTAACTGAATTCTGCATTTATGTAAGAGGTGGGTCTTTTGTCTACATCCAGCTGAATGACATGAATCATGTTCTGGGCAGTCGTCCTGGGGAAACTGACGAGTCATGCTAATTAGCATATTCATTCTTGCATTTTGACCAGGGCCAACCTCCGCTTCTGAAGAATGAAACAACTGCGGAAATGTCTTACACTTGCATTCCTTAAATAGCTTCAATGACCAAAACAAGTCAGATTGTATAGAAGTCTATGAGAAAATAAGCCAACTTCTCACTTGATTTATTACCTCAGTAAACACGTTTATGGTCTCAATTGGTAGTTTCAAGTCTTCAATACAGCATGACCATGACATGCATTAGGGTCGCATTGAGAGTAAAATAAACCTTTAAGTAGTAAAGTAAGCTTCAGGGCGGGGCTACCTTGTGATTGACAGGACGCTACCCCTGCCAGAGCCGTCTCTAGATAGTGTCTCTGGTTTCTACGTCATTCTTCTGTAGTCCAAATATGGTCACTTCCATTCACTGGTTGCAAAAAGTCAAGATGGCCATGACCGTAATCCACAATGGCGACTGCCGAACTCGGGGCTTCAAAGCAATGGGTGATGTCACGACAACTACCTCCACTTCATTTATACAGTCTATGGTTATGGCCAAAAATGTGTTTTGTGAGGTCGCAGTGAACTCTGGCCACCAAATCAGTTCATCTTTGAGTACAAGTGGAAGTTTGTGCCACGTTTGAAGAAATTCGCTCAAGGCGTTTCTGAGATATCACGAGAATGGGACAGATGTGAGGTCACTGTGACCTTTACCTTTTGATATTTTTGAAAACCTGTTACCCGTGTAAACAACAGACAGTAAAAAAACACAAAACAACAACTTATTGCAAAGAAATAAAAAGAAAACAGGGACAAATGGACTGACAGTGAAGTCCAAACGTTAACTTGTTCATGAGCGAACACCGTCTGAGCCAAAAACGAGGGAGAGCCGCAGATGTTCTTCTATAAAAGCTAAGAGAGCTTGTAGTCAACGTAGCTAATTCGCCAATCTCCCAACTGGAGATGTGGGCGAGTGGCGCCGGCCGGCTTACGTCACTTTAGCGTTCCTATTGGTGGGGTGAGCAGAAAAGGGTATGTAGTTCTCAGGGGAGCTTCCCAGTTGGCAGTGCCTCTCAGGAAGTCCCCAGAACTGTTGGTCATCTTCTGAAATCTTGTTTCTCTCTATGCTTGTCCTCTCTCTCACCATTCAGACAGTTCCCTGCCGCCCTAGAGGACCTGATTGAGGCCAGCCGCCTGTGCCCATCCAACCGGGAGATCCAGCGCCTTCTGACCCGGGTCAAGGAAGAGTGTCGGCAGGTCGCACAACAACAGGACTCTCCCCCTCCTTCGTCACATCCCGTTTATCAACAGAATGCGGCCGTGTCCATCAACGAGGCCAGGTGCAGGGACTCGGGTTGTCTGCAGGTGCAGGACAGGGAGGGGCTTACTGAGGAAGAGGAGGAGGAGGAGGAAGAAGAAGAAGAAGAAGAAGAAGAAGAAGAGGAGGAGGAGGAGGAGGAGAGTCAAAGGGAAGGAAATGCTCATCCCCACCCCTCCTCCTTCCAGCCTCCACCTGTGGTTCAAAGTCTCGACCCCAACTGCCGCCCTGGGGTGCCATCCCCCTCCTCACTCTCCCCCACCCACCTGTATCGTGGCCTCCCGAGCCCCGTGCACTCCCCTTCATCCCCCTGTCACCCCGCGCCTCCTCCTCAGTCCACCTCCTACCACCATTTCATCCCGCCACAGCGACTCAGCCAAATGTCAGAAAGTATGCCTGCGTTGTCAGGAAATGTTGGCCTGCACTACCATCCGCAGTCCGTCTCAGCCCACCACCACTCGGACCAGATCCAGGGGCTGCAGCAGCACCACCTGTCCAATCAGAGATCCTTCCAAAAGCAGAACCCCGTTCAAGGCCAGTGGCTCCAAGCAGCCAAAGTCCAGGTTGTCCGAACCAGTCAGCCCAGTTCCTCTTCCCATTCCAGTATGATTTTGGGAAGTTCTGCTTACTCCCAGTTTGGCCAACTGCCACAAGAACTGGCGGAGCTGGGGGAAGGCATTTGCCCGAGTGCCTTGGATATCAGGCCTAGCCTGCAGGTCCAGGCCGGGCTGAGCTCTGGATCGTATCCTCTGGATGACGAAGACGTTGACTTTGTTTGCCAGGCAAGACTTGCATCTGCCTATGGGAGAGAAGGAGGAGGAGGGGAGCGGGCGGGGATGAATCGGTTTAGCCAGGCGCGTCACTACAGTCGCAACCAATCCAAAGCAGCTTACTACCCAATGGAAGTTACCGAGGCGACAATGAAGCCTCCTGATAGCCTTCCACCATCGCACGATTACCAATACCACCATCAGGGGGGACTACAACGCCCGCTCAACACCCACCCAACCTCCTCCCCCGTTCTTCCCCCGAGGCCTCTTGTCCACTCCCAGAGTATCAACGTCCGTTTCTCCACCAGCAGCGGCAGCCTTGCCGGCGGGCAGCTCTCCAATCATGGCCCCAGCTTCAGGACGTCAGCCTCAGCCCAGCACATGGAAGCACCTTCAGATCTGGCCTTCGCGAGAGGGGTCACTGGCTACCACGACGACCTCTTTCTGATCTCCTCTCCCCAGTCAGAAACATACATGGCCGGAGGCGGGACTTATCCCGGAGAGGCAGGCCGGTCATCAAGGAACACTCCATTTATGGGCGTCAGCGACAGGACCGCGAGGGCCCACCAGCAGTATCAACAACAAGCTCCCTCCAGCTCTGCGTCCTGCCTCAGCCCTTCTCGCTCCTGGGCCGTGTCTTCAGTCGACACCGTTGTCACCTCGCCCAGCAAAACCCCAGCCAATCAAGGAGGCTTCGGTCCACCCCAGCCATCCTCCATCGCCTACCACAACCGCAGCAACAACAACGCCCACAACGACAACCAGCCAGACTATTATCCTCAGGGTGAAGGTTCGGTGAAAGTTGCCAGTCAGAATCCCTCCTACCTGGATGTGAAGCTGGCCAGAACGCTGCCGGTAATCCACAGCTGCTCTGACAGACCAAGTGACAGAAAGACGGGACCAACCTCTCCTGTGAAACCAAAAAGACCCTTCGTAGAGTCCAATGTATAGAGAACGGTTTAAATGTTCAGTAAAGACAAGGGAGCAGGGTTAATAAAGAGTGATTCAAAAGAAATGAGTGCACTCATATATTTCAGTAGTCACCGGGGCTTTGGAATTTTTAAGATTGAGCTATGCTTGAAATGAACCAGTTTGTACGCCATGCAGTTTATATGAAGTTCAGGAGGAAAGGCGCAATAAACAGCACACACTCTCCTTGAAGGTAGTATTGGTTGCACTTGGTTGCTTGAGGACAGAATTTTAAATCCTACATACACTTTTACTTCCGCAGACCTGGCCAATGTCGGTACTTTGCCGGATTGTCGCCAGACGTACTGACTCCTTTATTGTTCAGAAGAGTTAAGGGAAAGCAGAAGTTAAACATAAACCTTTGATAAGGAACATATCGCTTGTTACAGGTCAGGTCAATTAACGAGCCAGAGAAGAAGAAAAGAAGTAAGGGAAGGACGAGAGTGCTCTTCAAATGTACAAAGCACAATGAGGAAATAGGAAGATTTGGGCTCAGTAAGACAAGAAAGACACAAATCCACCACTATCACCTTTGTCTGCTGCGTACGCCTTAAATGAAGGTTTTTATTTAAAGTTTAAAGCGCTGATCACCTGGACAAGGTCACCGCAGGGTCCAGGCTTTAAAACTTGTGCCACTAAGGTTCTGGTCAGTGACCCGGTCCCAAGCCATAGTTTGAGAAACTAAAATGATGCAGTCATTGAATAAGCACTGGCTTGCTGTATATAACACAAAAACTAAGTGATATTTATCTTTTTTAAGTTATATATCTGTATTAAGCTGTACAAATATTGTTTCTCTAACTGTATATTCCTTTTGGATTTTATATGTTTATTTTGAGGGTCTTTTACATAGAAATGGAAACCCTCTTTTCAAAAAGAGAAAAAAGCAAAGTCAGTTAAGCTTTGCTCAGTTTTGGGTCTACATTTCTTTCCAATAAACATCCTGGAAAAAAATTCACTTTTTATTGTTTTTGAATTTCTTTTGCGCCAGGTTGAGTTCTTTTTGTTTTTTCTATGAAGGCCTTTTGCATTATGTAGTCATAGAGGTCCTTTATGCAAACCACAAGGATCCCAACTGATACAACACTCGTTGGCGTGGCGATTGGCCCCTTCTACTGTCTGTAACTCAATAAAAACTCACCTTTTGATTAAACCCATTCCCAAAAAACAGTGATTGTCCAATCAGAGTTTAGCACAGCAAAGCCTGTCAGCTCTGTATTTTACTGTGATGTTGAACTGGTGTTGGAGCTGAAGTAAAATCGACTAACAACTTCACTAACATATCTATTAGTTTTAACATCATGACTGGCTAACGAGCATTATGTCCTAGTCCAAGGAGCATTTTATGAACTACCGTAAAAGTCGGGTTACAAGCCGCTCCTACCTCCGGTCAGTGTCCCCGCTGTAGCAAGCTAGGAGCAGCGCTAGCTAGCGCTGCTGCTGCTACTGCCTGCGTCCCCTCTGCCAAAGTCGGGTGTCGAGCCTGGTCCCGCTACCTTCGGTGGTTTTCGGGGAGCTGGCGAAAGTAAGCGGAGAGCTTGTGGAAGTTAGCGGGGAAGTAACGGAGCGCTAGCAGGAGCCCCAGCTGGTGACAGCGGGGAGCTAACGGGGACACTGACCAAAGGTAGTAGCAGCTTGTAACCAGACTTTTACTGTAACTACATTAGTTTGTAGAGTTAAAACTAAACCAAATGCCTTGTTGTTTAGCACCATATCATGTATGCCATTTAGTGCGTATTTACGGTTGCTTTTACAAGAGTCTCGTTTCAAAACGATTTTCAGATTGAGCTAATGTTAGCTTGATTGAGACCCTTTCAGACATGATGTCACAACAGCCCCACTGTGCTCTGTATTACGTCCGAATTCCCTGAACTGTACAACACAAGTTTGAGATTGTATCGAAACCTCTGGATGTAAAGCCCCGTCTTGGAAACCTATTTCCAACTAAGTAGGCATATCAGGTGTGCTAGCAAAGCTAGCGCGAGCACATGCTTCTTAGCATTGCTGGCAATAACAAAATAAGACTAATTGTAAATGTGTAATGCTCCGTCCTTTGCAACTTCCCCAAACACGTAGTCATATATGAGTTGACCGCCACTGGCGAACGCAGCCCAAATCCTGCTGTGTCTTAAAGGGCCTTTAGCTGGCTGCAGCTAACGAAGGTTCTCATTTCAGATGGCAAAAGCAACGGTTGTCGGATAGAAAAAAGAAAATTGTATTTATCTACCTCTGTCTGCAATCAATGACCAATCCTTTAAAAAAAAATTACAAAACATATTCATGTGGTTATTAGCTTTGAGAATGGAAAGATGACGGGCGTAGCGACAGTCCGTAACAAGGGGAGGGGTTTAGCTAACAATTTACAGGAGCCAGTTAGAGGGGGTTTGCTGAAGAAGGGAATTCAGAAAGTGGGACTAAGCTTTAATTTTTTCAATGTATTTTATGCACACGAATGTCTGTATTTTTTTTTTTTGGAAGATTTGGAAACTGCTGGTTGTGGCATTTAATTCTGGCCAGTTAGAGAGATGAAATTGAATGTTATAAAAAAAAAAAATGAATAGTTTAAAATCTTATAAGTGATAAAGCGTGGAAACGGCTCCTTATAGTGCATCAGTGTGGCTTTAAACCCTTGATTTGCCCAATGGCAGCTGTGTTGTCTCACAATAAAACAATGTGTTGTACTGTACGTGTGGAATGTAACCCTCAACCTGCCTATGGGACCCGAGCCCCGAGCTTTTAAACGCCACAGATGATCGAGCAGTAATCGAGCTTTACACTGGGAACATTGTGTGTTCCCTGGTAAGTTGGTTTACTGGGGGCTTTGTTTTCACTGTGTGTAAAATAAGTTAATATTCAAAACCCAGGACGGTTACAACAAGAACATCATTTTTAAACATTTAAAACAAGCTCATGTGTCAGCTCATGTGAACATTGCAAAGAGGAATAAAACTGAATGAAAGACAGATGTGTAAGTCTCTATCTCTTCCTTTCTCTGGGGACTTCTAGCAAGGATACATCATCTTTTGCGTCATGCACTAATTGGAAATGCAGCGTATTTATTCATCTGCCATTTGGGGACTGTGAAATAAACTGTTTAAGTGTTTGTGTCACTGTCACGTAAAATGACGGTGCTGGTTGCAGCAAGAACAGATTTTGCTGTTGCAAACTCCGCTTTCTGGGTGAATATATCACGCACTGGGGATTCCAAGACTTGAATGGATTACCACCAACACTTATTGGACGTCCACATAAGAGGCGCCAAATTTACGTGGGTTTCACCCAGATGGCAACCTCCGATTATGCCGAGTGAAGCCAATGCTGAAGTGTCTTAAAACTTGCATTCTCTCTACTGGCCAGCAGGGGGTGACTCCTCTGGTTGTATAGAAGTCTATATAAATGACTCTACTTCTCTCTTGATTTATTCCCTCAGTAAACATTGTAAACATGAGTTTATGTCTCAATCTCTAGTGTCAAGTCTTCAATACAGCATGATGTTCATTTAGTAAATTATGGTCATTTAGAGTCAAATAGAGCCTGAAGTGCGTTGTGATTTGTAATAGAGTATCTTTAGTAAATTGCAATATTGGTATATATTACAATCATGAATTAATGAGAAATGGTCCTGCACATAACTCGCCAACTTGTTTTTTTTACACTTTGATTTCTGAACTATGTCACACTTGGCGGCATAGTGTGGGACATAGTTGATGCAATTTGGACACGAGACACGTTCAATATTAATAAACTTGGACTAACGTGATCCAAACAGCCAAAGCAATCAGCCTGTTAAGAATGGGGTGCCTAAGCTAAGCTAAACCACCGCTGGCTCTAGCTTCATATTTAACAGACAGATATTAAAGAATAACATCGATCTTCTCTCTCAGCAGGAGAGCACATTTTTCAACATTGTCAAACTATTCTTATAATGTTACAGCTGGTTGAAGAGAGCTAATTTGATTATATCAGAAGTTTAAGTCAGGTGAAAAACACAACTGGACCAAAAAACTTGAAGCCGCTACACACATTTATTTCCTTCAGGTTGTCACAATTACATTAAGACTTCCCTTTTTAAAGATGACACGATTAAAAGGTACATTAGACAGACACCATTCAGCAATGTTCAGTTAGAGCTTTGTATTAGGTACTAGTGCGGAGTCCTGAACTCAGGCCAAAAGAAAAAGAAAAACTAGCCACATATATTTAATTTTGGATAAACACATTCAAAGATAGGAATTTAACGTCCTTTGGTCAAAGTGCATCAAGTAACCAAACTTTTATCACATATAATTGAAAACACATTGTACAGATATTGTTAACATGGCAGTCCATTTAAAATGGACAGATGGAATATATTTTACGTTTTGGGCAAACTGTATTGACTTCACGTGCATCTAGGACGGATATAGATACCGTGGGGAAAAAATCAAATGAGGACAGATTTTATGTGCAAGAAATAGTGTTGTGACCGACAAAAGTAGAGGGATCTAAATGATTTTCCAAAAAACTTGTTTTACTAACATTTTATGCTCAGTGACTTCAAAATGCCAAATGCGAGTGGTTACAAATTGGAATGTGTAGTTTAAAGACAAGGTTTGGCATCAGTTTGACAAATCCAATACAATCTGGTGATCCATTTTCTAAGCCAGTGTTATGGCTTAAGAACAGGTGAACAAAATAAGTTGAACTTTTTCTTGTGAAACAGGTGAAAAATATATATTGTTTTGTCTTGTAATACTTGCTTTGGCCACAAGAGGCTGATATGCACCACTACATAAAGATTATCCTTGCACACAAAAAAAATGTCTCATTTGCCTCCCAGGGTTTCTTTAAAATACTTAAACACGAAAACATTCAGTCCACAGAAGAGATGCTACCAAAGATACAGGAGGAGAAATACAGGAACTCCAGGGCAAACGGCTTCTGAGCTGCATTTATTCATACTTCTGCATGGCAGCTGTAGTTTGCCTCCATACATTTTAGCACCACAATGTGGAGACAACGAAGAACTGTGATTGGTTTGTTTGGGCTGCTTAGGTTCCCGATTGAGGGAACCTAAGAAGTGGGGAGGCGCCAGACCCCTTGCTATTTCTCTATAAAATTATCATATATTAAATCTGATTGGTTGCCATGCTATTTTCCTTTTACTCCATTGCGCCTTTACATTTATAGTCTTCTATTCATTCTGAAATTTTAAAAATCAAGTTTGAACCAATCATTTTGGGTGAAAGTCGACTGATCTGTTCAGCCATCTGAGGTCAGATTGGTCTTTAAAGGGCGTCTATGATTTTACTGACTTCACTGAATCAAACCTACACTTTTGGAAACGCTCTTTTCCGTAACTAGCTAATAACAGAGACTTGTAACACTAGTACAGTCTGTTGGCAGCACACTGTATTAAGGAGGGTGAGGTGTCAAGCAGTCACCCTGAGGTCACCCTGAGGTCACCCCGAGGTCACGGTGTGGCGGGCGACTCCCCCTCGGTCAGGGTCTTGAAGTGGACGGACAGAGACTCCTCCTCCGGGTTCGGCGGACGCCGGTACTCCTCCCTGGTGACCAGGTATCCCAGCAGCACCCCGAAGCTCAGCAGCAGGATCCCCAAGACGTTGGCCAGCACCCCCTCTGGGGTGAACAGGGAGTAGGTTGGCCTGGGTGCACAGAGAGAGGTGGTGAGAGTTGTATCGGTGTGCTGGTAGAATCCTCAGAGACAGAATGCTTAAACAAGTAGTTTTAGGTGGCTGAAGACACAGGCAGATACACACATGATGCTGAAGAGGAGTTTCTCTGTGATGCCGAGCAGGCTGCTCCCGATGGCCATCACCAGCAGCACCAGACCGCAGAACCCATGGATGGGGAGGTACATGGCTCGTAACCATGACGACGCAACAGGAAACAGGAAGAACATCAGACCCATCACCCACTGAGGGGGGGAGGGAAGTGAGTTGGTACTGTTTTAATCCATATTACACTTTGTGTGTGTGTGTTTGTGGGTTCGTAGTACTCATGTTGTGGGGACCTATTGACACAACAACATTCAGGGGCTCGTCACAATAATATAAAGCATTATATTTTAGGGTCAAGGCTTGGTTTACGGTTAGGGTAAGTGTTAGGTTAAGGCAAGTAGCCGTTAGGGTTAGGGAAAGTCTCCAGGAAATGAATGCAAGTCAATGTAAGCCTTTATAAAGTGAAACTTGTGTTATCTGTGTTAACTTGTGTTATCTGTATTATAACGTGTGTGTATGTGTGTGTGTGTGTGTGTGTGTGTGTGTGTGTGTGTGTGTGTGTGTGTGTGTGTGTGTGTGTGTGTGTGTGTGTGTGTGTGTGTGTGTACCTGTACGCAGAAAAAGACTAAGGTAGCCATGCCGCACCAGCTGTGGAGAGAGTACATGTCTGGGATCTTTGCTGCTCTGTGGAAGTCAAACACAGCTACAAAACCTACACACACAGACGGAGAGAAACAATGGTTAAGGGAACTTTTTCTCTCTCAGGATCTCTCTCTCTCACAGACGTACACGAGATATTCCGAGAAAGATTATAAAGTCACAAATTTACAAGAAAAAAATACTTCTTTTTTTTGTCAAGGAACCACATCGCTTCACTTTGCAAGGTTGGATCAACCTAATAACACAACGGAAAAATAAACACTCACTCTCACTCACTCACCTATGATGCTGATGACGAGGGCCAGCAGGTGAATGATGCCGTGAAGCATCTTAACATTCCTCTTGGCCTCATTTCGAAATACTCTGTAAACTAGGATGGCTGGAGAGAGGGAGAAAGAGAGAGAGGGAAAAAGAGAGAGAGGAAGAAAGAGAGAGGGGAGAAGGAGAATATACCAATAATTCAGTGAACTTTCTCTTCAGAAAACTGTGTCTTGCTGCTTTCGTTAGAGACGCAGCGTTTCAGTCGCGGTCCTTCGCGAGTTAAAGAGGGGAACCAAAACACCGAAGACAATTACCATATCAATAATAGATTTTTTTTTTTAAGATAAGAATGCATGTCAGAAACTGTAGTAATACAGATGATAATAGACAAAAGATACATTTATTAATTCAAAATGATATGGGGAATGCAAAAAGAGTCATTTATTTATTTATTAATGCACTAATATTGGAGACCATTTAAACAATCTTGGAAACAATTGTTTAACGACATATTGAGTAAATAGCTTAAAATGAGTTATGTACGAGACTAAAAAACTCAAAATGCCAAAAGAAATACAATAATCAAAAATACAAAGAGCAACAGAAATTGAAATATTGTGCGAATAACTTCTTTAAATGGAAATGGGGAATGTGAAGGTTGGCAGAAACACTATATATTAATATATATCATAAATATGCAAGATATGCACAATAACAATGAGTGAGACATGAACATATCAGAACATTATTTGATTACAGCACATACAGAAGGTGTAAAGGTGTGCCAATAGTCCGACAGAGACATGCATGCATTGTGTGCAGAAACTGAGCCTCTTGAGCTGTTTTCTTTAATTGGAGCAAAAGGTTAAACTGAACACAATCACTAATTGTGCTCTTTTTGAAATCCTCTCTTTAAGCTACTAAGCAGCTTCAAGCAGTGTTCAGTGCAAGTCATTCATTTCAGAGCAAGCACGAAGACTGCAGTGTATCAGATTCCCAAAAAATTATCACATGACAATAATATACATGAGGCTTTTTAAAAAGAATGTGTCCCCTCGTCATGATTCAGCTGTTAAAATACAGAGGGCTGCAGGCGTGACATAATTGTGAAGGCTAACCCAGGAAGTTAGCATCACAATGGTTCCCTCGTCAAAAAGCCAATGCAGAAAATAACCTGCGGCAAACAAATGTTCATGATTCTAAGGTTTTGTTCAGCAAGATAATCTTCACAAATGAACATCACTTATTTGATTTTGCATAATTGTGAATGCAATCTGCAGAAGTGAAACGCTAACGTTCGACTGTTAGGCTGTGAAGGCAGACTAGTCGGAGTGGTGACGTTTAGCCACCTGTTAGCAACTGCTTTTTCACGTAAGAGGTATCTACTGTTGTAGTTTACGTCTCAGAACAAAACGTTCAAATCTCTTCAGCTTGCTTGCTTAATTTATCTGGCAAGCTAACTGCTAACCAAGCTAACAGCTCATCGAGCCTCTTTCCATCTTCTCTGTCCGCTTTGTTTTCAGTAATGTACCAAATGAGAAATAAACCATCTCAAAGCTAACAAGCTGGCTAACTGTTAGCAAGAAAGCTCGTTAGCTCCGTTCTATATTTTATTTTTACATATTACAAACATTTTCTGTCAGATTGACCACAAACCACTTGTTGCGATCACCTTTTCAAGTTCACGTAAGAGGTATCTACTGTTGTAGTTTATGTCTCAGAACAAAATGTTAAAATCTCTTCAGCTTGCTTGCTTTCTTAATTTATCTGCCAAGCTAACCGCTAACCATGCTAACAGCTCGTCGAGCATCTTTCCATCTTCTCTGCCCACTTTGTGTTCAGGAATGTACATAACTTCCTCCAAATGAGAAATAATCCTTCTCAAAGCTAACAAGCTTACTAACTGTTAGCAAGAAAGCTTGTTAGCTCGGTTCTATTTATTTTTTTACATATTACAAACTTTTTCTGTCAGATTGACCACAAACCACTTGTTAGCAACCACCTTTTTTTAAACCGACTAAAAGCTTCAAAATTGTGTGTTGAAATGTATGTTTTAGGCCAAAACGTTGAAATCTCTTTGGCTTGTGTAAACCACAGACATCAGGCATCTAACTAAAAACCTGTTTATAAAATCTATTGACTTTGAGACGATGGAACCTGAAGATGCTAAATGCTAAGACTCACCCCTGCAGCGTTCTATATTTTAAGAAGTATGTGTATACATATACTGTCACATGTACACACATTAGCATGGAAGTGGCCTGAGGCAACAACAAACACAGGCTTAATCAAAGGGAATCAGCTCTGAGGTGTATGTCTGTGTGCTAGGTGCCCCCCAGGGTACTTTCCATAACCCGCCTTGTTTCCCGTCTAATGTCCAGCTGACCTTTTTGCTTTTATCGCACTAATGTAATTTTGCTCTGCAACAGCTGTGAACCAGTTGAACTAATCTGGTTACTGTCATTAGCAAAAGTACCCAAAGCCTGCAGGCACAAAGCAGAGAGCAGGAAAAGACAGCGACATCTCGCTTTGTCTCCATTTCCTGGACTGCAGACATCACCGGGGACTTGTATATTATGAGACAGATCATAATTTAGCTGAGTTATAGTTTGGAAAATACATTTTTGGTTTTTGCTTGCTATTGGGTGAAATACTCCCGCATGGTCCGAGTTCTCAAAGAGAAAGAAATTGAGAGGGGGCCAGACACCACAGGCTAATTGTTAAAGCACAGAAGTATAGCCGATAAATGATTTTAAAATGCCTGGTCACACTAGGAAGTGGCACCGTTAATTTCCTCCAGTCATGCTGGTGAATGATTTGGCTCTAGGCTCGGTGACGCAGGGGGCTAGTTGGAGAACTACTGTAGCTGGCTAGCTAACCGCGCCGGTGTTCACTACTCACAACAGCTATACTTCCTGTTTTCTCCGTCTGTGGGATGGGAGGGTGGGATTTTCTAAATCCACAGAGGAGAATGTATTGTTAAAGTTTAAAAAAATAACCACGCGAATAACCATTGAAACTGGGACCTCTAGTTTGTGGTGTATTTTCTTAAAGTTAGCATACATTAGCATACATGCTCCTCTGGACCCATTCAGCTCTGAAGCTGAAGAAGAGGCTGCTCAGTTTGCTGACTGGCTCTTCCTGGGTCTGCCGGTTCCATTCCCCGGATGGGCCACTCTGTCAAAGCTTCACTGGATACATTCAAAACACACACACACACACACACACACACACACACACACACACACACACACACACACACACACACACACACACACACACTAAACTGGCATGTTCAATGACTAAAACCCTTTCGGCTTCTGTTTAAATCAAACTTGCTGGGTGGGGACTGATGGATGTCTGTGCAGCGTTAGCATAATGCAACAGGTCAGCAGCACGGCGCTCGAGGCGAGGACACACACACACACACACACACTAACAGAGCGACTAGAGCGTCCACGTGAAGCTGACCTCTGCTTCCCGTTACACTCAATTTTACGGAAAATCATCCGACAATTACGTGGCGTAACCATGGCTACAAACTGATGTAAGACCAGCCGGGCTAGTCCTCCCTGGTGTCCTTCCTGCATTACCTGCTTACCCGGCGGTGCTTTGATAGCTGATTCACGTGCGTCCCCGTACAAAATGAACGAGGGAAAACAAGAGTGTAACGACAGAATTGCTTTCAGCCTCTTGTGTAGCCACCAAAGACTGGATGACATATGGACGGAGTCTCTCTGTCGTCATTTGGGATCGACTCACTTTTGGAGCCGCCGGTGTCTTAGTTGGTTCCCAGGGCTTGGGGCGTGGCAAATTGTCTAAAGACCATAAACTCATGTTAACAATGTATACTGAGGTAATACATCAAGCGAGAAGGAGAGTTATTTTCTCATAGACTTCTATATCAGCAAACCACGGACCGGTATCCCTTGTTGATTGATTATCAAGGTCGGAAAGATGTTTTATTTTGAAAAATAACCGCATACATCCGCCCGTGCGTCTGAATGTGATACGTTACCCCAAGAATGAAACCCACAATCTAGTGATCGACGGTGGCCTTAAAAGTACGTTTCAGACAACAACTCTGCCGTTGTTCTGGATTAAAATCTAGGCAGAATATCCTGAGATCGCTAATAAAGCTCTGAAAACCCTGCTTCCATTTCCAACATCCTGTCTTTGTGAAGCAGGGTTTAAAGTGACGGAGTAGACAGAACATAAAGATCACACGTCAGGTGTCATTGTCTCCCATCACCTCGAGATGGGACCGGCTCGTAGCAGAAAAACCACCTCAGGGCTCCCGCTAATTTGGCCGTAATGGTGAGTTGTTTTTTTTTGCACTTTATATTTGTTTTTATGTCAGTCGTATCATTTTATTACGTCATATTTATCGGCCACATCGTGAAGGCCGGTCCGTGAAAATATTGTCGTACACGAAACCGGTCCGTGGCGCAAAAAAAGGTTGGAGACCGCTGTTCTATACGATCTGACTTATTTTCGCCTCTAGAGGAGTCGCCCCCTGCTGGTCAGTAGAGAGAATGCAAGTGTATGGCACGTCTGCATTGGCTTCTTGCTCGCTCCGAACTACATTGAAAAGTGATCAGCCTTGTAATGAAATAAATGATGAGATGAGGAAACTGAATAGAAGCATGGGGGGGGGGGAATAACAGGAATCAAAATCATGATCCTCTCGACCTAGGTAACCTTGCACAACTCTACATGTTCGTCGCCAGGTCGGCACCCGCCTCACCGTCGCCCTGCAGGAAGACCAGCCCCAGGACCATGCACAGAGGGTGCAGGTTGAACTCCCGCGCTGAGCCGTCCCAGGCGAAGCCGCCGCGGTAGTGACCCATCCACACGCCGGTGAGCACCACCGCCGCCAGACCCACCGCCTGCGAGGCGCCCACCAGCCACGGGAACACGGAGCGAGCAGCACGCGGCGCCGGATCAGCCATGATCTGAAAGAGTAGCAGGAAGGTTATTGAGTATCTTTTTTTGGAAAAAAATAGAATAATTTACAATGTATTTATTTAATATCACACACTATTAATGTTGCAGTGGAGTATGAATATGTAGCCAAGTAGCAAAGTCTACCAAGAATAACTTACTTGAGTAACTGGCTGTCACGAGTAACATTACAGAACAAAACAATCAGGCCCACAGCTATTTACGACAGAAAATAATTATCCCAATTCTAATAATAAATTCACAATAACTTTATTTAAAGCACCTTTAAAAAGAAAGTTTACAAAGTGCTCTACAGAGAAGCAAAGCATAGACATAACTTAAATACCGGTAAACAAAAAGGACCATACCATAAAGGCAATGAATACAACAAAAACAAACAAACAAAAACAAGGGAACAAAAGAACTTTGTAATAGATCATAAAAGGACATAAAAGAACGACGATGTAAGAAATTAAGCTACGTCATTACCAGCTGAATACACCGCGCAGAGACCCTTCAAAATAAGACTCCTGTGCTTTTATCTCGTTTGCCAGCAGCCGAAGAGTCCAAACGACGCAAGAGCGACATCGAGATAACGCGGCCGGAAGTGTCGCACCTCCGACGGGAGTTACGCGAGGACGCGCGCAGAAAAGGGACCGAACCCGCACGGACACCCGCAGAAAGTCCTCACTGTGACCCGAGCAGAGTCGCTCAGCACTTAAGTGCTGCCCAGCCGCCACACACGTTAACGGACATCACAGTAACAACTGACCTTACGGGCCACCGTCTCGTTTGCTCCGTCACCTGCTACCTGTTACCGCGTCTGTAATTGGACTCTTAAACTGCCGTTTAACTCGTTCCGTTCCAAAATAAAATGTGGTAAATGAGCAGCAATGAGACGTTGTTGTTTACTTACTGTGCTGTGGACTCTGCTCTGCTGAGGAAGTCCGGACTGTCAAGCCTCCGATCCGCCTTCCTTCTCCCTGTCACCGTGCTGGCTGTGCGTGTGTCCGCGCGCGTGCGTGTGTGTGTGTTTTGGATGAAGCTCCTAAACAAGCCCAACCCATGTGAGCTGGACGAAGTAGGAAATAACAAAGTGCAGTGTTATACCGCCCGCTACTATTATTATTATCATTATATATATATTATTACATTTTGTTATTTGTTATTTTGTTATTGTAGCCTTATTTGGGTTGCTATACCTTCATATAAACAATGGCTTCCTTGCATTGAAACTCAATTCATAAACTGTATGTACAAATAATATGTACATGTACACAAATATGTATTTATTATAAAGAAACTATAAATAAATGTAATAATGAACCGGGGCCCTTGAGTTCGTAATGAAACGTCACAAGAACATGGACAGAGAGAGAGAGAGAGAGAGAGAGAGATGGAGAGAGAGAGGGAGGGAGGGGGGATTGATGACTAACAGCTCTAGTGTAAAGGGTGTGTTGCCTTGACAACACTGGATGGGAGAGGGGAGTGGGGGAGGAAGAGGAGGAAGAGGACGGTGGGAGTCTGTCACTGAGTCGTGGCTCATCAGAGGAGGACGAGCTGGATGTTCCCAACACAGTGCCTCTCCACACAGCTCCCACTGTGACGGAGACCACCGAGACAGGACCTGCAAACTGCTCTTTTTTTATGTTTGTTGAATGATTTTAAAACAAAAATATTGAGAAATAATTGAGAAAAAGAAAAAGAAATCTTCGAAAATATAAATTTCTAAACAAATATACCGAAACATGTGTGCATAAAAGGCCCTACAAGTCCATCCTAAAGGTTAAATTCAATTCAGTTTATTTTATATAGCCCCAAATCACAAATTACAAATTTGCATCAGAGGGCTTTACACATAACATCCTGTCCCGGGACCTCACATCGGATCAGGAAAAACTCCCCAAAAAATAGAAAAAAAAACGTTAACGGGGAAAAAGGAAGAAACCTTCAGAGAGCAACAGAGGAGGATCCTTCTATCAGGATGGACAGAAGCAATAGATGTCATGTGACCAGAATGAACAACGTAACAGAGTTACAGCACATTACATGAATGTGAAATGATTCATATAATGAGTAGTAGGCATGGACCACGATCCAGATAACCACGATCCATGAAGCAGAAGGAGGTAGAGAGGAGGGGCATCAGCAGGGCTGCCATGGTAGGAGGTAGGAGGCAGGAGGTAGGAGACAGGAGGCTCCAGACAGCCACGATCCATCGCAGCAGGCAGGACCGGCTGTTTTTTATTTGTTTTACTATATATTGGCTTTGAGGCACTCTGAGATTCTTTTGAAAGAAAACGTGTTAAAAATTAAAATAATAATAATTATTATTATTATTATTATTATAGTTATAGTTAAATTGTTCTAGTTGTTTGCTGATTTAGGTTAGATTTTTGTATGTCTTAGGATATTTTTTCCTTTGATATTTTTTAGTTTAGTTTAATTATTTGTAGTTGCTGTCTAGGTTTACTTTACCCAGTTTATTAATTGGCTAATGCTGTGGGCACCTGGGGTTTATATATTATTATATTATTTACCTGGGTAGGCCTATAGTTGTTTTACCAGCACAGGTGAGGCAGCATGAGGAGCTCCATTGTTCTTTTGTTTGTTTGTTTGTTTTATTTAGTTACAATAAATGATCAGAAAAACAGAATCCTGCATGGACAAAGCATTCTTTTAGCTTCGTAATCCACATGGTTTGATTTATGGTTATTTTCTTTGATTTATAAGACCAATGGCCACTACAATGATTAATAATAATTGTTGATGCATGATACATTTTGAAAGCTATGTTGATTTAAAGTTCGTAAACAGTGCTATTTCCTTCTAAATAGTGAAGTCGAAACATTTACTTGACAGAGACTATAAACACCTCTCAGTACATGAAATCTGATGCACTAGCCATGGATATAGCTCAAATATAGCATGACAACATACTGTTCACAATGCACATTGATAAAATGCTAAATATTAAATTATAATGTATGCTTGCATTTCAGATCCTCCCACACCATAAAGAAAAACAGTCAACATAAATATGAGTAAAGTTTTGATATGGAATATGTTTTTGTGGCTTTAACTTGCTCTCTGAGTGCAGTTGAGGTAACCGAGTGATGACAGCCTCCCAGCAGCCTCCCTCCCTCTCCTCTTGGGGGCGCTGTGGTGCTGGACAGAGTGAACGCAGCCAGTCGGTGCAGCAGCAGCAGCAGCGTGGGATCAGCGGTGTTCAACCTGCGGTCCGAGGACCCGTCGGGGAACACGAGGGTCAACGTCGGAGGATGGAGAAAGCATCAGACGCTCATGCCGAGCCTGCGCAGGTAAAGCGTGTGACGTTTGGGGCCGTGGGATTCCTGAGCGCCTGTCAGAGGAAGCGCGCTTGGGAAAATTTGTGTTTTCAGAGTTGATAAGGTGGGAGGACGGGGAGCTCTGTGTGTGTGTGTGAGTGTGTGTGTGTGTGTGTGTGTGTGTGTGTGTGTGTGTGTGTTTCAAACCTTCCATTCGTACTGTAACTCCAGAGGTAGAAGGAGACAGTTGTCAAGGTTATCTGCATTATTGTCAGAAACTTGTGGCTGTGTGCGTGCATGTTTGTGTGTGTGTGTGTGTGTGTGTGTGTGTGTGTGTGTGTGTGTGTGTGTGTGTGTGTGCACTCTTTTTCTGTCTGACATTTCTGATTCCTCCTGTGACTCACGGCAGGAGGCTGACTCACCACTGCTCCTTTTGCTGTGTGTGTGTGTGTGTCTGTGTGTGTGTCTGTGTGTGTGTGCTACATATTGACACGTTATTCATTCACCTCCATTCTCTCTCTCTCTCTCTCTCTCTCTCTCTCTCTCTCTCTCTCTCTCTCTCTCTCTCTTCATTGTCTTAATGACTCCAAAAGAGCATTTTTAACAATGAAGTGTCTGACTATGACTGGACACATTTCTACCTGTGTGGGTTTTGAACTTGTGACTTTCTTTGTTACTCTGATATTTATTTCCCACCCACTGGTGCAGGATGAGGTCACAATTAAAGAAACACTGCCTCTAGCATTGAACCACAGACAGTGTATAAGAAGTGGACGTCGTCATCATGGTGTTCTAAAGCCTTGATTTCGGCAATTTGCCGTCGCCATCTTGGATTACAAACGTCGCCATGTTGGGATTTCTTTGCAAGCGATAGACGGAGGTTGCAATATTGGGAATGCGGTGGAGCATATTGTGTCAGTCAATCACCTTGTAGCCCCGCCCTAAAGCATCCCTGCTTTATGATCTGTTTGACTCTAAATTACCATAATTTACTAAACGAACATCATGCTGTATTGAAGAAGACTTGAAACTAAAGATTGGGACATAAACTCATGTTTACAATGTTTACTGAGGGAATAAATCAAGAAAGAAGTGGAGTCATTTATATAGACTTCTATACAACCAGAGAAGTCGCCCCCTGGTGGTCAGGAGAGAGAATGCAGGTTTTAGGACACTTTCACGTCTGCTTGGATGAAATCAAAACAGTGTAATTTTTTTTAAATTTTCATGTGAATTTCCATTTTGTTCCCCTGCTACCCGCTCACGTCAGCTGTTTGGTTGTTTGGTTTTTGGGGTCGATAGAGTGCGGTGTGTTTTTGAAACTTTTTTCGGGGGAGCCAATTTTCCAAAGTACAGGCATCATTTCTCCTCATTATTCAGAATTAATCGATGAAGGTGTAATTAATCTGGACTGTGGGTGGTCACGCCTATCGTGAGCAACAGCATTTGTTGTTGGACGTCATTCGTTGGTATATGTAGGTTTTAGTAGCACATCACAACTATGAAATAAGGTGGCATCATTACTGAAGAGGATGTCAACTGTAAACCAGTTCTGTACTCCCGTATGTCTCGTATGACTTATCTCATTCAAGGTATGGTCGAAAAAGATGTGTTTTTAGTTTGCGGTGGAAGATGTAGAGACGTTCTGCTGCCCTGATGCCAAAGGGGAGCTCACTCCACCATCGAGGAGCCAGGACAGCAAACAGTCGGGACTTTGTTGAGCGTTTAGCTCCAAGCCGATTGGCAGAAGCCGAGCGGAGCGAACGAGCTGGGGTATACGGTTTTACCGTTTTTTAAAGTTACAATCGAGAAGATCTCTGTTTAAGCTCTCCTCGGCGCCGCCTATGGCAAACAGCGGCAACTGCAGGTGTGCTTTTTTGGATCTCTCTTCCCAGAGATTCCAAACGGTGTCGCCTTTTCTCCAGGAACACAATGTTCAGGACATGTGTTTGGCATTTGGTGGCATTTCTTTTTATAGCTTTATGTGAATTGATTTCATGACTATTCAGAGACTGAGGAGCAATGGAAGGAGGAAGTAGAGAGGAAGGGAGGAGATGAGGGTCATGGGATGCAACGGGATGACCTTTGACCTTCACCTATGTCAACCAATCAATAGTGCTGCATTTCAAAAGGCCTCCGCCAATCAGTGACACGCTTTTAAAAATACCCACGGGGCACCTGTGGAGTGGTCTGACTGAGCACAGCATCTCCATGGCAACAACATCATTACCAGAATAGCTCTTTCTTTCTCTCTATTTCTGTCTCTCACTCTCGCTCTCATTCCACCTCCAGCTCTCTCTCCATCGTTTCTACCTTGTTCTCTTGCTCTCTTCATGCAGAATATTTCCCCTCTCTTTTTCTGATTCCCTATCCTCCCGTTTCCTCTTTCCCCACCCTTCTCTCCCTCCCTCCCTCCATCTCTATCACTGCTTCTCTCCATCTTTCCACTAAACCCCCTTCTCTGTCACATTCTCTTACCTTCTCTCCTCCCTCATTTTCCCAATCTCCATCTTTTCTATTCCTTCCACCTCCTCCGCAGTCGCATTGTTCTAAGAGTTATTTATAGCTCTTCTCCTCTCCTTAAATTGTAAACAACGATAAATGAAAGAGAGATTTTTATCTTTTCCCCACCTTAATCCTTGTCACTGTTAATTCTGACAGTTAATTTGTATGGATCATGATTCCACATATATCTGACTTGAGAAACATCGCAGGCTTATTTCCAAATGTACCACAGTTCTGTTATGCAATGGACTTATACAATGTTGCTGTAATTAGCATTTGTATTACTTAGCATAGACTGTTGGGTGCTCAGTTTGCACCTTTTCAACTCTCTCAGTGAATTGTTGTCAACACAGTTGCTAAAGATGATACAGTGTGCTCAGATTCAGGGGCATCTGAGTGTCCAAAATGCTAAAAGTGTCCAGTAAAACACGACTAAGAGTCAGCTACAGCCATGCTAGTAGCTATGTGAGGCTGTACTTGGGCCAAATGCTAACGTCAAGGAGCTAACATGCTAGGAAACTGAGATTCTGACCTGATGGTGGTGCTGGAGGTGAAAAGTCAGTTGATTGGCAAAGTAATTGCGATTCATCCTGAGGGGAACATACACGTCTGTACCTATGGTTGTCTAACCAATGGTTGTTGAGATATTTCATTAAAAAAGACTAATGGCAAGAGTCAGAGGATCACCAATGTCATTATGGTTCATCCTGTGGAGAACAAGAATGTCCGTCTGGCAAGACAACCCAAGTTTGTTGTTGAGATATTTCCCTGAAAAACACAAATGTCAACCTTGTAGTGTCAGAAGAAAAACATCTGAGGATCACCAAAGTCATTAAGGTGGAATGACCAAATGTCTGTGCAAAAAGCCATGTCAATCTACTTGGTCCATTACCAAAGTGGACCCAATTGTCAGACATTCAAATACTCTCTTACATACATTTCTGGAAATCCTGCATTCAACATGACCCTCCACTTCTTTCTGTTCAAGGAGCAGTGTGTTGAAATCAGTGGCATCCAGTGTTGAGGGTGCTTATTGGAGCCAACTGAATACCCCTCTGTCCACTCCCACCTTTCCAAACCTGTCTGAGAACTAGGGTGGCCTTCAGGTAACACAAAATATCAAAAGGCCCTCAGCAGAGCCAATGGTTGGTTTGTCTGTTCTGGGCTACAGTAGACACACGACAGTGAAACATGGCGGACCCCGTCAAGAGAGGACTCCCTAGATGTGAAAGGCTCATTGGAAGCAAACCGAAACACAATGATTGTTGGTTTCAGTTGATTATACATTAATGAGAACATGGTTATGAATATTATATTTAATTTCTGCCGACAGATCCGGTAAAATCCTACATACTGGTCCTTTAACAGCAGTATGTCTCATAGACATTTACAGAACTTGTAAAATGCTGTGTTATTATATGAACGTTATGGCATATTGCTAACACTGTTCATCCAACACCCTCAAGGGTGCAACTGTAACAACACAAACACCAACACCTACGAGGGTGTTGCTCTCAATTTACCGGGCGGTCTATGTTCCGAACCTCACCTATGGTCACGACCTCTGGGCCGTGACCAAAAGAACAAGGTCTCGGATACCAAAACGGGTTTCCTCCGTAGGGTGGCCGGGCTCAGCCTTAGAGATCGGGTAAGGAGCTCGGACATCAGGAGGGAGCTTTTACTTGGGGCGCTGCTCCTTCGTGTCGAAAGGAGTCAGCTGAGGTGGTTCGGGCATCTAATCCGGATGCTTCCTGGGTTCCTCCCACTGGAGGAACTGAAAGGAGACCCTGGGGAAGACCCAGAACACGCTAGAGGGATTATATCTCCTAGCTTTCCTGGGAACGCCTCGGGATCCCCCAGAACGAGCTGGAAAAAGTTGCGGGTGAGAGGGAAGCCTGGGCCGGCCTGCTGCCAGACATAAGCGGCTGATAATAAATGGTTGGACGGATTTTGGATTATAAAATATATTTGAGCACAAAACTAGAATAATGAAGCTCTTCAACTTTGATTCATGAGACTAAGAGGCAGCAAGCAACTATTATCCATGTAAAGATATAGAGGAGTAGAGAATGAAGTCCCTTTAGCAGCGTAAACTACGGACGTTTCTCAATACCCAAGTACACAAGTACGGACTTGTGAACTTTTGGAGTCCGGACTCAGAGTCTGGACTTGGGAGTCCAGACTCTCAAAGACAGGAGAAAGCAGGACGGTCTTTCTGCAATTGGAACAGCAGCTGACTTGATGACGTCACCATCTCAGCTGTTGTTGTCATGAGTTACTCTGATTCTTCACTGTAAAGTATTTTTACATTCAAACAAAATATGACAACCCTGCTTTTTTTGTACTGGTTTCACAGACATACACATATCATTGTATATATATATATATATATATATATATATATATATATATATATATATATATATATATATTGTGTATATATATATATATTGTGTATATATATATTATTGTGTTTATAAATATAATATATATATATACACAACTCATTGTATATATATTGTGTTTATAAATATGTATTTTATATAAATATTTATTTAGATACACATATAATTGTATATATTATATGTTTATAAATATCTATTATATATATACACATATAATTGCAAACAATTCGGTCAAAAGTAATAAGACACCGCTGTAGTTCAAAGTAAAAGTGAAATTAAAATCTTAAGTTATAAACCTTAACCTTTCCCTCAGTCAAACTGATTTAATGTGACTGTGAATAAATAATAAATATTGCTTGTTAAATCCTCGAAACCGAATTATAACTCATGTTTAATCGCTACGGAGACATCGGAGCCAGCGGATCATTTCAAAAAGTTTCAGGCTGCTCTCGGCGGGCAGCAGAGCGCTGACGGCCCGGTGCTGCGCGGCTCACGGTCCCGCGAGCAGGACCTCAACCCGTCGGCCTATCTAACCCTAACCCCCTCAGACGATTCTTGAGGAAGCGACCACAGATTTGATGCTTAAATAACTTACTTCTCGCCTGAAAACATCCTGAAATTTAATTTTGTGACTCAACAACGTTAGTGTTCAGAGAATGTCAACTTTCAGAGACTGGACAGTGAAGCGGGCTCCTTAAGGCCCTTCAGGTCAGATGATACTGTGCGTTAGTGGCACATATTCCCATATTTCCAACACAATGTATTAAATTACCCAAAAAACTAAAGCCTGGAGCCCTGAGGCCGGTTGTACTCAAGCTCCCTTTTATGTTACTCAATATTGCATTTACATTCTTGCAATTTAAGGAATATTGTTTCCATCCAGATGGCGAGAAGAGACTTTGAGGAGTCTGAAAATACTCTCAGATTAACACAGTTTTGTTAAATGACCATCTGGGTTTTTGGCGCAGATTGCGCGCATATTTATATTTTTCCCCTGACAAATCTGATGCTTGGCTCGGTGACTCAAATGTAAATACATTAAAAGGAGCAAACATGTAAATAAAAAAACCGAGAGAAAAGCAGACGATCGTCACATCTAAGGGGTCCGGAAAGCCATTTCTGCCTCCACACATTGTGAAAAGAAAATGCATGAATTGTAATTTTTAATGGCTTTAAAATATTTATCCCTTATTATTAATAAATGACTTGTTTCAGCAAATGCACAAAAATGATTTGATGGAGTTTCAGTATGTCTTTCAGTATGAGATCCTCATGGTTTTACCTTCAGCAAGTAGTCAGTGTGTGAGGCACAATGTGAGTGGGATCCAGGGAAAGTAAGGTGAAGTATGAGAAACTATACTGAGAGGCTTTCTGTCTGTCTGTCTGCCTCCATTGGTTTCTATGTGGGCTATTTTTAGCCCCAGCAGACTGGTCACGTGGCAGGAGGAAGACGTCAATAATGTTGTTGTTGGTGGTGAGAGAAAGAGAGAGAGAGAGAGAGAGAGAGGGAGGCAGACTGTAAATATGGAGGAGGTGAAGACACGTCCTGCTCGGTGAGTTGCACGTTTTAATGTATAAATAAAAGCGCGGAGGAGCTCTACACACCGAGCCTCGGTCGGAGACACCAACGGCCGGGAAGAGGCGACCTCTGCGCCGATACGCGGTCCGGCAGGAGGACCAACCGACACCCACGGTACCGAGAGAGAGAGAGAGAGAGAGAGAAAGAGAGAGCGAGAGAGAGAGAGAGCGCGTGCGTGACCGTTGACGAAGGGATATACCGACAGGCAGTTTGAAACGGTTTTTTAATTCCTTCGAAGAACGGACGGAGGGAGAAAGGTGACATTTCTTCCCGTGTGCTTTTTTCTTCTTCTCCCGAAGCAACTGCCGTTAACACAGCGGCTAACTTACAAACACTTCTCGTGGGTGCTAACTCTCACGGCTAGCTAAAGGGCACCTAACAGAACTAACGAGCTACGTTACCGGACAGGTAACACTTTACGGCACGCCATTATTATTTTTGTTTTGCTTTCATGCAACAGTTGCCTGCGTTTGCGGCCCCTGGAGGTGGTTAAAAGTGAGACAGCGGGCAGTGTGTGGACCCTCGACAGGAGGGTTCGTGGACGGCTACTAGGAGCTAGCAGTGACCGGTGCTGTCCGACCCACAAGCTAACGACACACAAGAGTGTCTTAACTCATCCTCTGGAAGCAAGCGTTAGTATTACGTTATTACGTCATGCTAGTATTACGTTATTACGTCATGCTCTTGTCATTGTCTTGTCAACTCTTGTCTTGTCAACTCTTGACATTGTCTTGTCAACGGACCCGTATGGCAGGTTCTATATCATAAGGTCCGTTGCTCCTCTTAAAAACTGCGTGTTTTGCACAAGTCTGCTAGTTCTTGATGCTCAGCATGAGATATGGCGAGCTGTTTCCTCACTGACACACGTTTAGAAATGCACATCTTGCACTGCACATCCTGCTGTATGTCTGTTTGGCTGTCAGACTTTATATCAGCTGCCGCCTGGCACATGTGCCACCTACCTGGGTTTCCCGAGGTCATGTGTGGCCCTGGAGATATTTCATCTGTATAGGTTTGTTTGTCTATAGTTGTCATTAAATCAGGCTGATGCAAAAATGGGCCCAGAAAGGTAGGTAGGTATGGTTCTGTAGAAAGCAATCTGCAATCGTGACTCGGCTTCTTGGTCAGCGCAAAGTATGGTTTTCGCGCTTGGACTTGGAATAACCTGCAAAGTGCTTCCACACAGATCTCGTAGCCGTGGGGTTTTCCGCCGACAGACAATCGTCCCCTCAACCCGAGTTGTAACCTCAAAGTAGCGTGTGTTTATTTTAAGGGATGCATGAAGTGTCACTGACGATTTTGACCCCAAGGGGGTGGTTTAAGACGGATGCAACTTCCTTCCGAACGAGGTGGCCAGCGCATGAGGACAAAAGCTGGAACTTGACGTCTGTCTTTTGTGTTTTTTGCTTGATTTTCTGGCGTGGGGGTTTTTGGAAAATGTCCCCCCAAATCCTGCAAGTTGCCAGCTAAAAGGAAATGTTCACTTTCACCAGAAATATGGGACGTCCATAGTTGGTTAGGAAGCTTTCCTTCAGCTCACTTCCCGGTCTCACATGCGACCCACTAAAACTGGCCTCAATGACACAATTTATTCATTATTATAATTTTTTCTTGGGTAATAATTAATGCATTCACAGCGATGGATTGATTATTGACTAATAACATGTTTTCATGTTGATTGATACAACTTTTAGCATGTGCACGTAAAATACAATAAAAAAACTAGATCTTACATTTCTTTACAATAGAATGAAAGCTACCAGAGTTCCTTGGAACATGCACTTTTGCTTAGAAGGATAACGGTCTCGTGAAAAGATTATAAAATGTTAAATTGCGGTGTGTGGATTCGGGCAAGTGACAGTTAATCACACATCGCTACAAACAGATCGGTAGATAGAAGAAGGCTGAATGGGATCTCTTGTAGTTCTCATAGCTGCTGCAGAGTTTTTTCCTCCTAGCATTCTGACTCTCCTCAAATTATACTTCTCCAACTCACTTTTCTTTTTCCTCCTTTAAATTACATTTTGCATCTTTCTTTCCCTCCTTCCAGGGCGACGTTGCTAAACATAGCTGCATTGCCATATTATTTTCATCTTCAAACGTTGTATCTGGTCCTCTTTATACATCCATGGCCCCTCCTCACATTATAGAGTGCTGCAGGAACGTCTTTTTTAAAGGCCAACCAGGAAGTTGGCTACCTCGACAAAAAGGCTAATGGGTTTTTTTTCATTGGATTGTGGATTGTGGCAAACAAATGTCAGGATAATTACACATTTTGTTGAAATGAACACCTCTTTGATGCTTTCTGCGTCAATACAATCGGCAGAACTATAAAGCTAACGTTATAAACAAACGAAAGACAAGTGGGATATGTACTGACATATTTTATGCTGTAGAACCACACGTTAATATCCCTTAAGCTTGTGTTCGCCACATACCATATTTTAGACATGTAACCACAACCCATTACATATAACTCATTTACCGGTTTTAGTCCTCATTCCTGCAGAATGATCTGTTCTGGTTGGACGGACGGTGGAAAGGGATTTACAGCTTCCTCATGCACAGTTTTTTTTTTACTAAAGCCCAGAGGTCAAACCCCACGGGTCAAGGGTCACTCCATTAGTTATATAAGAGCTTTAAGGGCAATGCCACCAACTTTAAACTCCAGCTTTCAGATGTTATATGATATCTGTTCTGTTCTTTTCTATTCTATCTGTTCTGTTTCACGACATTTCTTTTGCTGAATTTGAAGGCAGTTGCATGGGCGAAGTTATGATGCGACGGCAGACGCATGTTAGTGACGTCGGTCTGCAGCGGTGAAACTGCAATGTTCAGGAGATGGACTACAAAAAAAGCACATCTTTGATCCTTCGTCCGTGTTCTTACAGTATTGTGTCATAACGACGTAATCAACCTGGTTCATAGTTTTACTTTCGTAACGAGGTTGGAATCGAAAAGTGAAACCAAGGTATTTTTCCCAGAGAATACAAAGCTACTAAACTGTCTCATTGTTCAGTTTTAAACATGCTGAATGAAATACGTTCTCCCTCTAACTCTGTCTCATATCCCTTTATGTTGTTATGGTTTATAGGCAGATTATAATCTGATCATAAGAATATGCAGACAACAGTTTATGAAACATCTTGTTTACATGACCTGCGTTTGTCGGTCATGATCGTTCTCGTGAACGGCCGAATGATGCGTCACTTTAAATGTTGCCGCCGCAAGGAATTATGGGTCGGCATTATGGGTCGACATTATCTCCTTTCCTTTCGTAAAGGCAGGTCCTATGTTTCCTATGCTAAAGGAGCTAAATTAGGAAGCATTGAAGCTCCTTTCCTTTGTATTTAGAGACTTCAACCAACATTTATCATGGCGGCCACTCAGATATTTCCTCAGTTTGGAACCTTTCTAGCCAAAAAGGACGATTCAACCGCAGCTTACATTGAGACTTGTTTCATAACCAGTTAAAAGTTAGTGAAAGATCAACATGTAACATTAATACAGCAGGAACAGTCTTCTGGGCATCCCGCCCACATCCGAATCCCTTCCGAGTTTATTTTTCCCCCCTTGCCGTTTATACGTTGGTTTCATTAGTTTTTCCGATCGCTGTCAACCCGGCAAGCAAACCTTCCTAAAGCGACGATAACATAGCAGCCAGTTAAGTCAATATAAGTGCTCCAATGTTCCAGTATTTTAAGTATTTATGTAATCTTTTTTGCACAGCAGAGCGATAAGTACTGGTACTCAGATGTAGGTTGATTATAAATCTATAGCAATAAACAAAAACAGGACAGAATTAATTTTTATAGGGATTAATTACCCCTTAAACATGCAAATGGACTGTGAGTATTACTTTTGTGTGCAATAATATAACATAAATCTAATGTATCCGCTGTGCAATATGCATTATCTGTGCAATATTAACAGGCATTGAGTCCGACTATATCATATTTAATTTTTAAAGTTTTTTTTACAGATGTATTATACCGTTTACTGTGTGATTACATATTTATTACACTTATTCTGAGCTTGTTTTTCTACCCATGTCTCTTGTTTGTATGTCCACTCTGCTGCTGTAATCCTTCAAATGTGCCCGCTGTGGGACAAATAAAGGATTATTATTACACAATTCATACAAGGAAATATATGTAGTCAGTACTTTACAAAAAAATAAGGCAACGACTCGAGGGAAGTCTTTCTTAATATGTCGGCTTCTCTCCACTCTCTCGTCGTCTTGCTACTCCTGTTGTGGATCCATCTTTCTGCCGCGTGTGTGTGTGTGTGTGTGTGTGTGTGTGTGTGTGTGTGTGTGTGTGTGTGTGTGTGTGTGTGTGATAGAGAGCTGCTGTCATATAGGTTTGGTTAAACGTGTGACGGAAAAAAACGGCGAGAGCGAGAAATACAGACTATAAACAAATACTGCTGAGCGGCAGACTACGGCTCCACGTCTCGCTCGCTGTTTGTTTAGGGAAGAGGTGTTCAGGTGGCGCGTTGCCACGGCAGCCAGCTCCCCGGTTGCCTGGCAGCACTTCCTGCTCCTCTCCAGGATGGGAGGTGCCAGGTATTTTAGGACATTTTGGTGTGAAGAGGAGGAGAAGGAGGAGGCAGCAGGAAGAGGGAGAGATTTTAGATTTGTGGTGCTTTTTTTTTAACTGTTTGAAATATTCGGGTTTACTAACTAACCAGACTCTGCTGCATTTGATGAGCATTTGCATTTGTGGTGATTCCATTAATATTCTGGTTCATAAAATATAGAAAAATGTCCGTTGACATGACCAAGAGCCCACGATGATAATGTCTTCAAATAGTTTTGTCTGACAGAAATAACCCAGAAATCATTATTTGATGTCATTTGACATGGGATATTTGATCGACTTTAGAGCTGCAACGATGAGTTGTCACTTAAATTAATCACAAACTATTTTGAGAATCGATTCATCGGTTTGAGTAATTAAAAAAAAAATTAAAAAGTCTGCCAGCTTCATCAAATGTGAATATTTTCTGGTTTCTTTGCTCCTTTTTGACAGTAAACTCATTATCTTTGAGTTGTGGAGACAAAAAAATGACATTTCAGGAAACACTAATGGACATTTTTCTTCTCACCATTTAATACATTTTATATCATCAAAAAGGATAAACGTTGACTAGTTGTAGCTTGTGAACTGTCAGCATCTCCAGGTTTCAGACTTTTGCTCAGACAAGACGAGGCATTTGAAGGCATCGTCATCTCTGGCTTTATTGTCTTTGGAGAAAAAGACCAAAGACAATAACAATCTGATTGAACCGTAACAAAACTACACCACAGACGAGGCACAATCATTTCTGGTCGATATTGAGATTATGATTATGCGCTGAGTGTTGAAACCTCACACATTTCGAAAGTAGGAGTTCTGTTGCCTACATTTAAAATGTCAGCCTCACCTCGGGCTTCTCCCGGCTGAAACCTAGAGGAAAGTAGGGCCGACAAGGGGCCATCAGAGGCCGGGTGGAGGGTTCCCAGGAGGGGGATCCTCAGCACTGCGTGGGCTAAAGCACACCTGAAGGAAAGGTTGGGCTGGAGTTTTGTAACGCAAAGCAAACAGCAGAACGCCGCCGCCAAACAGAATACGGCACAATAATCGTTTCATGGCGAAAATTCTGATTGATTGAATCCGTCTCCGTGGTTTCCTCTGGAGTTCTTCCAACCCTCCGGCTCAGGCTCCAGTACATTGGAGACGCCACGGCAGGAACTTGTACGCTCTTCCTGTTGAGGAAGGGTTTCTTTGTCTGCGTTTTTTTGCGGTTGTTCTTGCTGCCAACTGTCATTTTAGAGATGCTGGGATTCAAATTAAAACCTGCTGGATTAAATGCAGCTGCACCGGTACAACACTGCAGGCTTTAAGTGTTAATTGCCAGTATAATATTGGGTATATTCAGCATTTAAAAAACTCACAAAGGTTTATGTTGGATGGGGAGCTTAACTTGTTTGGCACCAGAAGGCTTTTTTTTGTTTTCTCACATTAAAGAGCACGAGTCGTGACACATCTCGTCCGGCAAAACTAATCACGGTCCAGTGTGCAACCTTGTGTGTGTGTGTGCGCGTGCGTGTGCGTGTATGTGTGTGTATGTGTGTGTGTGTGTGTGTGTGTGTGTGTGTGTGTGTTTGGGATCGGTTCTGATGGCCAGTTCTATTTTTGGAATGTGCTTCCTGGTCGGCAAAGTACCCAGAATTGTGAAGCTGTCGTAACAAATCTGCTTTAAAATCTTCTTCTTTTTTTTTTACATTCGCACCATCACACACATGAGTGGGACATAACATCAGAACCATCACAACAACTGCAGCTTCAAATTGCACCGTGGCTTTGAACCCCTGTGCCAAAATGCTGCATTTGAATATTTATTGTGGGGCTGTTGTATTGATAATCTCATTGGATACTATACAGCTGTGCACCCTAAACCGCGTGCACCGTTTTACTCCACCTCACAAGTAATTATTGTCGCATCCTGTCCCCTCCTTGCCGCTCTCATACTTCCATACACACATAGACGTTGCACCGGACAAGACCAGTCGGTGGCGCCAGAGGACCAGTGGCGCCTTAGTGAGCAACAGGGCGCAGCTTGTTCTTTTTAATTCCCTGTAACTCCTCTGCAAACACAGTATCGGCTCAAGACACCACACCACACACACATGTACACACACACACACACCACACACACACACACACACACATGCAGGTACATTCATAAATGTAGAGCAAGTCGAGTTGTTATGAGTTATATGGGAATATAATAATTTATAGTCCGGGTCTAAAAACAAACAAAACATCAGACAGAAAACCCAAGATATGATAGGATAAACAATAAAAAAATAAAGAAATGAAATTAGCTACATTCAAAACATACATTATACACATTAAATCAGGGGTTCTTAACCTTTTTATTACTTAAGGCCCACAACTGATAGTTAAAAAAATAGAAATCTGGGTACCACGTTCTTACATAAATGAGAAAGAAGAACATATGTAAAGCCTCTGTCGGCTGCAGCCATCACTGCCGGCCTTTATGAATCCAAATTAAATGTATTCAGGGTCACATTTCCTCACCACGCGCTTTCAGCTTTTTACTGACGCAGGGTCGTCTCCCACATCACTTTTCGTTTCATAACCTCATAACCTGAAATGATAACCATTTTGTTTCACTGCATCCACTGAACATTCACTAGCTTACAGAAAAAACACGTTTGTCTCCAGCTGGTAACACTCACATGTCAGTGGTCATTGACAATTATGCTTTGTGTGAGCTACCTCTTTTTTTTCCTTAATTTTTATGATATATTTAGATATTTAAACTTCCAGCAGCTATAAATTAGCAGCTAATTTTCAAAATGCAAGTTCAAACTCACTAATCAATTCCTTTGCTCTTGTGTGTGTTTGTTTTGTTTTAGAAAGCCTAAATAAAGTGACACCACATTCAGACATCTTGCTAGAACACCTATATCTGACAAAACAACAACAACCGATTAACAGAATGAACCTCAAGTGCTGAAAAACATAACTTTCTCGTTTGCAGAAAAGCCGACATTGAGAGGAAAGCCTGATTGGTCCGTCTGCCCCCCAACACATGGCCGACTCAGAGGACCCACTTTAACACACGCGTACACACAGCGGAGGGGTCGACCTTCATGAATTCCTCACACGCCTCAGGTAAGTCTCCAATCTATCGGTCCGTCTTTCTATCTCAAAGAGCTGCCGCGTATAACGCCGCTGTGACTGGAGAGGGGCGGGTGCTTGGTTGGACGAATGAAACCGCGTCCGACTAGTTGGCTGGTGTTGAGCTTAATGGAGGTTTGATCTCCCAATTGAATCCATATGAGCAATGCAAACGTATAGACTTTTTTTTCTGGGCTCAGTTTTTTCTGGACTCAGTGTGATTTGTTGCGCTTTTCAGCTTAGTACATTTTTGGAAAGAGAACCTCTTTAAGGCAACAGCTCAGCACACTAACTCTTCGTGTTATCTATACTTTAGTCTAGTTTAAAATATCTGTAACTTTTGCCTCGATAGCCATTCAATTTGGCAAAAGGTTAAATTTAGCTCTAGTGCTAATTGCTAACACGCCATAAGGTGTCAAACGTGGTAAACGTTCTACCTGCTAAACGTCAGCCGTGTCCAAAATCACTAGTCTAGTTTTTTAATTCATTTATTTTAAAACTTAAAAAAATATATATAGTCGCAGTAAAAAACAATCAGTCCAGGCAGAAGAATGATACAAGGCAGAGCGTGTACAATCATGCTAGCAGCTCTGTGAGGCTGCATGTAGGCACAACAGTGCTTCAAGCTAAATGCTAACATGAACATGCTAACATGCTGACATCCTGCGGATATAATGTTTCCCACGGTCACCATCTTCGTTTTGCATTTTAGCATACTAGCTAGCACAGCCGAGGCTCATGGGAATGTCAGTGGCTTTGCAGGTGCAGTATTTCATTATAAAGTCACGAGATGAACATGTACTAGCATTCATGCTGAGGAGGACATAAATGTTTGAAATAACGTTCATCCATCCATTATTAAGATGTATTTGACTCAAAAGCTTCATGTCGACCTCATGGTGGCACTAAATATAAAGTCAGGGGATCCTCACAGTCCAAAGGGTTCATCCTCTGGGGACCAGAGTACAGTCGGTGTACAAGCAATCACCATGTTGTGTGATGTCATCAAACGGTCATATACATCTGATGATTATCTGTGTGTGTGCTACGCTTCTAGGCTTCTAGGTGGATTATTTTATTCTGAAAACTTGCTAGCAACACAACGTCCGAAAGACAGAAGTAGCCCCGTTTACCAAAGAGTTGTTCTTGTTTTGGCCGTTGGCTCCATCTTTGCTCCCTTCTGAAACAATTAGAACGTAAAATGACGTATCAATAGACACAACATTAAAAAATCATCAAAATGTATATCTATATATAGATATATATATATATCTATATATACTGTATCTGTATATATATATATATATATGTATATTTATTTCTATCAGCCAGATCTACGTACAGTTATTTAGGAGGATGCTCTCATCGATCAGGACGGCATCATGGATGTGTTATGTGCACTGACTGCTGTTTGATTTAAAATGTGATACAGGGTGTTGGTGGTTACATTTAAAATGTTCAACTGATGTGAGAAGCAGCCGATCTTTCCTTAATGTGTGTTAGTGTGTGTGTTGGGTGGCAGATGGATCCATTTTTTGTGTTGGTAGCAGACAGTCGAGACACGTGTACGGCCCTCCGTCGGTATTTCATGACACCTTCGTCTCGGCTTGAGTGACTGGTCGACTGACTTGACTGTAACGCGGTTGTCATGGATACAGATATAGTACATAACGCACACACACACACATAAACACACACAGACAGCAATGTGACTCCAGGGGTTGATGCGCCTCAAATAGAAACGCAGAGATGAGTCATCCTCTGAGCTACTGCAGTACACACACACACACACACACACACACACACACACACACACGCACACGTTTAGCAGATGTGTTTAGACCATTAGGATGGGAGACATGTTGCCCGGTCAGTGGCGTCTCTGCTGCTGCCAAAGTGATGTGAAAGGGTGATGTAAGACGGCAGAAGAGTCTTTAATATCTAACCAGCGTGCCGGACCACGGAGAAGTAATGCAGCAGCTCCAGTCCGTGTAACAACAACTGAGGACATTGCCAAGAAATCAGTTCATCAGTCTTCACATTTCCTCCCCTCTCCGCGTACTTCGTCTCGCTGCTTTGTGAGTCACACGGCGAGGCAGCCCTGAGTCTGCTTCAGGGACACGCAGCTGTTTAACACAGGCGGCGAGGACGAGGACGAGGAGGGATGGAGGTGATGATGGACCGGCCTCATGAAATGTTGTCCTTCCTCGGAACGGAAACGATTGAAGCCGAGAAATACAGAGGTGCTTAAAAACATCCACCTTGTCGAAGTGGTCAGAATTGACCCAAGCTGATTTGCATTTATTTTTAATGTATTAGCTCATCCGTCCTGATTCTGTGTGTTTTTTTTGTTTTTAGCAAGCACTCCTTCAGTCAGCGACAACCCCGTTAAAACACTGGATCCTCTTCCTCTAAAGCACAGCGTCACTTAGGACCGAGCCGCTGAATGGAACAAACAAATGCTATAAATAGCGGCGAGCTGTTTCAATTAATAATACCTGCCGAGTGAGAAAAGTGAGCAGTGCGGCTTTTTTGGTTATAAAAACAGATTTCCGTGACATCCGTGTGAAAAGAACACATTGTGGTTTTCCCGGGGGTTTTGGACTGTTTCTTCTTTGTCATGGTGTTGCTTTACTAGGGCGGCACAATTCATCTAAAACTGTAAAATGTTTGTCAATATTCTATTTTTTTAAATTAAATATCGTGGTACTGCAGAGATCATATCACAGATTTAAGGAAACTTCTTTGTTTGGTTCAAATCCTCGGAAAATAAATCGCACTGCAATCATTTTGGTATGTTTTTCAATGAAAATCAGAAAAAGGAAGCAAACATGATTATTCATGTTGCATTTGCAATATCGGTCAAAACTAATCACCATTCGATATTTTTTCAAAAATCATTCAGCGAGTGGATTAAGTCCCGCCCTTCGAACACAGACGTGCTAATTGTAGCGTAGCATCGGAGCGCTGCAACAAGGGCCCGCCTCTATTCTCCGGCTCACAGACTCATGTCGCCTTTATTCGTCATTTCTTGGCAGATATTTTGTGAATTTGGAGCTAATCCTGGTTAAATAGTGATACTTATTTCACAGAGATGTTGGAAGGGGATATAAGTTTTCACGTAAAGTCCTCAGGATTCACCTTCTGGGGACCATGAGTGCCTGGACTAAATTTAGTGCCAGCTCTTTAAGTCGACACATTTTAGATGGATAATACCTGCTGCTCCGCCGGATTACAGATGAGAGTAAAAATCAGGGGGCCTCCCAAATCATAAGGAGTCAGCATCTGGGGACCATGAATGTGTGTACAAGGTCTCGCGACCATCGTCAATTCATTTGATTATTTGTTAGTCAGTCTGAAGTACCGTAATACAACATTGGACTCGATGGTGACGCTGGCTGGTTGAGGATCACCGAACAAAAGACAGGATTCAACCTCTGGGGACCACGAGTACCTGATTATCACCGAATTTAGAGTTTACTTTCAACCCTATAGTGTCCAAATGCTGGCACGGCGAATAAAAAAAGGGAACCACGACATGGCTGTTGCATCTCTCCGAGCACGTTCTACTAGCTAGCACCGCGACATGGCTGTTGCATCTCGTGGTTCCACGAGCTAGTAGTAGCACAGCATCAACGCCAAATCCCGAGAGGAGGAAGAGGTCTCAGTCCACGACAGCGCCGAGCGCCTCCCCCCACCGTCCCACCCCAGAGCTGTAGGCTAACTGCTCTCTCTCTCTCTCTCTCTCTCTCTGTCTCTCTGTCTATTTTTATCTCCAGCTCCTCCTCCCTGGCAGGCTATTTTCAGCTTCATCCCCTCCACCCCCCCATCTCCTGTGTTGGTAAATGCGTCTCTTCTCCTCTCTTCTCCTCTCCCGCCCTGCCTGTCCTTTTAATCTTTAAAAAGAACCGAGAGACGTGCGGCACAAAAACAAAAACAACAAAAAAAGAATGAATGGAGGTGAAACGGGAGGGAAGGAGTGTTTCCCTCTCCGTTCCTCCTCCTGTTTGCCGCGACGCTCCCGGGATGAAACGAGCCGCTGTTGACTTTCTCCTCATCCGTCCAACTTCTTTTCCACCCAGTGATCCACTTTCGCCCTCCACCTCCACCTCCCCTCTCTCTCTCTCTCTCTCTCTCTCTCCCTCCCTCCATCTTGAACGTTCATTCAGCAGCTCAAAGAGTGACACACACACACACACACACACACACACACACACACACACACACACACACACACAGACTCTCAGACAGTGAATATTAGCCGTCTGACCAGCAGCTGTTTCTGGTCGCTGCCTAAAGGAGACAGCGTGTGGTCCCTTGCCGTTTTTCTGGGGGAGGATTCTAACTCGAGTCGTCCTCTTCTCCTCACAATTCTTTTTTTTTATTACACCACTCCGTCCCTCTCCCTCCCTCCCTTCCATTTCTTTCTCTCTCTCTCTCTCTCTCTCTCTCTCTCTCTCTCTTTCTCTCTGTCATTCTCTCAGCACTTCGTTTCTAATTTTGGAAGCATGGAACCTCGGGAAGCGCTCTCCCAAAGCTATTTACGTCCTTGCCTCTCTTCCTCCTCCTCCTCCTCCTCCTCCTCCTCCTCCTCCTCCTCTCCTCTCTCTCGCGTCGGCCAGGAGGAGAGCGGCATGAGGATCCTTTGATGCAGCCGAGCAGGGGAATTCTGCTTTCTCCTCCTCGCCTCTCAGTATTTTCGCGTTTCTGCCGTTAGCCGCAGCTAAGAAGGAAGCAAAAGAGGCTGCAGCGGCCGATCCCTCCCATCACTCCTCGGGCTCGCGGGGGGCGAAAGAGCAGAGTTGTACTCGGCGACGTGATTTCGTTAATCCCCCCCCCCCCCTCCTGGTGTCGCTTCTGCTGCTGCAGTTTGGTGGGTAGAGACTCAGTGCACCGGAGGAAGCAAAACTTTCTTCTTCTTCTTCCATCTGCAACACACCAGCCACTGTTGCTGGTTTTTTTTCATCGGGGGAACCAGCAAAGGTGCTCCGCGGGGATCAGGACTCCAGGTGATGTAGACGAGACCGGCTGACCATGTAAAGTCACATTTCCGGTCCTCGCAAAGTCTGCACTTCCCTAAATGTGGATTTCGTTCCTGAAAGCCGAGCAGAGGAGGAAGGGGGATTTCTTTGGACCTGCAGCATTTTGAAGAAGAAATAAAAAAGCAGTGGCTATCTGCAACAAAAAAAACTGCAGCCTGAACAGGATATCTTTGCTGGATTACACAATAAAAGCACAGAGGAGTTTTATTTTTGGGGGGGAGGAGGCGGGGTGGAATTTGTTGATGGAATTCGCGGTGCTTTTTCACTCAGCTCGTTTTAACAATAGAAGCACAAAACATTTAGAAGCTTTCCAGTTTCGAAATAACCGATTATTTGTTTCGTCCCGGAACGAGTAATCCACCATTCAATACCCTTTTTTTTAAAAGTATCTTTCAACGTGTGTGTGTGTGTGTGTGTGTGTGTGTCCATCGTCTTGAGCACCCTGAATCCTAAACTGAACCATGCCGATACCTCGGAAGACGAACTGACCGTGCCGTTTTTTTTTAGCTTTTTTAGCTTTTTTAGATTTTTTTCTTCTTCTTCTTTTTGGTGACAAAAGCGAGCGCCGCCTCTCGCATTGGCATGCTGTTGCATCCCACGGTGTCAGGATTGTGCGCCATGTTGCAGACCATCTATGAGACGGAGTCCTGCTTCTCCTCTGCCAGCGCAGACAGCCACCACCAGCCTCTGGAGCTCCTGAGTGGCAACAGGGGCTCCAGCACTGCCATGCCCACCGCCGGTGAGTCATCATCTGGGAAAGGAGAAGGTAGGGAAGGGGAGGGGGGACGACTCGCACGGCGGCTCGGCTCAAGGGTGCCGTGTGCTGGAGGTTTGATGGGGATAAAGGTCCGGATCCCAATGGGAAAAGTGTCATTTATAATGTTTGGTAATTACTTTTTTTTCTTTTTCTAACCTCTCCCAAGGACCAAAGCACTTTCCAGTTTTAACGTACCCAGTGGTCTCTTTGTACCTTGTTGATATTTTTGTAATTTTTTTTTAGACATTACAGGAGCTGTCTGCTGCGTGTTCTAAACACAACGGGAAGTCCGTTACTGTGGTTGTTTTTGCTCAACATGGCCAGCAGTTTGTGGCTTTAAGATGTGTGCCGCTTCTACGAGTCATAACTCAGTCAATGTTCACACGAACATGAAACACATATATATGTATTTTCTTAAATGCAGTTGACTTAGACTTTCAGTGGATATCATCACCTCTGACGTCCATAAACCTTTCTATAAATCTCCTGAGGACTTTTGAGCCTGAGAATCATGAATCTTTCGTCGGTATCTGAGTGATCAGGTGACAGCTGTCCGTTCAGCTGTCCGTTCCTCCGTTGGCAAACAGGAACTGATAATAGCTCTAAATGCATTTTTACCGGACCTATTAAATACGTGCACTACAGAGGCTCTGTAGTCCGAACTTTATTACTCTTCTCAACTTTGAGACAAAGGCAGCTCCTTCCGCTCTTAACTTTTCACAATAAAAGCCCTTGACATTAACACAGCTTTACTGTTCATCAGAGGGAACTCACTGAATGAAATAGCCCACAGTAGCTTGAGGCTCTGGGTCAATAGGATCCTGGTAGTTGGTCTTCTGCCCACGCCGATCGATTGAAGCCGTCTTATTGTCAAAAGGGTTGACGCCGTTGCAAATTCCCATCAATGAATAGTTTTGATGCGAAATATTTGCAGATGATTATTTCGCTGCTCATTTACCAAAATGTAAACAAATATGTAGGCTAAAAAAAAAAATCCAAAAATAATAAGGCAACAGAACACTTCCTGTTTACCCCTTAATTATAGGACATGTTCCAAAGCTGAAAGCAGGAATATGAAGGAATAACAGCCACAAAATCTCAGAAATCTCACGGTGTCATATTTACTGACCCGACTCATATATCCACCAACAAACCCGACGGACGTACAAAACCCCAAAAAAAATCAATCATTTCTAATTCCAAATACAAATGCAACTAAAAAAGGCATCTCAAGGAATCCCTCAGACTTTCAAGGCAAAGCAGATCCTTGAAGCACAATAACGTCTCCCTTCTTCACTTCTTTTTTTTGTAATTTCTTTTTTAAGGAGCAAGAACGCCACAGGCGCTGTTCCATAAATCACACTCTCTCGTGATTCCCTTGCACAGTCCCATCCACGCTGCTGCACAGAGCTCAGCGTCGGTTTTAGGGAGCGTGGATGGATGACCTTTGTTTGGGAACTTTTCTTTTTGAGGCTCTTTTTTATTTATTTTTAAACACAGAGGCGCGAGGACACTCCTTCTTTTAATCTTCACTGTGAGTCCCTTTTTAAGTGATGGCACCGATGTTGAACTGCCATCTGGAGTGTGAGCAAAAGAAAGACCAACGTCTCGTCGTTGGTGTTCAACCTGAGGAGCCGGACGGGTTGTGGCCGCCAGCGCGAGGTGAGCTCAGGGCTCGAAACCTCGTGAAGCGAGCGCTGATCTTCTTTCTTTTTCTTTTTGTGGCGACATTTGCTGGCTAACGTGTGTGTGTGTGTGCGTGCATGTGTGTGCATGTGTGTGTGTGTGCGTGTGTGCGTGTGTGTTCAGACTTTAACAGGCTTATGCGTTTAACGTGAAGCCGGCGAGCGCCCGCTCACAGATTCGATGGCTCGGCTCAAGCAATAAACGACCACGATTTGTTGTCGAAGCCCGGTGTAACGCGACAGACAGCATCCTCTTTGGATGACCTACAGTCTGCCAGCCCATAATACTTCTGACCCACCCGCAGTCTCTATGGCAACGCCACACATGTGACTCCTCTCTCTCTCTCTCTCTTTCTAAGCTTCTAATTTGTTGAAAGTACACACAGCCATTATACTATTTTCGCCTTCCTCTCTCTGTCTCTCTCTCTCTCCTTCTCCCTCCTCTGGCTTTTTTTAGTGTTTTGCAGGGCTGATGTCATAGTGCCTATTTTCTTTTAGCGGCGCAGACCGAACAAGACAGGGGGTGGAAGAGAGAGAGAAAGAGAGAGAGAGAGAAGTGAAAAGACGAATATTGGTTTCCAAAAATACCTCCCAGCGGCCGCAGTAGCAGCTGTGTGAGATCACAGGAACGTTGGGGGACGAAGAGTGAAAAGTGTTCTGAACTGGACATCAAAGTCCACACCTCCGTCTTTATGAACCGCTTCTCCTTTCATAATCAGCATCTGGCGGTGGCTGTAGACGGGAAAACGTAACGGGAAGAAACGGACGAGGGAGCAAAACGTTCTCAATCTCACTGCTGAGGTCGTCAGTCAAGGTTCAGTGTTTTTAGGTGGAACGCTTTCCTTTCCCTCCCCGGATCGTGCTAACTGTTAGCGTCTTCTTCTTGAGTGTATCCCAAACTGAGGGGACCCCATGATACCCATGGCTGGTAGAAGGCTTCAGACGGTAGTGTCAGGGTTCTTACGGTCATGGAAAACCTGGAAAAGTCATGGAATTTTAAAATGGTTATTTCCAGGCCTGGAAAAGTCAAAAGGTTTTGTAAAAGTCATGTAAATGTGTTATATTCATGTGTTCATGACGTTCATTTACACTCAGTTTGAAATAATGAATATACTTTTAAAAGAAAGACGCTCAAAATATAAGCAGGCATACATACAGGCATCTATATGAATGTTTATTCTTTTAATCAAACTATTGTCTCATTCATTTGAGTCATTTACTGTATGCTTTGGAATTCTCATTGTTAGTTTAAATACTACATTTTCTCACTTATTCATGTTTACACCCAGATTTCACTAAATGTTTGGTCATGGACATTTGGTTTAAAGTCACGGAATCCACTGGTCACAATGTGTCTGAACCCTGAGCGTGTGAACCGACAGAAAGCGGCATTACAGGCCGGAGCTTCAGTCGCTTTAGAGGAGGCGGTAGAGTTCCTGTTCAAGGCCGAAGTTGGAAATTCCCAGTTGTTGGATTTTTAGTACAGAACTGGTGCATTCCTGTGGTCCAATCAAAATCAAAATAAAGTAACTGAAAGGGTTCCTCGGAGCTGCAAGAGGGGACTCGGCGGGCCGAACTGTGCCTCCCGTTCTGCCACGACGTGGGTTTCGCCGTGAGACGATCGCAAACGCAGTTTTTTTCTTCGTGATTGAGAGCTTCTTGCCACAGCGCCAGATGAACTAGGCCACGCCCACACAGGTCAGACTGCGTTAGCACGAGATCTGAGCGGCGCCAGATGGTCTTCCGCGCGTCTTGTGAAACAGTTCTGGTCCAACGGCGTCTGGAGCGTTAAAGACAGCTTCCTGGTTTCAAAGGTGTAATATCATTCCCAGTTTGGCCGGTATATTTATGGTATGTCAGATGAAGGTGAAAAGAAACGTTAAAAATAATAAAACTACTTTAAACAGGGAACTTAAGCTATATAGGATTCTATAGCCGTAGGACAGGGGTCGGCAACCTGCGGCTCCGGAGCCGCATGCGGCTCTTTAGCCCGTCTGTTGCGGCTTTGAAAAAAAATATTGAGTCACTGAAAATAAAAATAAATGTTTAAATATTTCTTAAACTAAAATGTGCATCACATCCTGTCACATCACTGTCAAGCCGCTTCCCCTTCAGGTGCTACTCCTGATTCACAGAGCTCCGCCCTCGCTAAACTATCAACAGAGAAAGGTAGTTTAATTCTGCGTGGACGTATTAATTTGCTTTCACTGCCAACGATGCTGCTGACTTGTATGCTTGATATGTGGCGAGGAGTTAGCAAACAACAAAACATTTAATGTTGAAAGACTCTTCCAACAGTATCAAGCTGCAGAAGAGCGATTTATCAACTGCTGCAGCAAACTGAGCAAAGTAAATATACTTTTTTTTTTTTTTTTTACGTTTGCAGTGCTCTAAAAGTCCGGCGTAGTGACGACGCTCAGTGTAACGTAGCAAAAGATATGCGTTTTAAAATGTAAACCTCACGTGAGGATGACAGGTATCAAACCTGCTACCTTGTGGTTACAGGATGAACACTCTACCACATGAGCCACACACATATAGATAGGACTCATGGTCTGCTTAGTTGTGTATTTAATGGACCTTAATGTAGCCGACACATGACTATTTTTTTCTCCTCTTCATAAGAGTTTGATAGTTATAAACAGATCAAATAGCAATACAATGTCAACAATTGTCTTTATTCTTGTTCTATAATTTCATAAATACAACAAACTATAGTTTGTTGTATTTTTTTTCTTCATAAGCTTTGATATCAAATAGCTTTGATATAAAATTTTGCGCCTCCAGACACTTGGTGTTGCTGACCCCTGCCATAGGAGAACCACTTTTTTGGGGTTCCTGATTGAATCTTTTTTCATAAAGGTTCCACCCCTTTCAGTCGGTTCTACCCAGAACCCAAAATAAAGGGTTATAGATACATAGAACCCTTGAACCCAGAACCCCCTGTGAGAGGTTTTACAGAGAACCCTTCTTTGGTGTAGTGGTTCCACCCAGAACCCACTGTGAGAGGTTTTACAGGGGGTTCTGGGTGAGACCGTTCACAATAACCCTTTACATTATAGAGAACCCTTCTTTGGTGTAGTGGTTCCACCCAGAACCCGCTCTGGAGGTTCTATGTTCTAGTTTAAGAGGTTATCCCGGGCCATGGGAACCACATCCAGCAGCTTTGGGCCAAAGTATAATCACTCTGAGAATGACTCACATTACATTTAATAATTACCATAAATTATTTCCAAAACACTTGTAGGCTGATTCCTATTCGGAGCCAATAAATATATTCGTTTTTTTTCCATTTATTATTTATATATTTTTATTAGTTTTCAGACATGGCCGTGAGAGTGAAATAGGGTAATAGAGTATCCTTTTAATGGTGTAATACTGTAATATAATATCGTCATCTATACTCATCTATACAGTGATACACACAGTAGCCCGCCTGAGGTGTCAATTGATTAGTCGTTGTCGTTGGTCGGAAAAGTAATTGGCAAATATTTTGATTCCTAATCGTTTTTTCAAGCAAAAATGCAAAGAATGATATGCTCACATTGTTAGAGCAGAAACACTTTGATGGCCTCGACATCGTCTTTGTTTGTTGTTGTTTTCATGCATTTTATAGACCGACCGATTGATGGATCGATGGATCGAATGAGACTGTAGTCGGCGAATTGATTTGAAATGGAACTCGTTGCTGCAGAGGTGTTGGTAGCAGTTCAAGGGAGCAGTCCACCTCTAAACAATCTGTGCTTCTTTCATAGTCTTCATCAGTGTAAGCCAACTATGTGCAAACGCGTCATGAGTTCAGATCCCCGTCGGCACCAGAGGAACAACAATGTGCTTCCAGCAGGATTCTCTGGCGCTGGACGAACCGGGTCTCTGGTCCGCTTCACTGCACCCGCCCCGGGCGCTGGAATGTGGACCGGCAGCGAGCTGAAGTCGGTTGGATCTCGACATGATTGACTGAAATGTTGCCTCTTTGTCAGACGGCGCGTGAAGTGCGAGAGTGTGTGTGTGTGTGTGTGTGTGTGTGTGCGTGTGTTTACCAGACTATAAATGTCTTCAGTTTGACGTCAGAAGCTGGCTGCTGTGGAATGCTGCTCTCTTGCCAAAACGGACCGTTGTGAACACACACACACACACACACACACACACACACACACACACACACACACACACACACACACACACACACACACACACAGGGGACAGTGTGTGTGCTGTAGTGGAAAGGGGAGACACGTGCGTCACAGCGAAACACCAGAATATTTGTTTAGGTAATTTAGATGTGAGTGGCTATGCACACACACACACACACACACACACACACACACACACACACAGACTTATTTATTCTCAACTCTCAGTTTTGGGACTTTTTTAACAACTTTTCCTTTCTTGAAACGTCCGCAGTGATTGAACTAACTGACCGGTTACGAACCAGAACATTTTTTGCTGCTTTGTGTGTGTGTGTGTGTGTGTGTGTGTGTGTGTGTGTGTGTGTGTGTGTGTGTGTGTGTGTGCGTGTGCGCGTGTGCATGTGTATAGAATTGTAGTCTCTTCATTCTGCAAGATGCAGCCAGAAATGGGCTGTGTCGATGGATTTGTATGAATGAGGCGTCGATCGTACATGTTTCTCTCTGTCGCTGCCTCGGAGGTCAGAGGTCAGGCTGTCGTCACGATCCTCTCCTCTCGGGGCCACGGGGCTAATGAGCTCGTCCTAATTGTCTGTTTGTGTGTTTTGATTGGCTTTTGGAGTCACGTGGGACGCAGGAGCAGAAAGTAAAGGGATGCATGCGCCAGGGAAACAGAAGGCGGGCAATCTTGGTATGGAAAGGTCACAGGTCAGACTACACAGAAGGTAATTCCTGATTGGATTTCCTCCTTGGCCGACAGACGGGTAATATCCTCCTGACATCCTGACACTGATCCCATGGGACTTGGCTGGCCTGGGGGGGTCAGCTGAGTCCAGGAGAGCGTAGTCAAGTTGGCACAGGTTGTGGTCACTGCCCTGCTCAAGGGCACATCGATAGGATTGCGATGGGATTCCAAGAACACACACACACACACACACACACATCTCCCCCGTCGGTCTCTCAGGCAGTGTGCTAACATGTTGCAGCTAAGCTAAGCTGACAGGGCGCTTCCTATCTGAGTGCTAACATCGCAGCTCACACACTGACGCCGTAACAACCTAAACACACACAGTGTGTCTCCATCCAACCCGCATTCAATACCGCCCTCAATATCACTTTTCTATGTTAGTTTCCATTAGAATCTGGTGTTGGTATCTCTTCTTGTACACTTTATATTTAACCTTTTCCTTAGTTGAATTTCTTTTACTTCATTTATTTACCTCTTATCGCTATTGTGTTCTGTTTTGCAATACTTTCTTTTACACTTTACGATTGTTCTATTCTATTCTAATATTTTTAAATATAATTTAGAATTTCTTCTGGGATTCATACATTTCTATCTTATCATCTTAAATGCATTTTTCATTCTGTAAAGTTTGAAAAGTTTAGGTATCGATAAACAAAGTGCTGATGATAGGGGATTTAAACGTCCACTGAAGAGATGAAACACATCAGGTTTGTGTGGAGACCATAAACACAGTTAACTTATTTCATCTTTTAGTGAATTTTTGGGGGGTTTGACAAACGCTCTGTTAAATGCGTATTCTTGTTGCGCCGCCTCCTTATGCATCATTTATATTTCCATATATTTGCAGAACAATAGTAAATGGCATTTTCAGGAAATGTATTTAACATTTTTGCTAAATTTGATAGAAAAAGTCAGTGCAACATAATTAGTCCATTTAAAAATAAGAAAAAAAAGAATGGAGATGTACTGAGGATCCTGTACTATACTTGATACGACATATAATCCAATAGGCAGACAATAGTCCATATTCAAGTTCCAAAACCCGCTGTATCTTTTTTAAAGTCACCATCTACCAAATGCACCCATTTAACCTCCAGGTGTCCAAACAATACACAATACACAATGCACACAATACGTCCGACCACAGCAGGAGTCCCCCCCCCACGAAACGCTGCTCTTTATGGGTCGAAGCTTTTCATAAAGCCGATGCAGATTTGAAATGAGTCGCGACTTTCCCACATCGGTCATTTTAACGAGCTCAGAAAAAGTCAGCCGGCGCCGCTCTGGTGCCCGAAGCGGGAAATCGGTTTTAATCCGTCACACTGATTAGCTCAAGTGTTGGCCGCCAAATCCAGATCAGTAGAAGACGGGGGGACTTGTGTGTGTGTTTGTACAGTTTGAATGCTTCTTATTGCGCTAACAATTGTGTAATGCATCATGCAGGGCTGTTGCTGCAATTCTTATTTTTTTGGTCTTTCTTTCCGCTATTTGTTTTATAACACTACTCGTGTTATAAAACCCATCAACCTTCTATTTCTACGTAGCGATGAACAGACACACATTTTAATTTTAATCATGTTAGGTAGGATACGATGAGATGATCCTTTATTAGTCCCACTGGAAATATGCAGGACTGTTTTATTTGAATACTAATGAATCCAGATATTTAAACTGCCCATAGCTGTCATAATCATATCAGAGTCTATTGGCCCTAAAGCTAATGTGAGTGGGAGTAACAGACACAATGTGCTTGTTTTATTGGTGCAAATGGTCTCTTGTGCACTTTTTTAATGATACAGCCCACTTTTATAATTCATAGCAAATTATTTTTGCCAACCCCCTGACAGAGTGCCACGGACCCCACTTTGATAACCACTGGATTATAGATGGATAGATTAACATGTGTATATAGGAAGTGGACGTAGTCGTCGAGACGTCGCTATTTGGTTTGTGAAAAGATGTTTTGAAGCCTGAGGTTTGACTTTTTGGCGGTCGCCATCTTGTTTTTTGCAACCAGTGAACGGAAGTGACAATATTTGGACTGTAGAGGAGTGAGGTAGAGATGCTCTCTCTGGTAACAACCTGTCAATCACAATGTAGCCCCGCCCTAAAGCATACTCCCCTTTATAGTCTATTTAACTTAAATGGACCATCATTTACTAAATGAACATCATGCTGTATTTGAAGAAGACTTGAAACTAGAGATAGAGACATAAACTCATGTTTACAATGTTTACTGAGGGAATAAATCAAGAGAGAAGTAGAGTCATTTATATAGACTTCTACACAACCAGAGGATTCGCCCCCTGGTGGTCAGTAGAGAGAATTCAGGTTGGAGACACTTTTCAGGACCAGAGGTTGCCTCCTGGTTTAGCCTCGTGTTGCTAATGTTGACACTCAGCTGATTCTAAATCAATGCTAAGCTCGTGGCTATTTTTAGGTTGCAGGACGTTGGGTTCCTCTTCTGTTGCAACGCTAATCATATCTCATCTGAATGAAACGGGACACGTCTGTGCACGTGCGAGTGCGTGCTTTGAATTATGTAACAGTCTGACAACAACTTCCGTAATAATCAATCTCCCATTCTCTCTTTCTCTCTGTCTGTCCCTCCTGCAGTGGTGGAGGTGAAGAGCAGCCTCCCATCGGGCATGCAGAGCCCAGTAGGAACAGCGAGCGAGCAGAGAGGAGGAGGAGGTGGAGAAGGAGGTGAGTAGAGAGTCAAGAGTTACTTAAAGTTACTTAATCCACCGATAAAAGGACACAAAGTAAAGTAATGAAAGATTTAGTTTTAAAGCGGCAAACAGAGCAACACAATCAGCAACGTAGTCGGGATAAATAAAGCTAAATCGTCTCTTTTTCCAGGTGGGGGTCCAGGAGAAGGCCCGGGAGGCGGCCCAGTGGACCTGCGGACCGAGTCCAGGGTGGGGTCTCTGTTGTCTGGGGGCGCGGCGGTGGCGGCGGCGGACACGGCCATCAGGGAGCAGCAGCTCCAGCAGGAACTCGTGCTCCTCAAGCAGCAGCAGGAGCTCCAGAAGCAGCTGCTGTTCGCCGAGTTCCAGAAGAAACACGAAGTGCTCACGAGGCAACACGAGGTGCAGCTGCAGGAGCACCTAAAGGTACCCGCGCATTCAGGCACCCCAAAACCAGGCCAGGTTCTTACGGTCATGGAAAAGCTGGAAAGAAATGGTTATTCCCAGGCCTGGAAAAGTCCTTGAAAAAAAGAAAATCCCCAAAGTTTTGTAAAAGTCATGTAAATGTGTTATATTCATGTGTTCATGTTGTTCATTTACGCTGAGTTTGAAATAATGAATATGCTTTTAAAAGAAAGACGCTCACAATATAAGCAGGCATACATACAGGCATCTATATAAATGTTTATTCTTTAATCAAACTATTGTCTCATTCATTTGAGTCATTTAAGGTTTACTGTATGCTTTGTATTCTCATTGTTAGTTTAAATACTACATTTACTCACTTTTTACTGTTTACACCCAGATTTAACAAAATGTTTGGTCAAGGAAATTTGGTTTAAAGTCATGGAAATCCATTGGTCAGAATGTGTATGAACCCTGTATGAACCCTGTATGGAGCGTGAAAAAAAAAAAAAGTCCTCGTCACCGTAGTAAAACGTGAATGTGTCTGTGTGTGTGTGCATGTGTGTGTGTGCAAGCAACAACAGGAGCTGTTGGCGGTGAAGCGGCAGCAGGAGCTGGAGCAGAAGAGGAAGGTGGAGCAGCAGCGGCACGAGGAGCAGGAGAAGCACCGGCTGGAGCAGCAGCTGCTGCTGCTGAGGAACAAGGAGAAGGGCAAAGAGAGTAGGTCCCGCCGCCGCCGTCCAGCTACGAGGCGTCGGCACGAAGGCAACGCGTTTCCCTCCCCTCACTCTTCTGATGTGTTTTTTTTTATCCAAAAGGTGCCATCGCCAGCACAGAGGTGAAGCTGAAGCTGCAGGAGTTCCTTCTCAATAAGAAAGAGCCCGGCATCGGCGGACTGAACCATTCCTTCTCCACAAAGTGCTGGTGAGGATTTTTTTTGCAGTATGCGTCTTCTGTACTAGCAGTTATTTAATGATTAGAGTTACAAAAGCGAAAAATGTTTCTCAGTCATGGATCAGAGTGTGTGAACAGTGTCCTCTCAGCCCAGGCTTTTTTAAGTCCATAGAAAATATGACCACAGTAACAGGAAATAACAGGAAAGGCATTCTAGGAAATGTAGGAAACGACTAAGCAAAGTGAAAATGACACTTAGCGGCCAGCTAATTTGTTTTCTCCTCCTGTGTGTGTGTGTGTGTGTTTGTGTGCAGGGGAGCCCACCTGGAGCAGGGATCTCCTCCGCAGAGCAACACTCCAGGAACTCCTCCCTCATACAAACTGCCCTCGCTGCTGGGGAACTACGAGGGCAAAGACGACTTCCCGCTCCGCAAGACGGGTAGGAGAGACGGATACAGACAGTGGAAGTGTGTGTGTGTGTGTGTGAGTGTGTGTGTGTGTGTGTGTGTGTGAGTGTGTGTGCGCGCAAGTTCGTGATTTGTCACTTGGCCATTTAAAAGTTATCTGACGAAGGATTTTGCGGAGGTGGAGTGTGGTGTGTTTATGTTAAATATATGTGTGTGTGTGTGTGTGTGTGTGTGTGTGTGTGAGTCAGTGTGAGTCTGACTCACCAGGGAAGAGGTAGCCCAAACCTAAAGGCAACACACACACACACACACATGCCGCGCACGCACACACACACACACACACACACACACACACACACACACACACACACACACACATTAGCATACACTGTTTCAGTTCTAACCAGGCTGAAAAGTGAAGCCATTGCAGAAGGTCTTAAACTTGCATTCTCTCTGATGTCCACCAGGGGGCGATTCCTCTGATTGTATAGAAGTCTATATAAATGACTCTACTTCTCTCTTGATTTATTCCCTCAGTAAACATTGTAAACATGAGTTTATGGTCTCAAATCTTTAGTTTCAAGTCTTCTTCAATACAGCGTGATGTTCCTTTAGTAAATAGTTCTACAGTCTCAACAACTTAAAAATTGCTGATTCATGCTTCTTTGATATTTCTACTGTGTCCTAGAATAAGATGTCCGCACCAAACATGAACATAAACACTGCTCTTCACAATGAAACAAAGAACACAACAAAATAAAATAATGGAAGGCCAAAACTAGTCCAGCCCTAGTGCCAATTAATCACACGGACACACATGTGTTTTTGGAGCCGTTTTCACCCCCTTCTCCCTCCCCTTCTCCCTCCCCTTCTCCCTCCCCCCTCCAGTCTCGGAGCCCAACCTGAAGGTGCGTTCCCGGTTGAAGCAGAAGGTGGCGGAGAGGCGGAGCTCTCCACTCCTCCGCAGGAAGGACGGAACCGTCATCAGCACCTTCAAGAAGAGAGCCATAGAGATATCAGGTGAACACACACATGCTGCCCTTCCTTCACATGGTGACAGTGTGTAATTAGTATTTGATGAACTAGCTTGAAGATGAATCTCTCTCTCTGTGTCTTTGTCTCTCGCCCAGTCTCCTCTCTCTGTAATAGCGCTCCAGGTTCGGGTCCAAGCAGCCCAAACAGTTCCAACTCGGCTATCGCCAATGGCAACACGGGGTCGGTCCCCAACATACAGACGGAGGTACATGAACTCTTTATTTTATCCTTTAAAGTCATACTCAGCGACTCATTTACACCCTTCATGTCTTCATACTGGAACACTAACACACAAACCACACAAACCATCATTTGAATAAGCACACGAAGCACCAACTACGCACTGATAGCTTTTGCTTTTTCTGTGTAGTAAACACACACGTATCCAAATGCAAAAACAAATAAATCCTAAACAACAAACAAAAACGCAGTAGAAGAAAAATGAGTTATTGTGTTCCAGTTTTTCAAAGTATTTGAAGATAATCCCAAGAAATTAGATGAGATAGATTTACCTCGAACATGTTAACAAGTTGTGAGAAAACAGAATAAAATGTTTGAATTACAGTTCTAAGGGTGAAGGCAGAATGAAAGAAAGTGCAGATGTATGGACATTTAAAAACACAGATCCAAGAAAAATGTCTAAACCGCTGGTGGAAACTGTTATGGAACAGGAGAATATCTTGGACATCCTTGAGTCAACTTATAAAAGACTCGTTAGTTATTTAGGGGAAATATAGCAGCAGGTCGTCAGCGTAGCATAGATGAGGAATGTGTTATGAACAGATTCCAACAGAGGCATATTTAATGGACAGTAATGGCGACACAAAGGTCTCTGCTGTAAAGAAGAAACAAGACTCTCTAAAGTGTTAGCATCAACCGCCTCAGCAGAGCTGCATCAATACTTTGGTACAGCCTGAATCTCTGTAGATTATCTCTCACAGAATACTCAACCGTAACCATTTACTCGGGAGGAGTTTATTTTGGGTTTTACTGTATCAATTGCTTCCTTAAGAGGGCAATGTGGACTTGTCGTCTTGAATTCCAGCGATCGCTGAACAGATGTGCATAAACGGGGATAATGAGGCTTGTAAATGCCGGCTCATAAGAATCACCGTCCTTTATCCCAATATGTGCACGTTTGGCTTTTATGTGAGGATTAAAGCCTGGAGACAATTTAGATCATTGGCAGATGTGTTTGATCGGGATCAGGGCGCAACAGGAACTTTTAAAATTGTTCTGCTATTTATTAGTTACTTTTTATTTGCTTAAAATGCTCCCGCAGCCTGTGGCGTATGAATGGGTGTGATTGGTTAGACATTCCTGATGGCAGGTGGCCTCGTGCGTGGTAGCTCCTCCCATCAGCGTATGAATGGGTGTGAAAGATGACGAGGAGCGTTAAAGCACTAAAGTATTTTTGATTAATTAAGATATTGTGCAATATACATCAGCTTAATAGTGAAAATGTAAAATAAAAGAATGCAAGTTTTTAGCGTACATGCTAAATGGTCCGTACATTGTCTGTAAATCAGATTTGGTTCTGGTTCTGACAACAATATTTAAATATCCTTAATGTTACAAATATTCAATAATTCTTTCTTTTTGGCTGCACGTTTTGCTGTTCGTTGTCCCTCTTCTTTTTTTTACAGTTCAAAAGTAAAAAAAATGTCAATGTATCAAAATGACCTGGCAGCTGTTGCTTTGGAGCCCTGGGAATCTTATTTAGTTATTAAATATGCATTAAAACAGTCGAGCCCAATAGAGAAGCTCTAGAAAGAGTGAAAAGACTTACGGTAGATGTTAAAAACAATGGTTACCATAGCAACTTGGACTCTTTAGCTAACCTGTCTGTCTGTCTGTCTGTCTGTCTGTCTGTCTGCAGCTGAGATCTCTCCATCAGACGCTGGGGGCTGATGGGACATTGAGTCCTCTGAACCTCTACACCTCGCCCTCCCTGCCGAATATTTCCTTGGGCCTCCCCACCAACACTCACATCACGGTGGGTCACACACGCATCAAAAGACACAAAATCAACGCACACTGAAACTCTGTAACGCCAGCCTCCTTTAGAAGAGATCACGATTAGTCATGTGATCTTCACAAAATGTCGGGTTGCTGCTTCTATTCTCTCCACAGTGTCTTAAACCGTAGTAGTGTTTCACCCAGAAGTAAAAGAAAATGCTGAAATGACGGCTGTTGCTAGTTGATTTTGATCAACTCTAATGCCGTGTTCACACCGGACGCGGCGCGAATTTGCGGCGCGACCAGATTACATGTAAAGTCAATCCACAGACGCGCTGCGACGCGAATTGCCGATTTATTCGCGCCGCGGCGAGATAGACGCGTTTGAGGCGGCGTGAACAGAACGTTTGACCTGGGGCGAACAAAGCGAAGGACGCGGCACGAATTTGCGTGAGTTGAATTCTCCCAACTCTGGCGGAGAAATCGCGTGACGCAAAGTTGCGGCAGCCAATCAGCGTTGAGAATCAGCGTTGAGAAGCTCCGCCCGTCACCACCGCCGTCTCCCCGGTTCTGAATGAAACTGCTGCTGCTCCGCCTGAACCAGCGCTGGTAGCAGCTTCATTGAGACGCTGTTGTGGGACTACGGATAATAGTATGAACCCAGACACCATGGAGTTTGATGTTCCGACATATGTGGAGTTTACACAAAAAGTATAAAGCAGAACTAGTGGGTATTTCCATGGTGGATGGCATAATCGGTATCGTTTTACGGAGATACGCGAGACGCTGTTCCTGGAGGAGTCGGTGAAATTCACCGAGCTGTGTGCGGCTACGGATGATGTCATGAACCCAAATACGAGGGCGTTTCACGTTCCGACATGTTTGGGACTTCCACAACAAGTATAAAGCAGAACTAGTGGTTATTTATTCCATGGTCGATAGCGGAAATGAAAGCTTCGTCGCTTGTCTCTCACAGAGGCAAACAACAGAGCTAAGCCACGCCCCCTTCGCGCCGCGATTTTTCGCGTTTGGTGTGAACACCCTCGTTTCACTCACGCGAGTAAACTTCCGCGGTGGACGCGGTGCGAATTTTCGAGCCGCGTCCGGTGTGAACACGGCATAATGGTAACTATGGTTTTGATGCCCCTCCCACCTACAGACCTCCCAGTTACTGTCCAACCAGCAGGAGGCTGAGCGTCAAGCCATCCTATCGCTGCGAGGGGGCGGAGCTCTAACAGGGAAGTTTCTCTCCACATCCTCCCTACCGGCAGGTAAGCTTGACCATAACTCATTATTTACAACTTTCTACTTTAATTATTATGTTTAAGTAATATACATCATATCTACTGTGTATACATATGTCGTGACTTGATGATGTTTCTTTGCAGGGGTCGGGCATGAGATAGAGGCCACGCCCCCCAGCGCTCACTCCGCCCATTCCTCGTTATTGCAACACGTACTACTGCTGGAGCAGGCCAGACAACAGACTGCTATGCTAGCTGGTACCTACACACACACACACACACACACACACACTCCATGCTAACATTGTGTAACTCAATGTCCATCCGTAACTCACTGTCTTTCTGCTACTTAGTCCCCATGTACAGCCAGTCGCCGCTGGTTACGGCAGAGAGAGGCGTGTCCAGCGGCATGCGGGCGGTCAACAAGTTGCCTCGCCACCGGCCGTTGGCTCGTACCCAGAGTGCACCTCTGCCCCAGTCCCCCCAGGCCCTGCAGCAGCTGGTGGTCCAGCAGCAACACCAGCACTTCCTGGAGAAACACTACAAGGTAAAAAATAAAGAAATAAAAACATTCACACCAGACACATTCACACACGCTCACGCACTAACATCACCTGGTGCGTATGTGGAGATGCTATCGAAAGGGGCGGAGCTTCCTAGGCCGCCGCCCACCCACCCGGAGGAGACTGAGGAGGAGCTAACAGAGACCAATGACATGCAGGAGGATGACGAAGGGGCGAGCCTACACAGGTGAGGCTCTTCTGACAGCAGTTAGTATCAACTGAGTAATATTTATATCTGCACACTGTTTGTTACCTGACCCGGCATTCTGACCAATCAGGCTCCAGAATGAGGGCTCAGACGACAGCTCCTCCGAGCGGCTTGGCGTGCACGTGAAAGGGGAGAGCACAGAGAGTGAGCTGGATGAAGAGGAGGAGGAAGACGACATCATCCAGCTGAGGGAGGGCGACGAGGACGAGAGGGGAAGCTACGCGCAGGTTAGTTCCTCCGAGGAGACTCAATGTGCTGCGTATGCAGGATTTTACAGCCAAAAGTGTGCATCTCAGCAGCTCACACACTCCACACACTCCTCACACTCCTCACACTCCTCACACTCCTCACACTCCTCACAGCCGCTGGTATCCTGAGATAGTGATTCCAAACCAGCGGCGCCTGCAGCCCAGCGGACACGTGAAAACAATCATATGATCAAAAGAAACATTTAGAAGTTTTTAGTTTTTAGAAGCGAAAAAACCAGCACACAGATTTATAAATTGGTGTGATGCTCATGAATGTATCGCTACAAAAGGGATGGACCTCCACCTGAGTCAGTTTAACATATTCAAGACATGCCTTGCTATTGACAGGATGCTACATGGTTGGAATAGTTAGCGAAAACAGTCATTAATATATGGTTGGAATAATTAGCTAAAAGTAATGGATAATTGTTTGAAAAACGTTGGCTAAAATGACTAAATAACCTCAGCAAGGCTGTTTACATAGTGGAAAATAATATTTTCTGCTAGATTGTAGGTGTCCTTCCACATGCGCCACCTTCCACCAATGTTCATGAAAATCTGGCCAGTAGTGTTTCCCTATTCCTGCGGAAAACTCAACCAGCTTAGTGGAGGTCATGATTAGATAACAGTGATGGAGAGACAGACACATTTTTTTGTTTCAAAGTAGTGTTTGTTGAAACACATCTGGCTAAAAGTGATGGATAAATGGTTGATGGGTCCAGCATCTGGCTCTCCAAGACTTATTAGTACGACTGCAAACTAAACTAAACGTGTTTTTTGCATCAATGTCTTGTATCAAATGTTTTTTATTTTTTATTGTGTCACTCAACGTCCACCTTTGGAACATGATGGGTGGGATCGCGAGGGGTAACTTCACTCATCTGACGGCATCTCCGGGTCTCGGTCGGTCTTCTTTCTTGAACCCGGGGCGTTTTGTTTGCGCGGTATCGTCGTCCCACAGAGGGATGAGTCACACCAAACGCATCATCGCCTCCTGCTGTTTTCAGCCTCTCTGTGTTTGTTTGCTCCGTTGCAGATGTTGCCGTGTGTTAGATATCTTTACTCATCAGCGCCTCGGTCCAAACCCCGAGATGACTCCGGGTGTGTTCTCACCCTCGCACCGTTATTTTCACACGCAAAAGCCCCGTTTGCGTGTCCCTCTGGAGTATTCCTGTTGCATTTGTTTTGTTCCTCTCGTTGTGCTCCTTCTTCAGAGAACACGTCGTACGCAGTTAGAGTGGACAGCTGAGGCCCGTTTGATGGAACCAAAATAATTATTCCTGTGAATATGCAGCGTATCAACCTCCTCCAGTCTGTGTCCAGTGGAGCATTTATGATCTCCTCCTATTTGTTCCGTCCTCTTCTGACATTTAAATCCGGTGATGCCGCTCTGACCCCTGCTGCCCAGGCCGCGGGTCCCTGAAACGGCAGAATTAGAGAACTTAACTTCTATTTTCCGGGCTGCTCGTCCAGCTCGTCACCACAGGAATACTGCAGTGTCGGCTGAAGCCTGATTTCAGCCTGCATGCATGTATTTATCTTCTTCCCACCTCAGTTTGTTTGAACAGAGCAGCTAATGTTGGGTGGACTTCCGAGTGTCTGAGTTTGTGTTTGAGCGCGCGTGCTTTAAGCCCCGCCCACGGCCACTAAGCGCTCATAAATTTGGTAAATTAAATATGGAAATAGTGGAAACGCCGTGTGACCTTAGTGGAAGTACTGTTGTTATTCTGCCCAGTGAACGTGTACGCTTTATAAAAGCATCGAGTCGTTACGATAAACAGAAGGAATAATAATATATGATTCCACCACAAGAGAAACTTGATGCTCTCTGCAATTAGGTGAAAAAAGTATATATAAAAATATATGTATGTACTGTATATATATATATATGTGTGCGCACACCACTGCAAGAGGATCAATGACTGCATTGAATAATTCTAGATCTTCATATTGATACCATTATACAAACGTTACAATTTATATTATCTTATAATTTAAGTTAACAGGATACTGTCAACATAATTGGGAAGTGTTATCGATTTTCAAACTCAAAATTTGCCTCAAAGTGATGCTATTTACAATCCATTAGTGATAAACGTGTGTTTGCATGACAGCAGACCAGCTGCACACGACTCCTAGACGGTTTGGAAAATTCAAAACACGAGAACATTTGTGAATGGAGCAACTTCTCCTCTAAATCACTCGTACGAGTCACTTCAACTACAATCTGTTGGTGCATGAGGCTTTTTAATTTTTTTAAACCGTCCATCATGAGACTCACAGAGGAGCGCATTGCCAAAAAGGAGTTGTCTTTAAAACATCAGCAGGAACCAACACACTTAAATATATATATAATATATGTAATATATATATATAATTTTATTAATTTAATTATATTAATTTTTTTGCCCTGCCTGATGAATGGATCAGTCCAAACTCTATGATCGGGTTTAACTGAATGACATTTCTTATTTCCTGCATAAGCACAGGATGAGTCATCCGCAGAAAGCTTTGACATTTTACAGACACAGAAAAAAGGGTGGGATTGTGTGACATGTACATACGGTCAGTCAAGCTCAAGCAGAGAGACACACACACACACACACACACACGCACACACGCACACACACACGCACTGCTGACGCTGCAGTGACATCACCAGCCTGGTGACTCAACCACTGGACTCGTTGCTGTGTGTCTTCCTGTACGTCTGTATATCTTAAAGTGTGTGTGTGTGTGTCTGTCTGTCTGTGTGTGTGTGTGTGTGTGTGTTTTAGTGTCCACCCACACATGATGAGTCATCCAGTTCGCAGCAGGGAGCACAGCAACACTTCCTATATATAGACGCATCAGAATACGTGTGTGTGTGTGTGTGTGTGTGTGTGTGTGTGTGTGTGTGTGTGTGTGTGTGTGTGTGTGTGTGTGTGTGTGTGTGTGTGTGTGTGTGTGGAGCTCGGTCCGTCTTTAAGAAAGCTGAAACAGGAATGTAATTAGTTGTCGTCGCTTCATTGATCGATTGATTTTCTATCCAATCAGTCGATGCGTCGATCATGTTTTATTATGTTGCCGTGCACTGATGCCCTCGTATGGAATTCTAGTAATTTGAACACACACACACACACACATAGATACACGATCTCTATGAACCACAACTTTCTCTCCTTCCCATCAGGCCTTGCAGCAGCTGGGCGTGTTCCAGTCCCCGTTGCCCCACAGACCTCTGGGAAGGGCGCAGTCGTCGCCCGCGGCCACCGTCCACCCGGTCAAGCACCTCTTCACCACCGGTCAGTCTCTCTGTGCGCCGGGCGGAGGGCTTTTCTTTTAGCCGTGTCAGTCCGCCCACTGAAAGACACCATGTCTGTTGCCTAGCAACGTGGGGGGAGAGAGGGGCGGGGGCTCTTCTTGTCGGCTGACGGTTAAGATGAAGAACGGCCGCCGGTTCCGGGTATCAGAATATCCGATCAGCCAGACCGCAGGGTGGCCCTGCCTCGGGTTCTGATGCTTTCATCAATATGCATAACATCTTTTAAGTACCTAAATTAAGGGGGAGGCTTTTATTTTGAAGAACTTTTAGGAAGCGGCTATTCTTCAATAAAACAAGTAATGATAACAACTCATACTGCAGGGAGGAAGAGGAAGAGGAAAGAACATACATTGGTGTTTATGCTGCTGCCGTCAGTATTTTCTTTTTTATCTGTTTCACATTAAAAGACCTCCAGGAGTTCATGGAAAAGAGACTCTTGACTCTTGAGATGAGTACAAGCTACACCATTTGTTCTTGTTTTGTGGTTTCAAGCATTTCGGGGGTAAAAGTAGCCTCCAACTTGGAGAGTTTGAAAAAAAACCCTCAGGATAACAAGCGTGCCAGTTTGAGCTAAATGACTCGGCTTCACCGGAAAGTTTAAACCAGGGGTGTCAAACATAAGAAGAAAACAAAGCGACAGGCTTTTGCTAACATTAGCCTAACGTGGAATACTGTGACGGATAGGACTTCCGATCTTTCAGCAGATTTGGAGCCAAAAGAAGAATAAAGTAAAGTCATTTGTAGCATTTTCAGTTGCGATGGATGAGAGCGCTGACATCACTAAAGACAATTTTAGCTCTCGTAGACTGGACCCGTGCTGTCAGTGGGCTACAGACGGTGCAGCATCAATGCACGGGAGAAAAACAGCCGTTGTGCCGAAATCCAGGGAGAAAGTACAAGCTGCAAATGAAGGACAAAGTTTTTGGACATTTCACTGTATTTTTCACTGCGAGGCATTATGTTGCAAGTCGTTAAAAATGGATCACGTCATGAAAGCAGTTGTCTAAACAGCTTGTGCGTCCAAATGCGTCACAAAGTGAGGGAATCTGCAGAGGAGAGCAGGCAGATAAACAGTGGGCTGATGTCTGAATGTTTGGTCTTTTATGTTTCTAGTTTATTGTAGAAAGACCTCAAATTAAGGTTATCATCCAAAAAGCTTCACTAATGATTTAAACATAGAGAAATAGTGTCGTTATTATGCTTCACTGGTCTGGCCTACTTGAGATCAAAATGGGCCTCTTAACTAAAGGTGATGAGTGAACAAACGCGCTGTCGTCCACAGCGATGGAGTCAATGGAGCGCTTCTCGCCGTTCCTTAGCGTTTATACAAGGTCTCAAGGGGAGAACTTTTAGTGTAATTTAGGAAAACTCGTGATAAGTTTAATGAATACGCCAGCTGAATGTCCTCACAGCGGCTCAGCCGCCGTACCTCTGGGAGAGGGCGGACCGCCGTTCTCAGGCAGCCGCCGGCCCAAAGTGTCACGCGACGTAATGACCCTCGTGAGTCACGAGCCCCGTGTGCTCATCGTGTCCACAGTGGGTTCAGATAGAAAAGGGCATTTCAAAATGAGCTTTGTGGGGAATTCAGCGTCTCGCTTGTCGCTGCCGCCCTCTTGTGGCGCTGGTTTGTCACTACAGAAATACACGGAGACGGACCGCTGACACGCGTGTGTTGTTGTACTGGGGAATCTAGCATGTCTGTATGCTACGATGCTACGTATGCTACGATGCTTTTTCTTTGCTGTTTGTTTCTTTATTTCTCTTTCTTTTACCCAGCATTCATCTGGTCCCAGGCTGTCATTTGTACGGGTCCATTATTAGAGTATTGATCTGTATCTTTGGTTTGAGAATACGTGGTGTTTATCTCTCTCTCTCTCTCTCTCTCTCTCTCTCTCTCTCCAGGGCTTGTGTATGACAGTCTGATGCTGAAGCATCAGTGTGTGTGTGGCAACGCTCACATCCACCCAGAGCATGCTGGGAGAGTGCAGAGCATCTGGTCCCGACTGCAGGAAACGGGCCTACTAGGCCGCTGTGAGGTACGTGCATGCACACACACACACACACACACACACACACACACTCAGGAGCTTTGTCCTCACAGCAGAGCTACGCCCACAGTGCCGAGAGGTCCTGGTTGGTTTCAGGCTATCCCAGCATGCACTACAATACGCTTCTAACATTCGCCTCACAGAAGTGGACTTGAAAGCCTTCATGACAGTTAGCACAGCTGATCTTCTCTTATCATCATCGTCATCATAATCGTCATCGTCATCACACTTAACACATCGTCTCTACATCTACACACCACATTCCACAGCGTGTATACAAAGTGTTTGCTTTGCAATAGTTGATTCTAAAAATTGCCAAATATCCGTTTTGGGGGGGGTAAAAATGTGCAGACTCCTTACTCTCTCTTTCTCTGTGTGTGTGTGTGTGTGTGTGTGTGTGTGTGTGTGTGTGTGTGTGTGTGTGTGTGTGTGTGTGTGTGTGCAGAGGGTTCGAGGGCGTAAAGCGTCTCTGGATGAGATCCAGTCCGTCCATTCAGAGTTCCACACTCTGCTGTATGGAACCAGTCCGCTGAATCGACACAAACTGGACCACAAGAAGCTGCTGGGTACCTGTCTGTCTGTCTGTCTGTCTGTCTGTCTGTCTGTCTGTCTGTCTGTCTGACCTATATCCCTATATAATATGTAGCTGTGACACATATATACAGTATTTCTAATAAAAAACTCTTCCACATTGTCTGTAAGAGGTTTACCCCCATGTTGATAGCAACAGCGTTTCATCAGCCAATGCCGTAAAATGTCTGCTTTGTTCAAGCTGTGGAAGTCCCAAAAACACTGGGTTCATAACATCATCCAGATGATGTTATGAACGGAGATTTAACTGCAATAAACGGATGAAAATGATGCCGAAATAACGACATCGTGTTGCAGATCAAGCCTGACTTCATGCTTCGTTAGGTCTGTCCGTGAAACGACACAAACAGCTTTTAAAGAGTCCCCTGATGGATCCCTGCGAGGCTATGCTGACAGTGTAGCTGCATTATCACATGGGCAGTCCACGGTTTATACACGTACATGTAAACACGTAGAGTTTAGTCAGGTCTCTGGACAGAGATGAGTTATTATCGTAGAGCGCTGGCTGCCCACAGACGACTATGATAGTTAGGAGGACACGATGAGGACAACCCCAATGCCGATGAGCTTTTGGGACACAGCATGATGCAAATTCCACAAATGCTGCGTCTGTTCTCGTCGTCTTATGTAGCGGGCGGCGCAATAAAAATGCACCCATTACACAATACCAGACCGGTAAGTAACCTCTGCTCTGGTGGTTCCAGGTCCAATCAGCCAGAAGATGTATGCAGTTCTTCCCTGTGGAGGAATTGGGGTGAGTGTCTCTCTCTCTGTGTCTCTTTCTGTCTGTCTTGTGTGTGTGTCTGTGTGTGTGTGTGTGTGTCTGTGCGTCAGTGTCTTGGCTCCGGTGTGATCTCTGTGCTCTCTCTCAGGTGGACAGTGACACGGTGTGGAACGAGATGCACTCGTCGGCGGCGGTCCGCATGGCGGTCGGCTCCGTCATCGAGCTGGCCTTCAGGGTGGCGGCAGGGGAGCTGAAGGTAACACACACACACACACACACACACACACACACACACACAGAGTGCACTCTTGTTTCCTGCTCCACTAACCCGTCCTTCACTCTGTGTTGGGTTTTCTCTCCAGGACGGCTTCGCGGTGGTGCGTCCGCCGGGCCACCACGCCGAGGAGTCCACCGCCATGTCAGTAGATTATTGTTACACAGCTGAGTATCTCCCTGAAGCTCATGTCGCCGATGACTAACGTGTGTGTGTGTGTGTGTGTGTGTGTGAGAACAGGGGGTTTTGTTTCTTTAATTCAGTAGCCATCACTGCCAAGCTGCTGCAACAGAAGCTGGGCGTGGGCAAGATCCTCATTGTGGACTGGGTGAGTCGACACACTCTCGTTCACACACACTCACAGAGACACACTCACACAGACACACACACACATGCAATCTGTCGAAAATTTCACCTGGAAAGAATTTAATTTGTATTTGCTTATTTTTTTCGGGCATAAAATTATGAATTGCTCATTAAAAATGATCATTAATAGATGTTTAATTCATTGGTATACATTGATGATCCACTGCTGCATCATTATCTAAGATTCACAATTTTGGGGGGATTTAATTGTTTACCTTTTAACTGAGTCCCACGGTCCATATCAGGCTCACTGTTAGAACATTAAAAAGCTCCAGAACCCTCAACAGCTGCCGCTTCATGAAGTTCCTGCAGATTGTTGGCCTGCAATTAAAGGGAAAGTTTCAGTCACAAAGAGCTGAACTGTATGTGTCAGCCCAGTGTAAAATTAGATACACTATCCCTCATGGAGAGATGTCAAACCGGACTCAACAACTTTACTCTGGAACTGAAAACTCAAATTAAAACGTTCTCCATTCAAAACTAGAACATGTATCAAAGTAATGGCAACTACCGAGGGTCCCACTGCAGCTTAGATTGTCTTTGTAGTTGTGTTGTTTGAGGTACTTATACACTGATTATCGGTGATAATTACAGTTTTATATAACAATCACTCAATTGTTTTTTTTAACAAAAACAGTCATTTTACCTTTTTGGACAACCAGTCAGTCGGGATCAGTTGTGACCGACAGCAGCGGTCTGGAGGCGTCGATGGATACAACGGCTTCAGTGAAAATATTGTAAATGTAGCGTACACTTTAACTGATGAGGACTTTTCTTGGTGTCTGTAATACGTTTAGCTCCCCCGCCCACAGCAGTGCATTGCTTTAGTGCTGTAGGTAACACCACCTTATGTAAGTACCTCCTACACTTCAAGAGAAATCCAAACTATCCCTTTAAGAGTTTTCTGAGCGGGCAACGGGAATTAATCTGGATAGTGTTGACCAAACTCAGTGTTCAGAGTGTCTGTATCACAGCAGCCGGTTGACCTTCTCTCTCCCGCCACTGCGACCTGTCACCGCAGGACATTCACCATGGCAACGGCACCCAGCAGGCCTTCTACAGCGACCCCAACGTCCTCTACATCTCCCTCCATCGCTACGACGACGGGAACTTCTTTCCTGGCAGCGGAGCTCCAGAGGAGGTACACACACACACACACACACACACACACACACACACACACGCGCAGAGAGAGAAAGCCGAGGTGAGAATTCATAAATAGTTGGCGTTCTGAAAAATGACTAATACCTCGTCGTACACCTACTGGGAACTCTCTCTGACCTTTAGCTAAATGGTGAATCTCCCCGCTGGGTAGAAGTCAACTCTTACCTTAGAGTAAAAAATAAACTAAAATGTATTATTCTAACTGAAACACATGGAGTGTATCTTTGAGGCCTGACAAATGCATTTCCTTCCTCATACAACTCTGTTTATCAAGCCAGTTCTTAAAAACACCAGGGCCCAGTCCAGGGTTCTTACGGTCATGGGAAACCTGGAAAAGTCCTTGAAAAAAATAAAATCCCCAAAGGTTTTGTAAAAGTCATGTAAATGTGTTATATTCATGTGTTCATGTCGTTCATTTACGCTGAGTTTGAAATAATGAATATGCTTTTAAAAGAAAGACACTCAGAATATAAGCAGGCATATATACAGGCATCTATATAAATGTTTATTCTTTAATCAAACTATTGTCTCATTCATTTGTGTCATTTAAGGTTTACTGTATGCTTTGTATTCTCATTGTTAGTTTAAATACTACATTTACTCACTTTTTCATGCTTACATCCAGATTTAACTAAATGATTGGTCATGGAAATTTGGTTTAAAGTCATGGAAAAGTCATGAAAATCCACTGGTCACAATGTGTCTGAACCCTGCCAGTCCCAATGTGATTAACTGACGTCAACGATTGATTTAAACGCCAGGCTCTTCTTGCCTTACGAGACTACAGGTCATTTTACAAATAATCAATCTATTTACTCTGCAAAGCGGCTTCAATAAGCAAAATGAAAAGAAATGGTAAACCAGGCGTGTAATATAGTCTCTGCTTTAATTTCCCTGTGTAAATGTAATATGCCAAAGGAATGCCCATGCCTGATAGAAGACAGAACTGTGGGCAGCATGAAGCTTTGGGCCCAACATGAACCCATGTCCTCTTTGTTTACTTTAGCCTCCAGGCTTCCCCAGGTAACCCTGTGTTAAACGTCACAAACAGGCGGAAAACTCCGGCTTTGTCAACGTGGAAGTGTCCTAAAACCCGCATTCTCTCTACTGACCAGCAGGGGGCGACTCCTTTGGTTGTATAGAAGTCTATGAGAAAATTACTCTACTCTCTCTTGATTTATTCCCTCAGTAAACATGAGTTTATGGTCTCAATCTAACATTATTCCCACGTCTTCCCATTGATTCCCACTCATGAATCAAATTGTGGTTTTAGTGTGTTGTTACACACATTTACTAGAATTAGATGGATGCTGGATCACCAGGAAAGAAAATACGACATAGACTCATTTGTGTGGTTAATTCCATTCTGTGTGGCTTAATTTACTTTAAAAGTATAATTAAAAATATGTAATAATACTTTATTAAGCTTGCTGGCTTCTGGTATGTTGCCCAGCCGCCACTGCATAGTACTTATTAAACACCCAGTAGAACCAAAGTCCATGAGATTTATTGGTCATTTATTCTACAACTATCGGTGGTGGTTCAATATTCCAGTGACGCCCACAGACACACAACAATGCATCTCTGCCCCTCTCTGCAGGTGGGATCCGGTGCAGGTGTTGGTTTCAATGTGAACATAGCGTGGACCGGAGGAGTAGAGCCGCCTATGGGGGACGTGGAGTACCTCACTGCCTTCAGGTAAACATCACTATGACGTTCGGTGCGTGAGAATTCAAATGGCTTTAAGGATAAGCAACAAAATGTGTGTGTGTGTGTGTGTGTGTGTGTGTAGGAGCGTCGTGATGCCCATCGCCCAGCAGTTCAGTCCAGACGTGGTCCTGGTGTCCGCGGGCTTCGACGCCGTGGAGGGTCATCAGTCTCCTCTGGGAGGATACAACGTCTCCGCCAAGTGTGAGTGCCTCACCGGCTACCGGAGACTATTCTTCATACGCTGACGTCTCTGCAGCATGATGCCAAATACTTTGTAATCAGAGTTTTAACTGTGTGTGTGTGTGTAGGTTTTGGTCAGCTAACGCAGCTGCTGATGGGTCTGGCGGGCGGGCGCGTCGTCATGGCGCTGGAGGGAGGTCATGACCTCACGGCCATCTGCGACGCGTCAGAGGCTTGTGTCGCCGCGCTTCTGGGAGAACCGGTAAGAGAGACAGTCCATAGTTATACATGATTGAATGTCCACCATCTCTGTGATTAATATGGAATCACGGGACCGGCAGTAAGACCAGCGTTACGTCTCACTACGACAGTATTGTCCATTTGAATGGTAAAATAACTGCCTTAAGTCAGGACTTGGTTAGCATAGCTTAGCATAAAGGAAAAAAAAGCCTAATAACACCCCTAAAGCTCACGGGTAAACACTGTGTTTACTAATCCCGCCCACACACGCGGCTGAGCCAATCATGGCCCGAGCGCGGCCACACTGTTTAAGTCAGCGCCACCTAGCTGCTGCGCTAGCACCGTGCTAGCCGTTTGGCTAGAAAGGCACAACGAGCAACAATGAAGTCTATAAATACACCAACTCACGTTCTATTACAGATGTGGGATTTAGTGTTTCAGAAACTACCAGTCAATGTCCCACAGCGCAGTGGCAATGTTGCTAAGCTAGCTAGCAACGCGGTTACTGACCATATGAATCATAATGTATGTAAAGATCTACGCAGTCTATGTTTAAAACAGAAAATGTGTCAATCATAGGTGTTAATCAAAGCAGTGAGCTTTACAAGTGCTTGTAGGTGTATTTGTTTTCACAGAGCCCCCCCTTCCTTCCTGCTTCCGATCTTTATGCTAAGCTAGGCTACACACGTCATTCATAACACACAAGATTCCGATTTATCTTACAAGTGGTTTCCCAACCAATGATGTTGAACTATTCCTTTAGACACGGCAGGTCAGCGCATGCAGGCGACACTTAAAGGGAGAGCCGCCTCCCGTCAGTCCTCAGTGGTCAGCGCTGTGCTTCAGGACGTCTTGAATGTGAAATACACCGTTGATCTTTCTGTTAACACGCGTTCTCTGCCTCTCCCAGTGTGACTCTGTGTTTCAGTGGCCTCAGGAGAAGCCCTGTCCAAAAGCTTGGGCCTCGCTGGAGAGAGTGATAGAGATCCAGAGTAAGAAACACACGCACACACACACACACACACACACACAACAATGAGAAGCTACAGCATGCCTCATCCCTCTTTCTCTCTGTCTCTCCTGCAGATAAACATTGGTCGTGTCTCCAGAGTTTGTCTCAGACAAGCGGCCACTCGCTATTGGACGACCCCCTGGGGGCTCGGGGCCAATCGGAGAAGGACGAGGCCGAGACGGTCAGCGCCATGGCCTCGCTCAGCGTGGACGTCGAGCAGCCGGGCCCGGATCCAGACAGCGCAGAAACCAGCAGGTCAGCGGTGACACAACACCGGCTCAAAGTGTGTCTGTATCTGCACAGGCCGTATTTTCCTATCTGGCTGTGTCCCGGGTGTTTCTGGGCGTCGGCCTCAGGGCACTGGATGCGTCCGGAAGCATCGCATGCAAGAAGAAGCGAGGAAAATGGCGGACACTGCGTCGAAAAAACGCAACCTCCGCTTCTTGCCTCAACATTGCATTCTCTCTACTGACCACCAGGGGGCGACTCCTCTGGTTGTATAGACGTCTATATAAATGACTCTACTTTTGATGTATTCCCTCAGTAAACATTGTAAACATGAGTTTATGTCTCAATCTCTAGTTTCAAGTCTTCTTCAATACAACATGATGTTCATTTAGTAAATTATGGTCATTTAGAGTCAAACAGACCTTAAAGCAGGGGATGCTTTAGGGCGGGGCTTACTGTGATTGACAGGTCGCTGCCAGACTCGAATAAGCCGTCTCTACGTCACTCCTCCGCAGTCCAAATATGGTCACTTCCATTCAGTGGTTGAAAGAAACAAAAACAAGATAGTGACGGCCAAAACGGCTTCAACACTGTCGTCCACAAACCAACAGGGGACGTCCCGACGACGATGTCCACGTTCCTGCAGTATGTCTTTAACAGGCAGTGTTTTGGGTTCTTATTATTCTTATTATGAAGACATCATGTGTATATGTATGTATGTATGTATGTATGTATAAGTCCTGTTGAATCTGACATTGTTTAATTCCCCCCTCAGGTCCACAGAGGAGCCAATGGAAGAAGAGCCTGTGTTGTAGGAAGAGCTTCAAGGAGAATCACACGCAAAGAGAAACAACTATAAATTCACCTCCTTCTGGCACCTCCTCTTCCTCCTCTTCTTCTTCCGCAGAGTGTGCGTAGGCGCTCACACAAAACACACAGAGCAGAATTGTGCCGTTGTGGAGGACTCCTGATTTTTCCCGAGGAGAACGCCACGGACGAGGACGAAGACTGTGGGAGAACACGGACGCGTCTCTCTTCTTCATCGGGCCCAGAGGAGGAGCAAACGACTTGTTGGCATCTCCGTGGAAACCGGAGTAGGAGAGGGGACACACAAGGGGACACACTTGTACCCTGCATACTTTACCACCTGTACACAGCACCACTGACTTTTGTTCCCTTCCGTCCACCCTGTCGCTCTCCTGTCGTTCCACAGCGGGGACACGGCTGTGGAATTTGAGTCAGAACGTCAGACGCCAAGCGGACGCCTTGTCCTCTTGTCCGTCTGTCCTCTGGCGGAGGAGGAGGAGCAAACTGTTTTTAAAACAAAAAGAGGAGGAACTCGGTGCCTTTTATTTAAAAAAAAAAATACAAATAAAAAAATGCATAAAAACATCCAATCAGAAACCACAGAACACGACCGCCGCAGCACCTCAAACCAACCAGCCAATCAGGACTGAAGACACACCGACGCACACGCTCACGCTGCTGTCCTTTCAGTCAGCTCATTTCTTGTTTCTTCATCTGGATGCCTTAATTTGTTCTTATCTCACTCTTCAGAAACCTTGAGAGAGAATCAAGAGAGTTCCTATAAATATATATATTGAAACTGCTAAGAATTGTATTTTCTTTCCAATCTGACAATTCTCCCGCCGGGTACTCCCAACAGACTGTAATTTAGTTCGGGAAGAAAAACCTCTAAAGCCATCATCACTACACTCTGGAACCCAGCAACAGTCTCCATGGAACACTAATATCATTCAGTTAATAATGATGTTCACTCCGACTGGATCTGGTGTCAGTGTCTCAGGATCAGGCCCGTTATAACAGTGTTCATTGGGTGAGATATGTAAACCGCCTCTTTCTCTCTCTCTCTCTCTCTCTCTCTCACTCTCTCACTTTCACTCATTTCGATTGAGTCATGTGAGTTTGAGCCCCGCCCCCTTGTTCCCAGAAAAGGGGATTGTGGGATTGTGGCCCGTTTTGAAAACGCCACAACGACCACCACGTCCCTCCTTTGTTGTTGTTGTTGTTGTTGTTAAATTGTAATATTTCCTCTCTGGTGTAAATACTTTCTCCTGTCCTGTCGGTCACCCATGGTTACGTCACAGCAGACTCAGTGTGGTCACTTTTCTATATCTGTACATACATATATGTATAAAAACACAAAGTACTTTCTCTTTTTGTATAAAAAAGAAAATGAATAATACTACGCGCACACACACACACATTATATAAATATATATAATGTTTTATCCAATCTGATTGGATTCATGAATATATTCTATTTGGAGATTTGATGTTTTAAAGGTTTGGTTGTTGACAGGAAGTAAGCACATGGTCTGATGTCATCAGACCGCCACCTGTTTGTTTGTTTACAGATGTTGAGGATGGCTGGATACTGTTGCCGTCATGGGTTGTTGCTCCAGTTCCTCTGGCAGGACCAGGGCTGCACTCCACAGGCGAACGGCAGCAACTATAGACTATAGGGATATTAAGGTCAAAGGTCGTGTTGGTGAATAGGTTGGTCCAGTGATGATGCGTTGTTGTAGTCCCAACAGGGAGCGACGATGCGATCTGCTGTACTCGGAACGTGAAAGTGCAATGAAAAGGAATCAGTCAGTTTGTGTCGTGAACCGTAAGCAGAGCGAGCATCGGGACCGTGTTGGGCAACAAGCTGGGGCAACAAGCTGGGGCAACGTTGTAGTTGCCATTTCCATTTGCGCAGTTCCTTAAAACGTCTTAAATCAGATTTTTCTTAAGTTAACAACAAAACATATTTAAAAGAAAATCCCATTTTTAGTAACGGCAGGTCGTAAACATTTCATTTGCCAATGCCGAGGTGCATCCCCCCCCCACATAATTAACTACTTGTACATTTTAAATGTGGTCTAAATAGGGTTTGGTCATCCATCACCAGGGACATGCCATGTGAACATCAGGTAGCTGCGAGCAGGCGCAGTGGGATGCATTTAGATCGGAAGTCGGGATTATTGACCTCCAATATCCAATTTATTGCATTATTAGCTTGCCCCTTCATGGCTTAATGTATTCACACCCTCAACTTCGATACCTACCGATCCCTACCGATCCCTACCGATAGCTTCCAATCGCTACCTATAGCTATCGATACCTACCGATAACTTCCGATACCTACCGATAGCTATCGATTCCAACCAATAGCTATCGATACCTACCAATAGCTATCGATTCCTACCAATAGCTACCGATACCTTCCAATACCTACCGATAGCTTGCCCCTTCATGGCTTAATGTATTCACACCCTCAACTTCGATACCTACCGATAACTTCTGATCCATTCCGATAGTACCGGTTCCTCTGTGCTGTAAATGGAGCCTTCCTTTTCTCGGGACAGAGTTGTGTAGAGAAAGCGCCAATCTAAACTTGTCTATTTGCACGTTAATGGAGAAAACCTTTCTTGGTCATTTTCCCGCCATTGAAGAGGCCAAAACCGTCAATAGTCTCACTGGAACAAATTTGTTCCTAACCCAACTTCCTTAGCCTCATGATAACGCTGCACCAAGCCAATTAAAATATATCTATTTATTTTAGAGAGCATATTTTTAGTTGGCAAATAAGTTTCTCCGTATCCTTCAGTCAAAGACGCCGTCTTTAAAAAGGGCTGTTCTGCCAAATGATGCCACCATTCTCCCGAGAACCACCGGCCATTAAACGTCGGACTAACGTTGCCGCTTCTTTAAATAAACTCACGAAAGCTTTGAGCCGCCGTCCTCTGCTCGCTGCAGATACCTAATGGACGCAGAGCCTCAGAACTGGACCAGTCTATTTACCCGCATCTATAAATACTCAACCTCACTAAACTCCATTTCCCATGACCCTCCGCTGTGTCGCAGCCAACGCCGCTGACCTCTGGGTCCCATCGGCTCAAAGCAATACAACACTAATAGAATAGCAAGGGGCCGGGAGAACTACAACTACAATGTCCAGCACACGCATTGACGGGTCGCCACATTCAGAGATCCCTTCTGGGCTTCGTGGGGTCGAGCGCAAGCACCGATTGACCAACGTGTTGATCGATTTATTGAGCGGTTTTCTAGTGTCGTCTTTGTGCTCGTGTAAACACTAAGGCCATTTCGTCTGTCACACTAGTAGTCGTTAATAACAACGCCTCAGTCTGGAGGGAAGGTGGGGGAGGAGTTTGTAACTGAGCTCGACTGGAGTTCATGCCGAACCAAGAAAGCGGCAACTACTACTCGTGGAGCGAGAAAGCGGCAAATACCACAGGCAACTTGTACCCCACTAACAAAACTACTATGTTTGACACTACTACCAACCACGAATGGCAATGGCAGCATCTAGTGGCCATTAGAGGAACTGCAGCATAACGTATGTCTTGTTTTCAACAATGAGGGGTAATTCTGGTTTAGCACAATTTGGGCCTTATTTTTTGTAGATTCAAGCCATCATCGTTTCCATAGACAAGAACAATGTGCTAATTAGGTTCATCTGGAAACTTCAAGAAACGCAAAGCAATGAAACGCGAGCAGTCGCAAACAAACAAAACTCCACTCCGTACTCGCCATAGCTGTGCAGCCAACAGTGTTATAAAACATTTCTGACACTTTTAACCGTCGATGTGAAGTGGTTTGCTGTTCCCAACCCAAAGACGTCTACTCAGGACCTTTCAGTAGATTGATCGTGTGCAGGAGTCACATGCAGTTCAACCAAAGAGCGGTTTTATTTTGTAATGGTCAAACATATTTCACAATAAAAGAGAAAGTTAGAGAAAATGTAAATTATTTTTTATTTATTTATTTTTTATATCTTGTTTGGCTGATTTGAGTTTTTTCTCGAGCTTTCTTTCCTGCCTATCGCCTCGCCGCCAATACTCCGATTCATCCGCTGATTACGACAACTTTTCCTTCTGCAGAGGTTTAATGGAACCGACCTGGAAAATGAGGCACACCAACTGTTTGTCAATTCACCCAACGTCTCATATTCTCATGAGGGCAGAGCATTGCATTCATTTAGCGTTTTCTGTTGCCCAGAAATATGTTTTAAATCCAGATGACTTGGCTTTATTAAACCCTGCCTCTGCATAAATACAGCTATTCAACACATTCAACTGTAGACACGCTATTCAAACTAATTCTTTTCAGATGAATGACATTTCAGCTTTTAGTTCAACTGACAGACAAAACTACAAAAAATAAGACCCAGATTGTAAGAAACAGAAGTCGAGCGGTGCCGTCTGATGGTTTGTGACGAATCTTTCCGTTCCGGCGTCTCCTCCTCAGTCCAGAGAACACACACACACACACACACACACACACACACACACACACGTGAATCGCACACTTTCACGCACGCAGACTATTTTGCTACACAAGTGAAATGCTGTATATTTCTTGATATGTTTGATACTGTGGTGTAAATGTAGTGTCCTGCTATGATGCGGTGTGTGTGTGTGTGTGTGTGAGGGGTGTATTTTTGGACTCGAGTGGAGACGTTCTCTTCGTTACCTTTTCTCTCGTCCGGCTCGTGACTGAACATTTTGAAGAAAAACAAACAAAAAGCCACGCCAGCTGTTTCGGTGGATCACGAGCACATTCCTGACTCTTCTGTCCGTGCTGTCGCTTCAGATTCTTTCCTGTCGCGACAATACAACACGTGTCCAGTTCTCGCCAACTCACATGTACATAGAGCGCATATTTGTGTACACATGTGCAATACACGCTATTCGAGCAATCTATTACTGTGACTATTACTGATGGTGATACTTGTCCCTTTTCTCAGAGTCTCAGCCCGTCCCCTTCCTCCTCCCAATTTCCTGTCGATGAATTGTGTTGCAGGACCTTAAAAAGGGAAGAAGGTGACTCTTGTGATTCTTCTCACACTCACTTTAATTTCGGGGTTTCGGACATTTTAATGAAGCCCTTTTTTTTATTACTCTGTAATGTTGTGACGTTGATCCTGATTATCTGTTTCTTTGTGTTTTTTTTAAGTGGGCCTGTTGTTAAACTTGTCTGGAAACTCAATAAAGCAATTCACTGACTGTGTTCCTCCCATCCTCCTTTGGACAGGAGAGCGCCCCTTCTTTCTGCGCTGTATGCTAAGCTAAGCTAACACACGCTAGCATACTAGAACATGTGAGAGGTATCCATCATATGCATAACTCAAGATTAAACATTTCTCAAAATGTCGAGGTATTCCTCTTAGTTTGAAGTCAAGTCATACAATGAGGCGGCATCTGGATATAGATATATATATATATATATATATATATATATATATATATATATATATAGTCAACTGAACAGTGTCCTGGTCAACTGCACATTGTAAAAGAAATGACTCAAATAATTAAAATAAAAAAAAAAATCAGTTGCAACCCCAATTTATTTTCTTATCAGTGAAATATTGGAATCAACCTTTAAAAAAAATTATTATAAAAACAGGACACAAACTCCAGCAATCCAATCGCCAACGTGCCACTGGCTAGCTTAGCCGCTAACATCTCCTTTCCATTCACACGGTAGAGTTTGGGACGCTGAACAGAGACAATTGTACATTTACTGCAGTTAAAACATTTAAAAATAATTGTCAATCACCTTATTGACACAATTTCAGAAATAATTAATAAATATTAAAATGTGATTCGATAGGGAATTGCAGCATGACAAATCAGCTGGTATCACTGAACAATTTATTAAACACTATTTACAGCCTGTTTTATACAAAAGAAGCACACGATGCCGACGAATGAGTTCCTCTTTAAAAACAAGGAACTTTTTTTTCCGTTCTCCCTGGTAGTTTGTTCTCAGACAGCAGCCGTGCGCTAACTCTCCGGGGAGTAGATCTTGATGAGGTGCTGCGGCTCGGTGGGGTAGCCGGTGACCGGGCAGCGGCGGTTGGCCTTCACGTACGTGTAGATGCAGCGGTAGCAGAAGACGAAGCCGGAGGTGGACAGCGCCGTGGCGTTGGCTCGAAGCCCGCGGCACAGCGGACAGTCCCTGCTGTCGGCGGCGGGAGGCCGAGCGCCCTCGCTGCGAGCGGACGGAGAGTCTGGCTCGCTCCGCTCCTGCCGCAGGTGGAGCGGCGGCGGGGGCGCCGGCAGCGAGGTGAGGCTCTTCACGGCGCTCTGGTTGTCCGAGGAGTACCACCACTCCAGGAACTGCAGGAAGAAGACGCCCAGCGAGAGCGAGGTGGAGAGGGACACGGCCGTGCCGCGCGCCGCCTGCGACACCAGCCACCACGCTCTCTGCACCAGGCTGCCAACGGGAGAGCAATGCATTGTGGGTGGCAAATAGACGGCTTTAGACTCATGCAAAAAAACTGATTAAACATTTTTCTAACTGTAACTTCTTACTTTCTTCTGTGAGCTTTTCTGTTGCGAGTGCGTCTAGTCAGATTCACCAAACGACTGAACCGACCTGAGGGGCAAGTAAGGGTTCTAAACGAGAACCGGTTCTAGACGAGAGTATCGATAAGTTCCGGTATTAACGGTTCTGCTGTCGGTACTTCAGAAGTTACGGAGGGAGATCTCCTCGTCTCCGTCCGTCTGTTTTTGGTAACGTTAGTGATGTCATACAGAGTTTGAGCAGAAGAACCGGCTAATCAATGAAAGCTAATCGCTAAGCTAATTGTTTAGACTTAAAATATTTTGGAACTTCTTGTGTCGCTGCTCAAGAAAGACTGCTTCTTTACTTACAAGAATAATGAAGCAGTGTCGATTAATTTTCCCCCATCACAAAATAATCTAAAAGACCCGATGAGAATATCGATGACTACTAGTATCCATAAAAAGCTAACAATACGTATCCCTAAGTAAAAGGTTCTTTAGATTTGTTCAACGCCTTTTCAAACAATACAAGGCAGCCTCCTGCTCCATTTGTAGACGTGTCATTCCCAAAAATGTTTGCAAAGACTAAAAAGCTTCAACTCCTGCTGTTGGGTATTAGAGAACCGTAAACCAGCACAAAGGAGATCCTCCTCCATTCGGAGTGGTTACAACTCTCCCCACCGACTGGATATGAAGTCACACGTACCTGCCCTCAGCTGGGTTGCCAGTTCTGCTGCTCTTCAGCTCCATGTCTCTAATATCCTGAGCGTTGAGTCGCGCCAGTCGGACCCTGGCCATCCACAGCAAGGGATTATGGGTGCCGGCGACCCCAAAGACAAAGAGCAGCTGCTGGCAGAAGACCCAGGCCCGCCAGGCGGAGCTGACGTACGGATACGCCGCCACGGCCGCCCGGTACAGCCGCTGGCTCCCGGTCTGCGCCAGCCGGATGGAGAAGTCCTCCTCGTCCCGCTGCCGCGCCAACGTCGCCTCCAGCTTGGCCCGCAGGTACGGCGCCAGGCAGAGGAGGAGGAGCGAGCGCCAGCGCCGCCTCCCTCGAACGGGGAGGCCCCGCCCGCCCGACACCCTCTTCAGGCCGTAGAAGTTCTCGGCGAAGGAGGCGCTGCAGCTGGACAGGAAGTGGTTCTGGAGGACGAGGTCCAGCAGCAGGTGGAGCTCATCGAAGCGCCGCCACAGGAAGCCGAAGCGGGACGGGCTGGACTCGGCCAGGACCTGAGGGGCACCGACACGGCTCAGGTTTGATTAAAGAGCACAAGTTCTTGCTCCATCAATTACAAAAAATATATAAATACAAATAAATAATATTAAAACAAATTTTTTTTATTATATAGAATTTAATCAAATTGAGATAAAGCAAAGTGCAATGCAGCAGAATGAAAAGTCATGGAAACAGATATCAAATAAAGGCGGGACTACAGATGTGAATTAGCTCAAAGCTGTAATCTGTACTGTACGTGGTGCTTTTTAAATGAAATAAATGAGTCAAGAATAACTGTTCTTCGTGTTGTGGTACCTGATCGGACTTTAAAAGGGAAACCAAAAGTATTTGTTGTTGCCTACAGACTGGGAGGGTCGCAGAATTTACGGTCTACAGATATGTATATATGTATAGTAAAACAGTTCCCAAAAAGGGGGCAAACATCCTGATTCTCACATTTATCAGGATCGCACAGTTCCTACACAATATCATACAAATGCATTCCAAATGTTTGACACAAAAACAAATCAATGCATGAATAGAAAAAGTAAATGCCAGTCACACCGAAGAGCGTGAAAGATTATTATTATTTTTAAAAGGCACTCCCTCACCTTGACCGCGTGCCTCAGTGCCGGCCGCACCGCCTCCATCAGAGACTCCTGTGCCAGGACCTCGAAGATGGACGGCTGCTCGTTGGCAGCGGTGGAGGTGAGGTGGGCTCCGGCCTCGGCCATGGCGGCTGCAGGACCACGAGCAGCGGCGCTTTACTCTGCAACACGGGGAGATGGATGGTTAAATGAAACATGTGGGTGTCAACGTTGCATTCAGGGTTTCTGAACGATCACGCTCTCATATTGTTCTTAATGTCACTGTGTTTTCATGATCCCTCAAGATTAGAAGTAACCACCCATTGACCCTTAATGTATCAAACAATCCAGATTTTTTTTAAAACTAGTTTCCTAAACTGCTACTGGATTTTCCATTAAAACGTATAAAAATATAAAAAAATGTATAGTCAAATGTTGGTTTGCGTTACACTTCCATCCTCTTTGTTTGGGTTAGAAAAGAGAATTGCACCTTAGAAGAATAACACGTCTGTGTCGTGCAACAGATGGAATGTTTGTTCAAAAAAACACTACAATTTATTTGCCAACAATTATCTGGATTAAAACAATAATAAAATCCCTTTATTGCAGATGCTCATCAAGGTGACAGGCATGTCACGTTTATAATGACATGACAACAAGTGTTTATTTTATTAGATAACCTTTACATACCGTTTAAACAATAATTAGAATGATATAGCTATTGTGTAAAATCCAAAAACACCAGTGTGAGATGGTCACAGACGTAAACTGGTAGGTTGTCTCAACACTTATTTTAGAATAGGATACAAAACTCCAACATTTCCTTGGGTGGAAGAACTCCAATAATCATTTGTGCAATGTTATGATCGGACATCCTGATTGAGACTGTGACGTCACGGGTTCTGCATACGGGTCAAAGTTCCATGTCATGCCATTATATAATTTAAAAAAGTGCACTTTTAGCGAAAGTAAAGTATATTAATAACATAGCAGCCATGTCAACAGAACTCACCTGGCTGTGCTAACGTTAGCGTGAAGCTAGCGCTGCTAGCTTCTGTTTCCCGGCGTTTCTTCCGGTTTCGTCAGCATCACGCGCGGTTTTGAAAACACCGCGTGCTGCTCCGAACACGCGCTGAAGCACCGCAGAGAGAGCGAGAGAGAGAGTCTGCTATTTAGACATTTTCTTCTGTTACTGAATGACCACTCGAAGCGTCACTGGCGCTAACTCTTTTTCTTCTTCTATGGTTTTCTTCTTCTTCTGTTGTTGTTTTTCTCCCGGCAGTGATGCGTCTTAAAAGACGCATCACTGCCCCCTGGTGGAGTTAACCGTCCGCTGCCATCGATACTATTACAGCCTCGTTTGTTGCTTTCAAAAACGTAGATATCCATTTCCTCCAGAGCCGTTCACCTCTTTAATCCTCTCCTCGGCCGTTGTAGTCCTGCAACCAGAGGTCCTTCTTTCCTTCATACTTCCTGTCTCAAAACATTCCTTAATCCACTCATGATTACTTGTTTTTTTAAATTTTGCATTTAATGTAACCGCCTCCTTTTTTGTTGCACTTTCCCAAAACTGTTTCACGCCACCGCTTGTTTCCCCACTAAATGATGCGCTCCCCTCCCATTTTAAAAGGTGTAACATTTATTTCAACATATTGTCTCTTGAACATCTCCTTCGCTCGCCGAGCCCAAAAGGGTTTCTGGCTGATCCTGTTTTAATGCTTAACAATGCTGACACTGAGTCACTGCAGATGAGATGCAAACCACTCAACAGAGCACACACTCAGGTGAGCCTGTGGTTCTCCCACTAATCCCATTGTGATGACTGGGAATCCTCCCTGTGGTCCTGTTGATGGATCCTTTGACCCATCTGTAAATAATCCCCCCAGCTGTAATATTTGTTTTATTTCTGCGCTGAATATTTTGCTCCACATCCATGGTCTCACTGTCTTAACTCTGAGCGTGAATGATTCAATTATCAGTAAAAAGACAAACATAACGTTCAATATGCGTGCATATAGGCCACGATGTCAGTCGCCTTGTGTCAATCACATTCCCCAAAATAGCCAATTCCCAGTAAAACTGCTGTATTCACGGATGTTCTGGGGTTCAGGCCGAGTGTCCGCAGCATGCTGCTCTCTGGTTGTGAACCCAACAGAGAGCAGCATGGACGCTCACACGTGAAGCTTTCTCGGCAAATCAGCTGCTGGTTATGTTTCTTTTTTTCCATATTTTTTCTGTTGGTCATCCATCTGGCTCCCTACCCGTCCGCCTCACCCGCTGGAAAATTAGCACATAAGAGGTTAACAGTCTTTATATAATAATAAAGTCAGTGGAACAGATGGACGGCGGGGATGCTGAAGGTGGTATTAGCAGGAAACGAGAGAGCGGGGTGGGGACTAACTGCCAGAGTTTAGTGGATGAGAGGGGACATTTGGTGATTGGACGGGCTTAGAGGATTACCGACACAGCCCAGAGAATCTCCATCGGCATCATCACTCTTTGTTTCTCTCTCCCTGCGGCTCGTCTTCACCGAGCTGCCATCCAGTGACGGGAGAGGAACGCGTACAAGTCGAGGATGCAGCGTGAGGACGTCTGGGTTCTCCATCAGCAGAGGAGGTGAGCGCGCAGAGGGAGGCCCAGACCTCCAAGATGACATCGGACTGTAACTCTTTATGTCAGTGTGGTTTTTGTATTCAGCTTTTGTCTTGACTTTTTTTTATTAAACAAAACATATATACACTTCGTCGTTCCCACCTGTATGAGTGTCAAAAATGTATTAATAAGCATAAAAAAAAGAAAATCATGTAATTTTTCTTAAAACTAGTGTACATTATTAATAAAAATAATATTGATTTGCATTGATGGAGTGGACGTTCTGAGGAAAACAAAAACAAAGAGTTCATAGCTGCTTTCCAGTGAATAAGAAATAAATGCACAATAACAATATTGCTTGTTATGCTGTGTCAGAGTGTGTGTTTCTGACCGGCTGGCTGGATTTAATCCTTTCTGCTGCTCTGCTCTTAATGGCTGCGATTATGTCATTACATTCGGATAGGGAAGGGACGGGGAGATGGGATGAAAATCCTCTGCACAGGCCTGATGCAATTATGAGAAATATTCCAGTCAGTGAAGTTGATGGACATTTTTGTCAACGCCGTTCTTTTAATGCCGGCGTTGGATTGAGCCTCTCATCGGGCCATTCTATCTGTAAAGATGCATTTGAGCATTTTTAGTGGTTTAGCACATTCCTGAATCACATTCCAATAAAACAAGGGTAGTACATTGATATCAACTCCCTAGAAGTATATGGGAATTGTCGCCAGGTCACCAAATGTGAATGTGAGCATAACAAGTCTGCGCTATGTTTGCTTGCCTATTTCCAGGCCGACTACGAGGCCACTGAAAGAGGACTGCGGACTCAAACTACAGAGCTTCATTCAGCTCTCCACACTTTAACTACCCGGCTACTTCCCCTCCTCTCGCTTTCCCGGGGGAAATATGTTTACCCCGTTCCCGGCCCTCCTCGTTTTCCTTCTCGCCTTTCATTCCCCGCCGTCCCTTTTCCCGGCCGTCGTTTGCTCGCCGTCGTGTCCGCAACACTGCATCTGTTACGAGTACGCCGACCTGGTGGACTGCCGCGACCGCGGGTTCGAGCGCGTCCCCAGGGCCCTGCCGCACGGCACCTGGCTGCTGGAGCTCGGGGGAAACAACCTGAGCGAGATTGGCCCTCGAGCCTTCACCGGACTGTGGTCCCTGCGGGTGCTGGTGCTGACCAACAGCCAGATACAAGAAATGCAACCGCAGGTAGGAACGGAGGGACGGACACACTTGAACTGTCACATTGTCTAAAGTAAAGTCAGATGATGAACACAGCAATGCTAACATTTGAACGTTTTCAAGGAATGTTAAGGTTAAATCTCTGAGGGTCGTTGTTGAAGTTGAATCAATTCAACTAAAGCCCTGAAAGAAAATTAAAAATGAAAAGCGGCTGAACTGTCGTCTGAAGAGAAAGAGATCAAACAGTTGAAATATTAGTTGACTTACAAACGCTGAAAGACATTGACACAAGTGTGAATATGAAATCATTTGAAATGCCATTTTAAGAATATGGGATGAAAGCTCCCTGAGTAGAAGGGGGAGTGCTGAGCGTCTGGTAGTTGCTGAAGTGTTGTCACAATACAAAATGAAAAGCAGCTGAACTGTCACCTGAAGAGTGAGAGATCTCACGAAATGCTGGATGAAGTGTTGTCATTTTGAGTGAAAAGCAACGAGAGCAGTTGAAATGGTCGAGGTACGTTTTGGAGTGGGAATGCTGAGCACTGAAAACGGGAAAACTACGAGTTGATACGCAGGTGTGGACAGCAGTTGATACCTCAGTGGAATTGAAGGAAGAGGAAAGTAGCAGCGGTTACTCTTCAGTCGAAGAGGAAAAGCCGAAAGACTGGGTCTGTTCTTCGGCGTGTTGCAGGTTCACTCTGAGATGTGTGGCGGACTCGTACTCTGTGGCTTTTTGACGTCACTGGACAAAGACATCTCACGCGGTCTGAAGACGATGCTGAAGATGCATTATCTTTATTTTCCTTCATCAAGATGCATTTACCTTTGTATGACACTAAATACATGTCGTCAAATGCGTTTCAGACCACCTCACCAAGTGCTTAGCGCTGTTGTTCACATGTGATCCAATCTCTCAAGGCACATTTTAAAAAGCAAGCGTGAACAAGCTCAGTGTGGACTCTGAAAGCAGTTAAAGTGTGCTTTGAACAGAAAGCATTGAAAGCAGTTGAACTGAAGGAATGAAAAGTAAAGGGGAAGAGATGGAGGAGAAGCGTGACGATGGCGGGAGGAGGACATGCAGATGTAAAGAGTCAAAGAGGAACGTTTAATGTTTAAAAGAAGATCGGGGGTCACAGTGTGAGGGAGATGGAGTATGTTTGTGTCAGTAAAAGCAAAATAAGTCTCTCCCTTTCTCTCCACAGGCGTTTTTCTCTTTGTCCTTCCTGGAGAAGCTGGATCTCAGTTGGAACCAGCTAACGGCTCTACCTGTGGACTTCTCGTCCAGCCTATCTGCTCTCAAAGAGCTGCGGCTGGAGCACAACAACTTACAGCATATATCTGGGAACAGGTACCTGTCCGTCCATCCCAGCACAACGAAGGCCCATCTTATCCTCCTCCAGCTCCTCAGAGGAACTGTCACTTTCTTCACCGTCTCGTTAAACGTCCACAGCCACAGACTTGTTGGCGTATTCAGTCCAAGATGGCGGCATGCGCTACAGCAGTGCCGTCTGTCGAAACAGCAGGAGAGTTTTGTCTCTTTGCTTCTATACCCTCTGGTTCCCCTTCAGCGTTATGCAGCTTAGTAGCGTCTTCCAGCTCATTGTTTTATGTTTCAGATCTTCACTCTCACCGGGTCTCCCATAGCATAGGTTCACTACCTGCCCAGCACTAAACAATAGCGACTGGCTAGTCAAGAAAGCAAAACATCTAGCGGCTAAAGAGACTGATATTTGTCTCAGGACTTGGTAGGGACCAAAAACAGAGCTAAAAGAGAGCAAAACTTGCACCAACATTCCCCAGGTGGACAGAAACACAACTAACTAAGACACAGCTTGCTAACTAGTTTCAGCGTTTCATTCTACACACGTTTTCCATGGGGTATCGGGGATAAGCCACAGACAGCATTGCATTCAGCGGGTGTGAACTGACCCTGTGGTTGTCTCTCCTTCCCGTCTGTCAGCGTCGAGCATCTGGACAGCTTGGAGAAGCTGGACCTCAGCAGTAACCATCTGGGGGCGGTTGGCTCCGGCGTGTTCAGGGGCCTCTCCCGGCTCAGACAGCTCTACCTGCACAACAACAGGCTGACCGTGCTGCAGCAGGGGAGCATGGACATGCTGCCTGGCCTAGAGGTGCCATAAATGAGACCTGAAATGACTCGGTGTGTGTGCGTGCCAATCTGCCCGTGTGTCTGATTACCTGTCTGTCTGTCCAGGTGCTCCAGCTGAGCAACAACAACATCTCGCACATCGAGAACAACGCTCTGGCCCCGCTCTACAGCCTGGCCGTCCTCGCTCTGGATGGAAACAACCTGCATCACCTCAAGTTTAAGACCTTCATCTGCCTTCACACAACGGCCACACACATCCAGCTGTCAGGTGCCCAGTATCTATGCTGCCATTTCATTGTCGTCCACGTGGAGAGACCCCGCTATTGCTCACAATAGAAACGCGCATATTCACTCTAACGAAGAGGAAGTAGTGAACAAATATAAGAAAAATACATTTGTGACAACGGTTTCTTTTTCTCATCAAAACAAGAACGTTTTCATGTGATTATCTCCACCAGCAAGTGTGCGTTTGTGAGTGTGTCCACGGTTAATCTTGCGTAATATTTTGGGTGGCCAGTTTGCTCTGCGGCTCGAGACAGTAATTCCATGTCCTTTGTACCTCACGTTTACGCGGGTAGCCCATTGTAAAAAGACATATTTCTTGTCATTACCAGACACCAAATCACTCCGTTTAAAAATAAACTTTTCTCTTCTCTTTTTCAACACATCACTTTATTCCGTGACATCATGAAACTTTACGGTTTCTCATGAAAACCAGGACCTATATGTCTTGGGATGACATTATCAGTTGTTGTGACAGCTAGACGTTTACAGAAGCCTAAAGAGACACTGATCACTCTTAATGTGGCAGGCTGTGTGTTTATGGCTGCGTGCAATGCTGGCTACCAGATGGCAGGTATTATCTGACAAGAATGAGCATCTTTTAAACCTCCAGCCAGCCAGACTAAAACACCCACATGGCCAGATGGCTTTATGTAGGATAGTACGCTTAATGCACGTGTTCGTGACCTTTTTTTCTCATCAGTATAAAAGCCCACCTTCTGTCTATCGCCAGTGAAGACCTGAATACCCTTCCTAAACCACTTACTGTCTCTCTCTAGCTTTAGAGTTGTTATGTACTGAAGTATGAAAAGTATACATTTGAATGTTTATGTGAAATGTGTAACAGTTTGTCCAGATTAGATGAAGAAAGCCCTTTTAACCCTTTTAAATCACATCCCCTGTCCCACTGTGCCCAATCCAACAATATGGGCTTTTAAAAAAAAGTGATTATTTTTTATATCAACATCAATCATCTTTTCCTCCAGAAATACATGACACGCACACACACACACACACACACACACACACACACACACACACATCTGTATATATATATATATATATATATATATATACATATATATATACATATATATATATATATATATATATATATATATATATATATACATATATATATACATATATATATATACACACACACACTACCGTTCAAAACTTTGGGGTCACTTAGAAATGTCCTTATTTTTCAAAGAAAAGCACTGTTTTTTTCAATGAAGATAACATTCAATTAATCAGAAATACACAATACATTGTTATTGTGGTAAATGACTATTCTAGGTGGAAACGTCTGGTTTTTAATGAAATATCTACATAGGAGTATAGAGGCCCATTTCCAGCAACTATCACTGTGCTCTAATGGTACATTGTGTTTGCTCATCGCATAGAACACTAATGGATGATTAGAAAACCCTCGTGCAATTATGTTAGCACAACTTAAAACAGTTATGCTGGTGAGAAGCTTTACAACTGGCCTTCCTTTGAGCTAGTTGAGTATCTGGAGCATCACATTGTGGGTTCCATTATACTCTCAAAATGGCCAGAAAAAGAGAACTTTCATGTGAAACTCTCCAGTCTGTTCTTGTTCTTAGAAATTTAGGCTATTCCATGAGAGAAATTGCAAAGAAACAGAAAATTTGTCTGGGTGACCCCAAACCTTTGAACGATAGTGTGTGTGTATATACATACACACACACACACACACTCTCTTATCTTAGAATAATAAAAATACAAAAAAATAAAATGTAGTATTCGTAAAACTGATAACTGTCTGTTTGTGCGTTTGTGTGCGTGTATCTCCTCTGGGTCTCGGACCACCGAGCTAATTCTCCTAACCTCTGCCGTTGCCCCACCAGGCAACCCGTGGAGCTGCGACTGCGACCTGCACCGCGTCTTCAGCAAGATCTTGTACGTTCGCCACCTCCACATCGACGACTACCACAACGTGACGTGCCAGGACCCGCCGCAGCTGGCCGGGGCCTCGCTGGCCTGGGTGGACAGCCGGCTGTGCGTCGCCGAGACCGCCACCGTGCTTGTCATCACCGGCACCGTGCTCGTCACCGTGGCGGCGGCCCTGGTGATGGCGGAGAGGAACCGGAAGAGGAACAGAGGAAAGAACTGGGACACCGAGTCACAGAATCAAACTAACACCTGACCATGTGGAGACCTCGTGAGACCGAAGGGTGAACTGCCAGGTTCCTCTCGCGACGAGGAGGAAAGATGGCCGCCACAAACGAACGAGTTCCCCTTTTTCCTTTGGTATTTAAAACAACAGAGTTGAAGTGTGGAGGACCCTGGTTTGAGTTCTTGCTCATGTTTTCACTTAAAAGTAGAATGTCCACACCGTTAAAGCCCCTATGTGATGAATTTTTGTTTCTGGAGAAAACCGATAAATTTAAGAGAACACTGATGCTGTGCTTTGTCTTTAGTCTCTTTTGAAAACATCACTTGGAGCCAGAAAAGTTCCAATCCGACACATATTACTTTAAGTGTGTTTTATGTGCATGTAATTACAGTTATTAAAACTTACGTTAAGGCTCGTTGGATGATATTCAAACAGCAGAGAAAGCGACTAGAGGCTTCTGATGATCTAACAGCGGTGATTGGTAAAGACAATCCATCAGAGTGATTTTAAGGTAAAATCAGAAAGTGACAGCTTTTGTTTCAGAACATTACAGCTGAAGAGGAACAATGATCAATAAAAAAACAGCGACTATCTCATAACGTTTTTATAAATGGAAATCCATCATTGGGGATGAAGAGCAGTCAGGGAATAAAGTCGAGACCACAGCCATGCTTTTTCAAATATTGTGAGAATAAGGGTGCCTAGTATGGGTCAGACTAAGAACACTGGATCCAACATTTCCCATAATGCAACTCATTAAAGTCTGTCATTGGATCAATCAGACAATAATATAGAATTCTTTACCTATGATGCTGACAACATGAAATAAAATGTGAAAGAAATTGCAGGAAACAACAAACTTGAGCGTCCTCTATGACCAATACTGTGACTGTAAAACATCCAAATACATGTTCAGGATACATCCTCCCAGTTCTTCATGAGGACCATATGTCTTTGGACAGCACTGAGGATTAGAGCTGGATGGATGAAGGCTCAGAGAAAGAAAGTCTGATTGAGGCCAAATGCCAGATGTCAAGATGATTACTGCTGAACTGGAATACATTTATTGAATGTGTCGTTTGTGTTGCCGGGTATTATAAAGACAGAGAGCCCAGACATTCTTTTATCTTGTTTGTGCCTTCATGTTCACGGATAATTGTGTTCCATATAAATAAAGATGCTTTTTGAAATGTCAGAAACACGTCAGAGAAAACCAACACAATTTTCAAAGAACTATTAAGCTGCTGGAATAAACCGTGCTGTTCAGCATACACTGAACAACTGAAATCACACATTCACACAGACAGTAGGTCCCTACATTTTCATTCATATTTATATATTTTCAGTTTAAAGAACTTCAAAAGTGCCATATCAAGGAGGCCGAACCCCAATGTCATCCTTAAATATTTGTTCGAAGCCCTTCCCGCCGAGCCTCCGACTCAGAATCCTCCACACAGTTTCTTCTGTATTTCACATGTGTAGAAAGAGACAGCCAGACATTTTGGTTTTTATAAACAGGATTGCAATTTGGAGATATTTACTGATCCAGCAGCTCAACGTGCACACAGTCAGTTGCACGGTTCACACATCCTTCACCTCTAAACAATACTCCATGGTTAACGTTAGCAGGGCAGCTAGAATGCGAAGAAGACACATTTTGAACATTTTGGTCGGGGCCAGCACCTTAAACCCCGTCTCCAGTCCTTCCACCGAGAGACAAAACTGATATTAAACCACCATCTAACCCGATCCAGCTGGAATACCCTAACAGTAAAACTACTATATCCAAACAGAACATTTTGGATTAAGTTATTAAACCAGCGGCTGGGTAACTCTGCATCTCTGAAAGCTCAAGGGACGGACAGATTATGACATGAATGGAGACCAATGCGTCCCCCTTTTAGGTAACAGGTTTTAAAGCTAGACAGAGCAGACTGTAACAACTAGGATTAGAGGGAGGTTTACTTTATTTGACCGACTAACAGCAAGAATATCTCAGACACGGACTGACCGGTTGGGGCTGAGGACGGGTGGAAAGCACAGTTTGTTGCAGTGAAGGCCAAACTCAAATGCGTCTTTACCTCCTTAATGTGTCGCATTTCTGGTTGAAAAAGGACATCGGTATGAGACAGTGAGGGATTATGGGATGGGCTTTCTGGGGAGAATGAAAGACCCTTTCATTTGATAGAAGGGGACTGTTGAAATGTTTGATTGTTTTTGCACCTACTGGTGCAGCGTGAGGTAGTCTTTAAAGATGCGGCCTGTTCGAGTGTCAACCAGAAGCCCTCAGCATCGTAACCACCAAAGAGGACATGTTTGACATTTTGGGAATTATAATACAATCCTATTTGCTTTCTTTCTAGAAGAAGAGGAGTAGATTAATACCATTCGTGCCTGTGCGCTAGGTATTGACATGAGATTGAGAAAGCAGGTTGTTAGCCTAGCTTAGCATAAAGACTGGAAGCAGAAGAACGCTTGGCTCTGTCCAATTTAAAAATATGCATGCCAACGTCTCTAAAATTGATTTATTCACATATTTAATGGGAAATAGTCGGTAAGATATACTTGGTAGTTTACGCAAAACTGAGCAGTGTGCCAAAATCTGCTTCTGAACTAATTTAAGGCTAGAAATTGCTAATCCAGTTGCTGAATCTTCCCTTTTATTAGATTTTTCAATTCAATTCAGTTTATTTTATACAGCCCAACATCAGAAATACAAGTTTGCCTCTGAGGGCTTTACAACCTCACATCGGATCAGGAAAAACTTAAAATAAATAAAAACCCTTTCACACGGAAAAAAGTAAAGAAACCTGAGGGAGAGCAACAGAGGAGGATGATAGATGTCATGTGACTTACATTGCTTCTGTCCAAGATGAAGAATGAATGAATGTTGTATGATTGACGAAGTCAAATTGCTGTGTTTTTCAGTAGAAACTGGTAGCATAAGGCTGGAAAGAGTCTTGCCCTGTAAGGCTTTGTAGGACCCGTCCTCCTATGGAACACCCTTGACTTTGAGAAACACCCAATATCTCTCTTTTTTACAAAAACAAACCCCTGTCCATCCGAGTGTGTCTGACACGGTTATAGGAGTGCAGTCAGGTAGAGTAATCTTTTAAGGTGAATAGTGGGCATTATAGCTATGTTTAAGGGGAGATCATTTTGATACAAAGACATGAAAGTCTTTCATTGTGTTTTAAGATTCGAAAAAACACTGAACTCACCCCGTGAGAGCTAAGAGTCATCACACTGGGTCACATGACGGACTGTTTATGTTTCATCAGACCTGAGGTCAAATTCCATTTTCCTGTCGCATCCTCTGACCGTGTCAATACGCTTTCTCTGAGGACACCACACAACGGCTACTGTAATCATTGTTTTTACATCTGAAACTTTGGAATGGATGATGATGATTAAACAATCATATCACATTAGACTCCACCAGTACTAATTACATTCATGGTGAACATATTATAGGATCAGAACTTACAGTACATCACTGTATTTTAAAATGTATTTCTTCTATTTAGAAATATTATATAAAAAATAATCTTGTGAAACATTGTTGAAATTTGTGAAAAGTCACACAAACGATAACTGAAAACACAGGGGCAAAGTTGTAGGACAAAAACACAGACAACTTCCAGACCGCATTGGTGATTCACACAGAGCAATAGGAGCATGGATGTGTCATGTGACGCGGTGCGTAAAATACTCGTCACACAAAATCCTTCACCGTGATTTGTCGATTCATGTGTCTGTCGACATTTTGTGAAAAAAACAACCAATGAACACTCAGGAAATCACAAAGGACCAACAAGGAGCTACACACCTGAGGTTTATAAACACAATGCATTTTACAGTCCTAAAAAAGAGAGAGAATATGGCGAAGGAAGCAGTGGCGGCGATTTTGGCGAGTATCGACGAGGACGACAGAGGAGCTTCACAACCTGAAGTTCGCACATTTAGCTCATGCCGTGAGCAGAGTCCGTGCTGCATCTCCGTTACGTGTCCGTAAGAATGCACGGTGCGTTCTCGTTACAACCATCATAACTATCGCCGTCAATTTTCTTTCAGTGAACTTACGACTGACTAGTAGTAATTTATTTTACAGAGAGGATTCACCACAGCCAGCCATCCCCACCTGCCCGGGTCTGTTTTCTATTTCTGAACATGTATATTGTGTATTTCTTTAATTTTCTCAGTCCCATTTTTATCATTTTGGTGAAAGAAAACATGATAATACAAAGTTTGGTTTTAGACATTTGTTTACATGTATCTACAATTGTATTCATATATTTCACTGCTTTTGTGAACACAATGTCTTTGGTAAACCAATTTCAAGCATCAAAACAGTTCGTCCACATGAGTAAAGCTATGTTTTCACGAGAGAGATTAAGAATTTCAAAAATAGAGCTTCAATTTTTAGGGACATATTATCTCTTTACACTTGTGCCTTAGGACAATGGTGCCCTCATTGTATTAGAGAGCTGAGATCGTTCTGCAATTGTAGATGTAACACATGGATATATATATATATATATATATATATATATATATATATATATATATATATATATATATATATATATCACATGCAAGTGCCTTTTAAAAGGTGAATTCAAGAAATTATGTAAAATCGAGAAAAAGGCCTAAGACCCTGAAGGGTTAAGGCATCCCATCCACTTTGGAAACACACGCTGCAATGACCTCAACTGTTAGTCAGTGTGTATGTTTTGGGAATTAGATAGTCAAACAGATTTTGTAACAAAACAGCAGCAGGTGGACTTTGCCGGCTGGGCACAGAGACACTTCAGCAGAAAGCCTGGCAGAGTATATCAGCAGGAAGATGAGCTCCACAAAGGTACTCGTCTGTCTGTCCACCTTTACACCTGTCTTATCTGGTCCTTCATTTGTCTGATTGTTTGGGGGGGGGGGGGGGGGGTCCTTTTCTTACAGCTAAAGAACATTTTTGTTTTGGTGACAGTGCTATGTGCAGCAAATCCAGTGGATTTGGTGAGTGAACTGACTTTTGACATTGTAACTTCTTAACATGACCAACTCCCTCCTGACTCTCTCCACATGTCCCCCGACAGACAGCATCCAGACAACAGGGTAAGTAATGCATATATATATATATATATATATATATATATGAATGAGAGAGAGAGAGAGAGAGAGAGATGAATTTGGTTGCATGTCATGGTATGCGTTCTGTGTTTAAGTTTATGTGTTTAAGTAGAAACACATCGACATCAACGTTTGAATTTGTGATTAGGCATGACGTGGAAGTTTTATTCTTTGATTGAGACGTAAATGTGCGTCCCAGGAGGCGCTGTTATTTTTTACGCCGCCTTCCAGGGCCAGCTGAGAGATATCCTGTTCAACCCAATCGTCTTCAACGAGGTGCTGGTGAACCAGGGCTCGGCCTACAGCAATGACACGGGTGTGTTCACCGCGCCGGTCGCTGGCGTCTACCAGTTTGTGTTTGCCGCCCAGCTCTGCCGAGGAGACCACAACAACAATTGGTACTTCATGGTCAACGGAAACGGGAGGATGCTCTGCCACTCTCAGGTACACGGCACTCAACTGGACTACCAAAATAAAGTGAGACTGAGCTTAAATGAAAGCTAGAAACTCGACTTAACTAAAGTGAACAAGAAAATACTTGAAAGGACATGGCTTAACTATTATGGTGAACAAAAGTCAAAAGAGTGGTTGCGATGCACTGGTAGACGATACTTAACACTACTAGAAAAGACAAAATCACAACAACAGGGATATAATTAACTGATTGAGGTGTGATGTGTTAAAAAAAATGAACTAACTTTATCAATTCAATGTGAAGAGGTTACATTGCTGATGCTAATGTGTAGCAGAGATATCTACTGAAGTGAGCACGCTAACCAGCTAGCCAGCCCGTCCTGTGATACCACTTGTTCCTCTGGAGGCGATAGTGAGTCACTGTTGTGTTATGCTAATGCTAAATATTAGGTTAGTATTAGCTGAAACTTAATCCAGCTCTGACACCAGACTGAACAGTGAGGCTGATATACGTAAGATTACATTTAAAACATTTACAATTGGGTTACGCGCGGTATTGTTTCCTGTTAATTGTAGAATTGAATTTGAATTCCGCTTCAGAATGGTGGACTAACAATGAAAAGCTACTGTATGGAGAGATAATGAAGAAAAAAAAGGAATAATGTGAATGGGTCAACATTGTCAACAGTGACCAGCTCCAGCATACATGGTGAAGTGGTCAAAGGCTACAAACTATACAACAATAGAATAAACAACACACTTAACAAGAGTAAGTAACTAAACCTAGCTGAAATAGATCATACTGGAAGAAAAAGTTAAAGGTAAATCCACTTTAAACTCCGCCCCGTCACAGTTTGAATCCATGTCTGTCCAAAATGTCAGCACCTACACATTTCATCCTAAAAGACATTTTTATGAAATTGTCATTTATTAGGAAATTCATTTTTGGGTTATGGGCAACAATGTTTTTTTGGTGAGGTCACAGTGACCTTTGACCACGAGACCATTGTACGAATAACGTAATGCCTCCGGCTATGGCGCGTGTTGGCGAGGAGACATACAAATGAAATATTTCCATGACAGCTGAGCTAACTACTGATGAAAGCTGTTTGATGTGGTTGATAGTACCATTAAAAAAAGTAGCTTTCCATGACTCCAGACAACTACAATTGGCTAAACTACATTGTACACCCAGTAATCTTTTATTGACTAAAGGTCGTGAATATCTACTAAAAAAACTTGAATGCTTTTGATATTCAATAGCCGAGCTGAGTGACAGAAAAATGTGTCTAAAAATGCCATCGGCCGCTCCTGTCCGCCAGGTGTCTGGTTCGGACACGACCCTCAACACCTGCTACTACATGGAGGAGCTGAAGAGAGGCGACCAGGTGTGGGTGAAGCAGAAGGTGGGGAGCTGCGCCTGGGCCAGCACCATCTCCAAAACCATCACCTTCTCCGGCGTCCTGCTGGCTAGGGAGGGCGTGTCCATGCTGGGAGGAAAGTCGGGCTCTGGCAGCTCCTGTCCTCTGCCCAACATGGTCCGCCACAGGGCCCCCCCGGGGTCCAGCCCTGCGGGCCAAACGGCCTCCTTGTCTTGCGTGGCCGCCGCTCTAGTGCTCTGCAGTCTCTTCTTGGATTCATCATGGTGACGCTACAGACACTTACATTGTATATGCTTTTAAATGTATCTGTTTGACTCTTTCCACAGTTCTAACTTGACTTGCTAGGACCTGATGGGTCTCCTCTTATTTTAAAGTGTTGCATCAAACTTACAGCACAGCAGCTTTTTTTGGAGTTCTTATTTTTTTTACAGTGGCAAAAAAATTACTTAAATCTTTTACTTAAAGATGTACTTCAATAACAAAATGACCATTTGTGTATCAATTGCTCTGCCTGTGTTACTTTGAATTCTGGAAGAACCCTTTGTTTTGCTCACATGTCTTTTTTATTAATCTTACGTAATTTTACATCACAATACTATTTTCTGCAAACTATTTGCCATTGTTGCTGCTAGCTGGTGTGACCGGTTAGAAGGTGGCGGGCAAACCTCTGATGGTTTACCAGCCCGGGTAAGTAGCCTTCTAGCTAATGAAGTGTTGCCGGATTGGTGCAAAAAAAAAAAAAAAAACTGCGTTATTATACCGAAAAGGAATTAAAAGAAAAGAAGAAGAAGAAAGTCTGCACTGTGAAAATGCAGTTTTCTCAATCCACACTAGCTAATTTGTACCAATATAATCTATCCTAAAGCTGCCCAATAGGGTGGAGAATTCCCCAATCTGGCAACATGTTCTAAAAGGCTTTTATTAGTCATTGCACATTCCTGTAATACTGTATAATATATGCACACTTACTGGACCACAAGCCTGAGAAAAATATCTGGCTCCGACTCAATAATATATGACAGAAATATTGATTAAAATTTGCGTTTTAAAGCAACCCTGTTTTTGGTTTCTTATATTCCGATACTGTGTTGAAGTTGCAGATGTTATTCAAATCATTGGGTGCAATAAAAATATAAATTGTTCACCTTCCTGAACTACTTGTTGTGGGGTTAGGGTCAGTTAAGTTTAGATGCTTTATAGTTCACAGAGTTAGGAGGCAGGGGGTTCAGGGTCCAGCTGTGCACTGGCTGCTGGGAAGAAAAGGCAGTGGTGCAACAGCCCTCTACATCCAGTAGATGGAGACACCTACTTGATGATGTCCATAATGTACATGTGCTGCTAAGGTAAGTGTCAGAACACCAATACATTCAGATCTACCCTTTAAGAATAGTCCCCTCCCAATGTTCACCATGTTAAAGTGTATTTTCAGTATTTTTCAACCTGGATCCTATTTTCCCATGTTTTTGACTAATAAAGACAACAATGTCTGAAATTGCTCCAGTATTAAGTGAGAGCGCTGCACACGGGCAGAGTTTGTTGCGTTGGAGTGCAGAAAGTGTGGCTTAATGTTCTCTAAAAGATTTTCAATCTCAAGGCTGATGTTTAGCCGATTTTGAGGAGGGTAAACCCACAACGTTCCATTGACGCAGCACAGTTACACTTCTTGCAGCTTATTTTGCGGCTGTCGCTTACGGTGCTCTCGTGCTGTCCCCATTTGTCACTTCAAAAAAAAAAAAACATGGGAAAATAAGATCCAGGTTGAAAAATACAAACTGTACAATATTGCAGCACTTCTTCCACACGGGGCTTTGAACAAAAACTTTATTACAATATAACCTTCATGAAAAAAATCTATGACATCACTGCGGTTTCACCATCAGCTCCAGCTGGGCGTGGCCTAATAAGGTTCCATTCCATCTAGTGTTCTATAGAATTTATTTCAACCTTGTTCCTTGGCTTTTTGACTTGCAGACAACCTTGAAGACGTTTGATTACACACAGTTACTATACATTGTTCAATTCAGTTATCATAAACAGATTTAATTCAGTTATATATATATATTGATATTCAATTTAGTTATACACTGAGATTCTACAGCAAACCCCTTGACATCAAGGGAACTTTGGACATCTGGTAAGTTAAATTAGTTTTCCAAATATTACTTGTTTCTGCAGAGAAAAGTCATGAGTGTCTTCTTTAAGATACAGTTGAATATATACATATTATAAAGATGTGTTTGTGTAGTTAGTAATGAGCAGGTTTGGGAACATACATAAAAGCCAACCCTATCTCCTGAAAATTACGTTCCCTAGAACTAATACGCATTCTCAATTATGTTTGACTGGAAACATATTTGCTCCTTCATAACGTTTGAGTTTGACGATATATTTATTTGCTTTGCATGTTTAAGTGTGAATACTTTTATGTAGGACAGGAAGTACGTCACTTCACTTCGTTTTCTTCCACAGTCCTGTAAGAAAGCACACATTTCAATGTGTCATTTACCCTCATCCACTGAAATGCATGCAAACAAACACAGCTTCTCTCTCGCACACACACATACACACACACACATACACTAATGCTGTGTTCACACCGAACGCAACACAATTTGTCACGTTGCACTTACCGCTTCAGTTTCAGTTTACTCGCATGAGTGAAAAGAGGGTGTTCACACCAAACGCGACTGTTACGTCCCCTTTTCCGTCTATGGGATAAGGGGGTAACGAACACAGGTCAGTCCAAAGAATAAGGGAAACAAAGTCAGAAAATAGGAGTAACAAAGAAACATTATTTATTTGACGCTGGCGGTTCACAACACAAAAGAAAAGGCTCTGTCACGTGGGAGTGATTGGGGACAGCTTGTGGTCGTGCCAAACAAATAGAAATCAAGAAAACAAAACTAGGCTTAGCTCTCTACCTCTGGAAATAAAACAAAATGGCTTCTCTAATTTCTCTACAAAAGATTGATCAAAACATATACAGAGGAAGCACCGACCAATAACCTAGTGTTTCTAGACACAAAGTAACTACGTGTCTGCACCAGTGTACAGGGTACTCCAAACTTACCTACTGCGTAGAGATGGGCAAACAATACCGGAGCTCCGAAGCTTGTGTCAGTCTAATGAACCGCCGTGTGTCGGCGCAAAGTGTCGGAGCTCGTATCAAATGACAACTGTCACGTGACTGGTGACGTCCGAAGCTTCGGACGTCACCGGTGACGTCACCAGTGACGTCACCAGTGCTTCGAAGCGTTTTATTGGTTTGACGCGTTTGACAGCTTGAACGTTTTGGCACCAAACTCTGCTTCATAAGATGCCTTAGTGTCAATCAACAGTGTGGGGTGTGAGAACGGAGATAGCGATAATTGTGAGTTTTGAGAGAGGAGATAGTGAGAATTGTGAGTTTTGAGAGAGGAGATAGCGAGAGTTGTGAGTTATGGCGAATGTATGGGAGGAAAACGGCGTTCCCCAGTGTGGCAGCTTTAATTGACTTTTACTGCAGAAATGTGAGATTGAAACATTGAGGTGTTGTAGTGCTTCGGTCACACTGTTAAACGGCTGCTTTGACTCCAGTCGGCCACCAGATGTCGCTGTTCTTCAAAGTGAAGCTCCGAAGCTTCGAATCGTTTTCGGTACAAATAGGAAGAAAGCCTCAATGCTTCACAAGGCTTCATCTGCCCATCCCTACTACTGCCCTCAACCTCTCACCACAAACCTTCAGTGTGCATTCAAGAACGAACAAACAAAATCCGCCCCCGAATTCTTCCCGACCTCAACCTTTTCAAATGGCCGACCGTCTCGCTGATTGGCCTTCACAGGTGGCAATCAATTAGCTAATAGGAATTTGTGGGGGAAAACAAGAGGGGAGGGGAGAACACTACACTGACACGTAACACCCTCACCCATATAAGCTCAAACATCATGTTTGAGACTACATAGCCCGTGACAAGGCATCAGCAAGAATATTTTCAGAGCCCTTTTTATGGCATATTTGTAGGTTGTAGTCCTGGACGATCAGGGACCAACGCATAAGGCGTTGATTGTGGTTTTGCATTCGGGAAAGAAAGACAAGCGGGTTATGATCGGTGAAAACGTGAATCGGTTTCGCACTTGACCCAAGATAAACCTCAAAATGCTGTAGGGGCAAACAACATTGCCAGAGCCTCTTTCTCTATGGTGGAGTATTTAAGCTGATGCTTGTTGAACTTCCGTAAGAAGTAACTCACAGGATGATCGATGCCCTGATCATCCTCTTGCTGAAGAACTGCGCCAGCGCCGACCGCACTGGCATCAACTTCCAGCTTGAAAGGCAAGGAAAAATCTGGGGCAGTCAGAACAGGAGTGCAACACATAATTCCTTTAAGGCTCTCAAAAGACTGTTTGCACTCACTAGACCATAACATCGAACATGACTCCGAGGTTGCGGATGTGTGGGGAGGGAGACAGAGTGGAGTTGTCGATGGTGAGGGAGAAGTTGTGACTGGTTTTGGTGAGCAATTTGGGACCTATGATGATCAGATTTATCACAGTTGAGTTTTAGAAAATTGGTTTGCATCCATGATTTAATGTCAGTAAGGCAGTCAGTCAGAGTGGAGTGAGTAGCAGTGGTGATGGCCTTTGTGGAGAAGTAGAGCTGGACATCATCGGCGTAGCAGTGGAAGAGGAGACCATGTTGACGGATAATGTGACCAAGAGGGAGCAGGTAGAGGATGAACAGAAGAGGACCAAGCACCGAACCCTGGAGGACGCCTTGAGACAGAGGAGCGGTGGAGGAGGTGCAGTTGCTGATGAATTGTTGTCGGTTTGTTAAATATGATTTGATCCAGGAGAGAGCAGTTCCAGTGATGTTGAGGGATGATTCGAGGCGGGAGAGAAGGATGCTGTGATTGATGGTGTCGAAGGCTGCAGTGAGATCAAGGAGAATGAGAATGTTGAGGTGGCCAGAGTCTGAGGAGAGGAGGAGGTCATTGGTGACTTTCAGAAGGGCTGTTTCAGTGCTATGTTGTGAGTGGAAACCGGATTAAAAAGGCTCGAACAGATCATTGGAAATGAGGTGGGATTTTATTTGTGCAGAGACGACGCGTTCCAGCATTTTTGACAGGAAGGGAAGATTTGAGATGGGCCAGAAATTGCTCATGGAGTCAGGGTTAAGTCCAGGTTTCTTGAGGATGGGGGTGACAGCAGCCAGTTTAAGTGAGTCGGGGACTGAGCCGGAGTTGAGGGAGGAGTTAATTATTGCTGTGATGAGTGGTGCGATGGCTGGGAGACAGTCCTTTATGAGAGTAGACGGGATGGGATCCAGGACACAGGTGGAGCTTCTAATTCCTGTGGTGAAGGAGGAGAGCTCCAGTGGGGACACAAGGGAGAACTTAGAAAGGGGCTGAGGGGTGAATATGGGGGGTGCAGGTGGAGAGATGGGAAGGGCCTGGGAGGGGTTCAGGTTGCTATAAATGTCAATTTTTGTTTTGAAAAATGAAAGGAAAGAGTTGCATTTGTCAACTGTAAAGGATTTGGAGGTGTTGTCCCTGGGTTTGAGAAGTTTGTTATGTTTATTGTTGAGAAGAGAACCTTCGGGTTAGAGGAGCCAGAGTGTATGAGGTGTGAGTAGTAGGAGGACCGGGCTGAGATGAGCGCGTCATTGTACTGTTTGAGGTCGTCAGAGTGGGCTTGGAGATGGACTGTTAAACCTGTGTTCTTGCAGTGCCTTTCACGCTGGCGCTTACAGGATTTCATGTGGTGGAGTTCCGGAGTATACCAGGGAGCTGAGTGTGTAAATGAAACTGTTTTGGTTTTACTGGGAGCCAGCTGATCAAGACAGGAGGAGAGTGTGTTGTTGTAGTGGTTTACCAGATCGGAGGGTTTAACAGACAGCGGTGAAGGGGAGGCAGAGATGGTACTGGCAAGACAGGCTGAAAGAGTTGTGGGGAAGATAGTTTTGAGATTTCTGAAGTATATATTGCGCTTGGCTTTTGGGATGGGGATAGGGATGTCAATGTCCATGGTGATAGCCAGGTGGTCGGAGATATTTAGGTTATGGTCCGGTAGGGGAGTACTAGCATTAAGCTAGCGCCAGACTGTGACCAAGAGCCGGCCGTCCGCGAGACGAGAAGCGATGTGCAGCCCACGAGAGTCAGAGGGGTGATCCACAGCATACCAGCGGGAGGACGCCAGCAGTCCGGTAGGGAGAGAGTGATAGCCTGGAGGGGCTACCAGCCTGTTAGCTTGGGGGCCCGGTGCAGTGGAGGCTAGTGGAGACCGGCCCAGGTCTGCTCACCACGCCGGAACGTAGAGATCCTGGCAGGGTAAACAGGTGGGCTATCAGTTGCGTCGCCTGGCAGAAATGTCGCGCCTTCGCAACCTGTCTTTGAGCTTGTGCATTGACTTTGCACGTAATCTGGTCGCGTTCAGTGTGAACACAGCATAACTCTACGTGTCACGTCACGAATTTTGTCATCTTCATGGTTCCCACTGGCGCAGAAATGATCTCTTGGCTCGATATTTGACTGCAAAGGAAATCCACCGGTACGTATATTTAGTAAAAATAAGTATGGCTTGTGTAGCAAAAGTATTGTCAAAAAGCTGTACCTTTCCCTAAAAGAAAAATAGCCATTACATTTAAGCTAACCTAAACGTTAGCTAGCTAGTTAGCTGTTATGTCGAAGGTGCTGGGAGGAGATAACAAAAATAATGTTGTTAGCGTTAGTTTTTTTAATTGCTATTTACAATCTGTATAAACTCATGTCTTCATCCAGCCTAATAGTATAACTTCTTTTTTTTTACAGTTTCTGATACAAAGAAAGAAAATAAATGATTCTTTATTAATCCCCTTGGGGAAATTCTTCTCTGCATTAGACTCATCCTTGGTTGGGGGGCAGTGGGCTGCCCTGTGAGGCGCCTGGGGAGCAGCTGGGGGTTGGGTGTCTTGCTCACTTCGACATGTGAGCTATGACTCCCCTAACTGGGGATTGAGCCGGCTACCTTGTGGTTACTGGACGACCACTCATCCCCCTGAGCTACAGATGCCAATAAACCATGGCTGGAAGACACTCCCCTAGATCGATATCAACTTAAATTAAAGCTGCGAGCAGCTGTGACTGGGCCCTCGCTTCAAGCACGTCGGGGACGCCGGCGGGTCGCCGACTCTCCCGGCCTCGAACATCCGCCTGGCAGGCGAACGTTCTCGGACGGACGAGCCGGCGACCCTTTGGCTTACCCCGACGTGCTTGAAGCGAGGGCCCAGTCACAGCAACAGAAAAATATATGAAAGTCTGGGCTACTCAGGTAAGGTATATGGCCAAATGAATCAAATGAGGTCAATTATGTATATATGTATATATGTATATGTATATATATGTATGTATATATGTATGTATATATATATGTATGTATATATGTATGTATATATATGTATGTATATATATGTATGTATATATGTATATGTATATATGTATACATGTGTATATATATATATACGTATATATATATATATATACGTGTATATATATATATATATATATATATACGTGTATATATATATATATATATATATATATATATATATATATACACGTATATATAAATCACATCAGAGGAAATTTGGCCTTTTCCAAGCTCCAGTAGAAGTCGGTAGGGAGAGAAACTGAAGCTGGTTCTTCAGAGATTCATCACTGCATCTCCATCAGTTCTAGTTCAGACTCTCTTCACTTCTTCTGCATCATCAAGAGTCGAGAACAGCTTGAATTCGTTGTCAATGGCAGAAAGATCTGGGAAGCGCAAACTGAGTTCTGTCATTTGATGTGATGACAGACACGTATTTCCTCTTTTTCGCAGAAAGGTTGACCTCTGGAAAATGGAATATATGTATATATATTTTGTACATGTAAGTATATATATAAAAGATAAAAATATGTATTAAAAGTGATCAAAAGCTTGAGGTTTCATGGAACGGCGTGGAAGTGGTGTGACGACTATTGCATATGGTTCGTGATCATGCAGCAAGCTGTTGTAACTCCACTGTACTTTGTCAAAACTGTTCCAAAGTTAACATGCTTTATGAGAGGCATGGCTGGAAGACTTCTGCATGTCAAGATGAACTCATAGTCAGAGCGCCACCTACTGGGAAACTATGGCAATTTGAACTAGAAATGAAGGACGAAAATGAAATTGTCCGACTTCTGGTACGGTTTAGAGCATGGTCCCAAGAGAGTTATTTTTAAGTTTATATGTGGTACATACGCCAATCAAATATTGTATATCTATGTTGAACGTACTGCGAGGGCTGCTTTGTTGAATTTAGTTGAATTTACCCCTAAGAAGTTAATGGCTCCTTTTCTTTTGAACACAATGAGATACAAACAAGCTTTTGATATATTTTTATGAAATTGAACCTTTAATTATCCACAGAGAATTTTGTAAAAATCGAAGCCAGCGTTTAGGAAGATTTGAGGAAAAAATCGTTTTTATCAAAATTCAAAATGGTGGAAATTCTAAGTAGGCGGACTATAGTGCGACCACGTACTTTTTTGTAGGGCAGACACAACCGGACCTGTGTGCCAAATTTCAGGTCAATTGGTGATAGGGGGCAAAAACTGTGGGCTTTCACAACTCACAGGTTGTCAAAAAAAACACGTTTTTTTAGGGGGCGCTATCTGACTTCCTGTACGGTTTAGAGCATGGTCCCAAGAGAGTTATTTCTAAGTTTACATGTGTTACATATTCCTAGCAGGTTTCATACATGTAGGTCAACCGTAGCGCTGGGGCTGATTAATTGAATATTTGTAGTAAGTAATTTCAAGAATACATCAATGTATATCATCTCTTAAAAACGTGACCTTGGCGAAGATAAAGGCGGACTGGGAAGGTGAACTGGGGGCTGACAGAACTATGGGACTGTGCTCTACAAAGAGTGAATGACAGCTCGTCTTGTGCAAAACTCGGAATAATCCAATTCAAGGTTCTGCATCGAGCTCATTTTTCAAAAGCAAGATTAGCTAAAATATACCCTAACTCGGATGCTAGTTGTAGCAGATGCCATCACACCCCAGCCAACTTAACTCTTATGTTCTGGTCATGCCCTGCTCTGACATCTTACTGGTGTACGATCTTTAAAACACTTTCTGAGGCTCTTATTATTGATCTCCAACCCAACTTCAGCTATATTTGGTGTCACAGACAGACAACACTGCACAATAACAAAAAAATATAAAAACATCATGGCGTTTATGACACTTCTTGCACGTAGAAGAATATTGTTGCACTGGAAATCAACGAACCCACCCAAGACTAGGGTTGGGTACCGAGAACCGATGCCAGTCTGGCACCGGTTCCAACACGTCCGGTACCTACCGGACCAAAAAGCAACGCAGATTTCGGTGCTTCCTTCCGGTGCCTGAGCCGATTTAAATACTTTTTTTTTTACACTACTCTGTAAAGTTGCACGGTATATAGATACTAAAAAGGTAGCGCGGTGCCCGCACGCTAAAAACGATTATTAAAATAGTGCGGATCAGAGCACACTCGCTGCTCTGCTCTCTGTCTGCCTGCATGCAGAGCGGGGCTCGAGGGGGCGGGGCTTCCAGCGCTCACACACACACACACACACAGTGCGCGCACACAGAGATCGCTGGAGACACGAGCACGAGCTTTTGAACGTCCGTCCTCAGCTTGATGGAACAAATCTCTCCAGTTGATATGAATGATGACGTGTAGTCCAGTAAAGCAGCAGTTTTAGGATCCAACAGTCTCTGAGTTCTGTTGCACACGGTCCCATCAGGCCACCTGACTGTTCTTTTTTTAAATATATATTTTTATAGTTTGAAGTTAAAAGGTTTGAAGCTGTAGTTTGAAGTCAATTGTTTTGTATCTACTTATTTATTTATATCTATAGTATACTTTAAACAGTTCATAATATTGTTCAATTTGAAAAAAAAGAAAAATTGCCTTGGCAATAAAAAAGTATCGGTTTAGCACCGGTATCGGAAGAAAAAAAAAACGATACCCATCCCTACCCAAGACATCTATGTGGTTTGGTGACCTGATGCAATTCATTCATCTAGAGAAAATTAAATACTCGCTGAGGGGGTCAAGGAACAAATTCTTTTGGCCTGGTTCTGACATACTTGGGTAAACTCAAAACTATGCCTGATTCCCCCTAGCAGTATCTTTTGGTATAGTCCCTAAATCATTAGGCGCACAATAGACATAACCTTTTTTTCTTTTCTCTCTTTTTTCCTTCCTTTTCCTTATATTCATGTTTTAATCTGATTGTTGGATAGGCGATAATTTGGGCGCTCTGGTTTCTGCCTAATGGCCAGAACTGCTGCCAATCAGTTTGTGAATATGATTGTGTGATATGCAGAGTGAAGCAGGTGTGTTTACGTTCAGATGTACCAGAGATATGTGTGTTCAGGTGCGTGTATGTGTGCAGACGTCTGGCTCGGCGAAATGAGGTGACCTCTTTTTATTTATTTTTATGTATTTATTTTCCTATACTCTAGGTGGGTGTACCAGTGGGAGGGGTGGGTGGGGATGTTGTAAGTTTGTATATGTCAAGAAAAAGATGGAAGTGTCAGTTGAAATGCATGTTTGCCATGTCATGTGTCTACCGACATTCCCAAATCAAAAAAGAAAAAGACAGAATAAGTTACGGTCTGCGGACTGCAGGTTGCAGGCTTTGCAATTTAGCTGTTTCCCTTGCCTCAGCCAGACAATAGATAATAGTGGAGTTTTTAACTTGCCAAACCAAAGCTGTGTGCACAGTATGTTGTAACAGTTAACAGTGTGTGAAATGCTCCAGGGCTTACCCAGTAGCACACTTGTTACAATGAGAGGATTGGCAGTCATCCAAAGCATCTGCAGGAGCATCTCTCCTGGAAAATCGAAGAGGTGGCCATATTCGGACAGTTTGCCATAGTAGGACTTGAGAATTGACTCCAGGACAATACCTGTGAGACAATAACAAAGACATTTTGGATATTTTATTAAAACTGATGCAATTCTAAACATAAAAAAAAAAAAAGAAATAAGAATAAAATGTAATATGATTGTCAGATTTATGTTTTCTGTTTGTTTGAATCTTTAGACCAGTGTTTTTCAACCTTTAAGCCGCGGCACATTTTCTACAATAAAAAAATCCTGCGGCACACCAACAACCCAAAATGTCACATTGTAGCATAATACCGCCTTTGTGGGAGGTAATTAGTGCAAAGTAATACCTCACAGTACTTCTAGTGACTCCATCTGTGCAAAATGCCAAGAATCGGCGCAAGCGTAACCTATTAAGTACAGTAATTAATACAGTAAATATTTAAAAATCAGCATTTCCTCTTGCACCCCACCTGTAATAAATACCGCCCCAGTTTGATAAATACTGACTTAAAGGAAACATGGTGTTCATTTATTTTAATGACAACCACAAAGTGTGCAGGCTTTGTCACTGCAGTGTATTTTTCGGCTTTTGGAAGAATATTTCCAGAGCCTCTCGATATGCGAAGTCAGACTGTTGGATGTTTGTCTCGATCTGCAAATACATTAACTGTTAGGCTTTAAAAGTGACCGCTGATAGCTTAAAGCAGCAAATCCCATTGTGAAAAGCACGCAACATTTTTTGCCTCCGTTTACAGAACTCCGCCGTGCGCGACACAGAAGAGTTGTAACGCGACCATGTAGAGACAGAAATGACATGCCGTGTGTAGATACGATCAATAACATACGGCCGTTTAGTTTGTTTAATAACAGAACAAGATGTAGACCTTCTATAGGAAATTACTCAGCCAGCCACTATATTGCAGGCTCAGACGCTCAACAATTAAAAATTATTTGCGGCAACTAAATATTTTTTTTTATTAAATGAAATTGGACATTTTCCAACGGCACACCTGGTGATCTCACGGCTTTAGACTACTGCCTAATAGTCTTTATTATTGCCAAGCCAACCAACCCTAGCATACAGGGAGCAATGGTGAGTAAGGGCCTTAAGATTTGTTATGAACCTCAATGCTCTATGGTAGACAGTATCCACGGAGTGAGGACATTGAGAAGATGCATGCATGTATAAAACATCACCATAATCAATCACAGACATACAAGTAGCAGCAACAAGTCTCTTTTTAGCATCAAAAGAAAAGCTGAACTTTATGAGATCTCCGTGAGGTCGTCTTTTCTGCTGTTGCGTATTTCTGAAATAGAAACCCAGCCTCACCTTCAACTTATTCACAAGTTGCTGAATGTGAGGTTTAAAAGAGAGAATCAATTAAGAATCCCAAGTGACGATACAGACTCAATCACATTGCCCTGAAATGTAATTATAAACAAAAAATGCATTTGGCACATTTTAACCGATACTGTTTATATAAATTGTGAATAAAAGTGGTGCTAGGACCGAACCCTGGGGCACACCCTTCATTACTTTGAGAGCTAGAGGTGATGCCTTACGCCTGAACACACTGATCGGTTTGATAAATAATTTTCAAACCAACAGACATTTGATGACAATTGCTCATATACTGTAAGCCTAAATAAGTATATTTATTATTTTGAACAAAGGGTAAATGTTATTTCACAAGTTTAAAAAAATGCCCCCAATTCTTTTTTGATTGCCCCTGGATTTTAGTCAGTGGCACCTGAAACAAGTCTACCTGAATAGAGATGATATGGGGGAGGGTTACGCTAGTAACTGCACACCTGTTTCCCCCTTTCCACATAGATATCAATGATATTGGTGGACACTTATTCAAAGATGGTACCACTGGAAGGGGCCTGGATGCTGCATAAGGAATGTTTCTTACTAAATTCAACTGTCTGGTGTAATCTGTCAGCAGTTGAATACAATGCAATATCCTCATTCTACTACTCTTATAATGGCTGGTTGTCATTACAATAACTAAAAACACTTTATACACAATCCCACACCGGAATTTACTATTGGTCTGTGTGTTTCAGGGCCGGCTGAATAAGTACCATAAAAGGCTAGAAAAGCTGCGCCGGTTAAAATAGAAGTCTTCAAAATGTATGAGGTCTTAATTATCTATCGTTATAGGTCCAGGTCTGGATACAATGCTGTCTGCATAATAGTGACCACGTGCTGATCTGTGCATTACCTTGGTCTACCCATATAGTAAGTAAGTAAAACCAACGAGCTGATTGTTGGTCTTGGGGGAAAAAAAAGACGAAGACACACATCTGGTCTACATAAACTCTCGGCACGGATCTGCGTTTTGACAATGTTTACGTTTTGTAAATACGTAAATATTCATATCTTTGCGATAATAAATCCCAGAAATATGGTTTGAGTACTACCGGAAACGGTAGACTTCCTGCTTCCGCTGCCTTCCTCCCGCGACATCTTCACACAGAGAGACTGCGGCATTGGCGTGTCATTTGACATGGTGCAAAAAAGTACTCGTCACCCGAAATCCTTCACCGAGATTTGTGGAATCATGTGTCCGACATTTTGTGAAATAAACTAACCAATGAACACTCAGGAAATCTCAAAGGACTACACACCTGAGGTTTATAAATACGCTACAGTTTTCAGTCAGAAGCGAAATCATGCCGACGAAGCACTTTTGGCGATTTGGGAAAGCAGTGACGAGGACGACGGCTTTGATTCCTGTGATGAAGAAGAATACCTGATGGTGTTAACATTTTGCAGGCTGCGGAAGCAGGAAGTCTCTTTCAGCCAGACGTAAAATCATTTCTGCGATGTATTATCGCGACGTTATGAATATTTTAGAATTGAGATACCGCGGCCTTGCGGTCCCCGTGGACGAAGAGTTAACGCATTAATTACCTACCCCATCCCTGTAATTGCAAAGTGCTTTTCTTGGAAGGCCTCATCCCTACATTTGGGGCAGTGTGTGTTGGAGGCGGTCCATTCGTTAGACCCGGCACCCAATGAGACTGCGGCAGCACTGGGTCACGACCGGATTGTCCAGGACATCTGCAAGATGAACAATTTTAGATAATTTATGGAATGAAAGTCGAAAGCACTTTTTCATAAAAGATCTATATCTGTTAATGCTACAAAGTGAAACATTTAGGTTTTCCCATGTACTGTTTTAACTGGGAATATGGGAATAAGTTTTGGGTAGTCGGTTTTCAAAAACGCAAACATGTTATTTTGACAATTCTTTTCCCTTTTTATTATTCTTATTTGCATGATAACAATATTATCTGTCTTACTTCCATTTGAATATATTAAAACATATTGTGTCTGCTGGTTGCAGCCTCATTGAAGCCCCATCACACTTGTATTGAGTATAACATTCAAAGTCAAGACATCATCATGTTATGGCTGTAGCATCTCACAGAAACCATCTCAATGTCTTTGATACACATTTATTGTAATAAAGCCAGACATGTGTGTTATCTTCTGAAACTATGGAATCTGCGCTAGAATTTCAAAAAGAAATCTGAACAAAGCTTGGCAGTGCAAATGTAATAAGGAACCCACTAATGGGACTGGGCAGTTTGAAGCAATGACTTTAATTTAATGTTGCAGAATATGGCTTATTTATACAGAAATAATATATAAGTCACTAACCTCAACAGATGAGGCACTGAAAAGTGTCCCTCACGGTGGTCACCTGGTGGTCAGTCAGGGTCACCGTGTTTATTTTATTTGCTCGAGCGGATTGCCCGAGCTCCTTCAGAGACTGTTTGATTGCTGGCAGCTCTTCTGCTGCCAGAACCAGCTCCTCCACCGCTGCGTCATCTATGCGACTGGGGAGTGGGGGGATAGATGTATAAGAACTGAGTATAGAAAATACAAAGTTCAAGTACGTCATTAACATGTACCTGTATATTGACTGTTCATAACTACAGTTCACATACTAAGTACTATCATTTTACATTTTTTAATAAGTACTCAACAAAGGAAAGCATTTTAGTTTATCACACTCATCCCCGCTTCACAAAAATATATTTTTCAGAATTTATTCCATTAATGTGCATTTAGTATGGGTTATGTCATTGGACTGATTCATGACTTCTATTACTTTTTTGTGAAACACTAGCCTTGCTAGAATTTTAGCAACTATGAATGTAGAGGTCAATGTGCTTGTGTTGGCTCTTAGTCAGGTGGTGTTCAAAAGGACAGTTAATTCTACATTTGGAGACTCTAAGATCTGTGTATTTTCATTCCACTCTTCAGAGCCTATTGTGGCACAATAACTGAGTCTTGCGTTCAGAAATAGCACTAAACACTGTGCTTGTTACCCTGTCCTCCGCCTCTTGCTTTGCATCAGCTCTCGGAAGGAGCTGACACGAAGGGCAATGATGCGGCGGGCATTCTGCCTCCAAAACCCCAGACCTAAAGAAAAAATAATGGAGTTAAAATTTAAATTTCAAATGTATTACTATGTCATCCTACATAATGTTATAGAATGAAAAGTCACAGAGGATGACCTCTTCCTCTGCCCAGTGTCAAGACCCGGTGTGTGGTGCGCAGAGACTCAGGTGCAGAGGGAAGAGACCGGAGGCAGGTTTGAGCGGGGGAGAAATCCAAAACATACTTTACTTAGTTAAAAGTCAAAACAAAACTAGAAGAAGGTGGCACATGACATGGAACACAGGAACAAAGACAGTCCAACAGGGGACAAGGTGGGGGAGTGTATATAGGAGAGGGGAAACACAGGTGAAGGGAATCACAATCAGCGGACACCCATGTGAAGGGAATGACACAATCAGGAGACACACAATTAACCGGGTGTTACACCCAGGTCATTTTAAATATTTTGAGATTTTTTTAAATTTGCCTCAAAAAAAATCAAAGAGTACCCCCATCAGCCCGAAGGGTAGCTCCATCCACACTGGTTGTCTCTCAATAGGACCATATCCATAGGCAATGTAAAGATAGAAATTAAGCAAGTTGTTTTTCTTATTCAGCCTGTTAACATACAATGATTTTATGTTTTCAAGAATAATCCTAGAAGGTTGCTCTTGTGCATTTTAATTATCAATGCTCAGCTCTATATTTGGTTTAGGTCTAAACTAACCTGGAAAACTTCTGCCCAACATGGGCAGCTGCAGCGTGTCCTGCACGGCCAGCAGACGCCACAGGCCTCGCTCCAAATCTGAAGAGGTTTGGTGGGTTAACAGGCTGCTGCTGGCCTGCTATTATCGTTGAGGCTGGGGTTTCTTCCCCACAAACCTCATAGCGTCCACCACTGGATATCCCCAAAGTACCCAGTTGAGTTGGGCACCAGGACCACACCCGTATCTTCGATGAGGAAGATACTCATTGGCGTCAGCTGCAAATACAGAGATGACAAAATCTGTGTGTCAGTTCTTTTTACTATACTGCTCTCTCATACACACGTACGTGTGTGTATGCTCGTAAATGTTACTTTGTTGGGCCCAGAAACAGGGAGCACACCAACGGTATGGGGCCCTTTTCCCTCGTAGGGCCCAAAACGGTGGACCCCACAAGGTTTTTGCTTTAAATGAGATCAGGAGCCTCTCCTGATAGGCCTGTTGCTTTTTTTAACAACATTGAAAAAAGTCCCACAAGGTGACAATGTGGAAAAGTGTGTGTAATGTGTCTGTGGAATTTATATCCTCTACCGCCCTATTGGTGTAAGGGTGCTGGTACAGCAGATAGACACACTTCCGGTGGTGTGCATAACATCTCGCAAGATTTCCCGCGATATTTCTCATCTTGTGAGATTTAAGGCAAAGTCTCACTGGAGAGCGCTTCTGTGAACGTTCTGCGATCTCACGGCCGTAAATCTACATCCGGTTTTATCTCTGCGAGAAACTGATGGTGCTTTGAAGTCTCCCCAGGTAACGTTAGTCACAGAGTGTAATACCTGATTCTATGTCTTAACCATAGCTAACGTTACATTAAGAGGCTGGACACTGTTCTCAGGCAGTTGCTGATTCAGTCATTGAATGAGCTGTGCGTGGATCGTTTAATTTTGCAGAAATACTAAGACTAAAAGGAACACTGTTGGCAATATAGTGTGTGAATAGATTTATAATATCACTGCTTCAGCTAGAGCACGATACATCCGACTATAACTACATGTGTATTCTGTTGAATGAATCTGTTGCAGATGTATGACGACATCTTAGCCTTACTGGTTCAGCTGTAACCCTCGCACTGTAAAACAGTATTGGGGTTGTTGTTTGTACTGCTACGGATTGTTTACAAAAAAGTGATGTGGCAACATTTCCAGATATGCAAATTCAAGCCTCAGGGGGATAAATCTAGACCAGGGAAAACCAGAGTTCAAGCATTGTGTGTTTTTGCGGAACCTGCGCCTATTGGATTTAGTGATGCATACTGGAAGTTTTTAAATGACATGAATCAGGACGCAATTGCACTCGCTGTGAAGCAAGACCGCTGTATCCTTGATTATGGACATAGACTATTCAAGAAGAATGAAAAGGTAATCGGCCAACATCAGTATATTTGTCAGAAGCTGAGAGAGCTTGGACGATTTGTACTGGCAGCTAAAGAACTTGCGCCTGTGAAGACAATAAAAGAATTAATCAAACCTGAAAAGTAGTCATGTGGTCAACGCAGCAAGGTGTTTAGCTGGATTCAGGGAGGAGACTGAAAAATATCAACGGCAATCTCTTGCACGAAAAGTTGACCAGTCTGTCTGCATTCATTAGCGATGTTCATCAAGACTGAGGGTTTGAAGACGAAGGACAAAGAAGCAGTCAAAGATGCGGATTAATTTGCACAGCTTTACAAAGAAAGCTGGAAATTTGATATTGCAAGCAAAGAGCTTACACAACTGGACCAAGCCAAGTGGAACGCTCCTCAACTGTTACCATTCACAGAAGATGTCCAAAATCTGCATGCTCATTTGGCTGAGAAACAGCAGGAACATGTGAATGCAATGATGGAAGAGGTTTCACCCTCAAACTGGAAAGACCTGGCGGAAGTTACCCATGCGCAAGTTATTATTTTTAACCGTCGGAGAGAAGGAGAGGTTTCGCGAATGCCCATGTCTTCCTACCTGTCAAGAGTCGAGTCCGAAATGCATGAAGATGTGAATTTGGCCCTTACACCACTAGAGCACCATTGTAGGAAAGGAAGGAAAGTTCCTGTTCTCCTCACCCCACTGATGAGGGAATCGCTCGACATTCTGTGCAAGAAGCGAGAAAAATGTGGGGTGCTGAATAATAATACATTCTTATTTGCCCTGCCACATTCTGTCCATTGCATTAGGGGTTCCGACTGCATCAGGCGGTTTGTGCAGGAATGTGATGGTATTAAAAATCCCAAAGCACTAACCTCAACTAAACTCCGAAAGCACCCTCTCGACTGTTCTAAATTTAAATAACATCAACGTCCACCGAAAACACTACCGCCTTCCAGAGGGCACCCTGCAGCTAGCCAAAATTAGTAAAGTTCTTCTGGCATTGGAACAGGGGCGGCTAGGCGAATACAAAGGAAAGAGTCTGGATGAAATCCATATTGATGTGAACGGTATTAAATACCGTTTTATTATTTTAGTCAGACATTTTGTTTAAAAGGATATCATTGTTCATCTATAGTGGCCCATGGGGCACGGATACGGCGCGTCATGTCTGCTGCAGATATATAATCCACTGAAGTTGCCACACTGTTCATCTCTATTTTTACATCTATGTAAGGTTACGCTTCACTGCAACAGGGAAAACCTACGTACAATCTGTTTAAAAAGGATTTAAACAAAAATTAATAACTCATTGTACCATTGGCAATGAGACCAATGAGTGTGTGTTTTTAGTTTATTAAAGTAAATCAGTGTATCCATGATCTTACATGATGCTTCCCATCCGTGCTGCATGTATTTCAGCCATGAAATCCTACTCTTCAAGAATATACGTGAATTAACAAAGTGGTGAAAAGGTTTAGTGGTAATAGTTTGTCTAACTATTGGCATGGAGACTGGGAACATGGAGTGTTCGCAAGATGACTTGGGCGGTATGTGTGTATAATTGTTTTTTTAATTAGTAATGAATGATCTGTCGTTGGTTATGCATATTTATGCCTTAGGATGTCCGCAGGTTTGCCTACTTATTGACCATTGGCGGGATTAAACAATTGATTGGTACAGATAACGATGTTGCTAGGTTCACATCCTGCGTCCCTGAAGCATTAAAATCTTACAGTGACGTTTTATATGGTTTCATAATGTTGACGATATATTGGTAGACGGATCAAGACTAGCGGTCACTTTAGTGCATCACCTGGAGATAATCTTGCATACACTCATTACAATCGACAATGCATCTATTAAACAGCAACTATAGTTTGAAACTAAGATTCTATCAAAGAAACCAAATGTGTGAAAGGCCTAACGGATAAACCCCCTGTGTTTACCTTTCATATTGCATTCATCCAGAGTGCACTAAAACGTAATGATGAAAAGGCATACTGCCAAATGTTTATGATCCTCACCCACTATACCATCAATTGAGACTAGACTATGCAACTGGGGAGCTCCTCCTGTGTGACGTAAGCACACCTACCACCGCGTTAGACACATTAAATTATGCTACTCAATCTAATCTCAAATGTAGACGTCTCATCACACAACCTTTAGGGCTTGTTATAATTGCCATATTCTACATAAAAATGCAAATCCAGTCAGCTTTTCTGCAAGTTAAATCATGTTTAAAGTCAATATTTCTCTTGAATATTTGTATGAACTATTTTCTGTACCCAGATGCCAGTGTGCTAGAAACACAGATCGGATGACGAAGGCAGTGTGACATCGCTGCAAGAATGTTCCTCCACAGCGTCAGCGCAAAAAATAGAAGAGGTGAGCAGATTGATGTTTTGAGTGCAAAAATCCAAACTGGCCTTTACTACCTGAGCCATAGACATGCTGGTTATAAAATACCTACATAAACTGGCCATTACACGTTTCCAGATCTTCTATAGGAATACAAATGACTTAATGTATGCTTAATTTCAAAAGGCAACTTAAGACCTATTTATTTGTTCAGGCTTTTGCTTAATTGTCTTGGGGCTGCTATGATTGTCACTGAGTTGTCTTGGCCTTTTTTAATTTAAATGTGTATGTACTTCTTAACTGTATTGTTTTGTTATTATAAAGCACTTTGTGACCCTGGTCTGTGAAAAGGCTGTACAAATAAAGCTTACTTAATTTCAGGCGCTGATTGCCCCTAGGTTTCATAACTCATCATACCGGTGGTTTGTGTGTAAAAGGCATAATGGAGCTGCCACAAAAATGACTAATACTGTTGATTTAATCGATCTATAATTCCACTGATTGATTGACCTTAACACAAGCTAAGCTAGATAAACCGTAAAGCGTTGAAAGACATTTAGGAAGATGCATCGTGATGAACAAAGTTCCTGGGAAAATGGACTGTCAGCGCTATATTACAGCAGAGCCCGGAGCACAGAAAAGTACTACATTAAAAATAGAATAACTACTTTGAGAAGAAAAGTACAGTAAAAATGCATCTTTGGACAAATGTTCATGTTTTCTTTGAGGCTGGGTGAAGACTGAAACACTATTTTTATGTGTTATTAAAAACCTGCTCAATGAAAACAAAGCATGTTTTAAAAGAGTTTTATTTTACACAATTGTTTTGTAAAATATTACTGATGGTTAAAGAGATTTTAATTTAATCCCAAATGGGATTTAAATTTAAGAGCTCATTGATTTGCAGAAGTCTTCACTGGTTAAAGTTTTAAGAAGGTCATTCTATGAATGCAATCTTAATGCCTTGTCTAATGATGACATTTGGTTCCAATGAGATCTAGTCCTGCAAGGAAAAACCATGGAAAGCATTGTTGCCTCCACATAGTAACGGTAACAGTGTCTTGCTAAGATATATAAACTAGAAATGTGTGGCCAGCTAAAATATAAAACCTTGAAACGTTTAAGTGTGTGAAAATGGACCCCACAAGTTGTGAATGCTAGAAACTGAGCCCCACAAAGTGACAAAAAAAACTGTTGATAAATTGAAGTGATATTTATGATATAGATTTTTTTTTTGTTTTATGTTGCCTGATTTTTTTTTTTTTTTAAAGAGTTGTAGAACCACTGGAAAGGGTGGGCCCTACACTTGGGTAAAACAAGTTCGGTCCCCACAAAGGAGGAAAATGAGTGTGTGTCTGAGCGCTAAAACAGACATAATTATCTGCTATACTTCATTTGAGCTGGCAAAGTTAAAGATAAGGTTTGCTGAATAATTAATGTCACTGAAATTCAAATAATATCAGCATTTTCTGTGGAAACTGGGCTTGTATCAACACACAGAGTAGGATAACTTAACTTATATACAACACACTTACTTACTCAACATACTCATAGAAAAATAATGACAGGTATTAAAGGAACTTATTAATGTTATATAAGCTTATATAATTGCGGAGGTTTGGACACATTTACAACCCCTTGCAAAACATTAGCATCAATGTATTGGCTTGACTGACTTTTCCGGCGTGACCAAATGCAAACAATTCAGTCAAAAGTAAAAAGACAGCGCTCTAGTTAAAAATCTTTTTATTAAATTAAAATAAAGTTATAAATCTTTATCTTGGCCTCAGTCAAACTGATTTAATGTCACCTGGGAATAGATGATAAACTCTGAGACCACAAATTGCTCAAAACAGAATTATATCTCTTGTTTAACCACTTCGGAGACATCATAGCCAAAGGATCATTTCAAAAAGTCCATGAGCGCTGACCGCCCGCTGATGGCAAGGCTTCCCGGTCCCGCAAGCAGGACCTCACATCTCCGAAATCGTCGTAGCATATCTTTAAATCGGCTTAATCTTGACAAACCGACCACAGATTTGATGCTTAAGCAACTAACTTCTCGCCTAAAAATATCCTAAAATTACATTGTGACTCAACAACAGTAATATTTAGAAATACTAGGTTTTCACCTTCACCATTGTTCCCTGTTGCAAAATGCATTCTAGGGGTACATCCCAAGTCTCTAAATTGCATCCCCATTTCCCACACTTGCGTCTTTATCTTGCGTCTTAGTCCCTCCCACCAAGGATGCATGGAGAGACGCAAGGAAATATGTTTTAATAGACATGAGACGTCCTTTCCTCTGAAGAGTCACGTGAAGCGTGACTCTTCAGTCTGATGACTGCGGCCGACATCTGATGTCAATCGCTTTAACAGCTGACGGAGTTTTGTCTGGAGAGTTTTTAGCGAACATTCCAAGAGAAATGCACTTAAAATATTGATAACAATTATCGTATGTTTTTAGTTGATTTAATGGTGTTAAACTACGACTTATGTTAATAAAGACAAAGTTATCGTGAGTGTCAGAGTGGAGATGTTTTCTGTCGTCTGTTACCGTTAGCTAAAAATTAACTTCTGGTACTGAAATTAAAATACAAATAGATATTTGTATTTTATATATTTTTTTACTAACCTTAAATATTCTGGCAACATTGTCCAGGGTTGTGTCCATTTCCCGCATCTGCGGGAGTGTAACTTTATCTTCCATGTTTGACTGTACTGACTGCAATGTGCTCTGGTCTCCCCTTCGGTTAATAAGCAGTACTTAGAATTTAATTGACGTAAATGTGGACACTACAGTGTTGCATTTTGGGTGACTGAGTTTATTCCGTATCTGCGTAGCTCCCCTTTTGCACTGAAGCAGGCAATATGGACTCCAGCCTGTTACCCTACTTAGACATTGTACAAAAAAATTATGCATAGTGGCTTTAGTTGTGAGGACATACTACACCTGATATTTGAATGTGGCTTGAGTAGAGGAGCGTCCGTGAGCAATATTCAGAGGTTTTGTAAAGACCACGGGTTACAAAGACAGCGAGTGACGGACCAAGCTGCGGTCTTCAAGTCAATAAAAGAGGTAATGTCCAGTTCATTTATTTTCAAGAAAAAATACATACAAAACTATAAATGTGTGTAACGTTAGTATGTTATACTTTAACTCCGTAATAGTTCTTGTATTCTGTATGACTGTGCTGCTGCTTTCCAGTGAACACGAGGCGTCAGTAATGTGACAGGGAAAATGATGTTCACACCAAAAGAGTACACATTCGCAACTCACATAAAGACATCTTTGTAACGTTCCAGTTAGACACACATCGGATTAAAGTTCAACATGTAAATGAAACGGAAGGGGATCCCAAGTTACTTGGCCAGAGAGGGATGCCCAAAGAAGCTGTCCAGACCTTTTGCCGGATGCATCAGTGGCCACAGACTGGTACGACCAGGAGGTGGGCTCACTGACACGTGTCAAACTTTGGCACCAACCCATTTCAAAGTGCACAGGACCAGGAAACTGCAGAGGGAATTTGCTCTGCAGTGCCCATATGTGGGTGTACTGCTGGACAATGCAGTGAATAATCTGCCGCAACCTTTTAAAGATAGACTCAACATCACAAAGGAGACATTGTCAACGCTGATTTTCTTTATTTTTTATGTCAGAGTTCTTCTTGTGTGTGCTGTTAATTGGTTCAAATGTCTTGTTTATGTTGCAGATGGGATGTTTTATTTATTTTTTATTATTATTTTCTTTACACATTTTGGGGGTTTAAAGTGGGGCTGCACAATTAATCGAATTTTAATCGCGTTCACGATTTTGGCTGCCACGAATAAATGAGTATGATCGTCTGCGATATTGACGTTTAATATGCTGCTCTGCTACACATCAAATCAAGCGCTACCTCAACTAACAGTCAGCCAACCACCACGGGAGAACAAGATGGGAGTCATGATGCGTGCAACCTGAGATGTCATGCGCGAACCCTGTAGCGCCAGCCTCAAAAGTTCTGTCTGCACTGCAGTCAACTCCGGTATTAGAAGAGTAGAGAGACAGAACGTAGGGCGTCGTATGAAAGAAGGTAAAGCAAATGTCAGGAGCAGAAGGCGAGGAGCTAGTCCGTTGTCTGGAAGTTTTGGGGATTTACGGCAAGTGATGTGAAGCAAGAACAAATCATCTTCACAGAGTGCGCTATAGAGTTGTGTCTGCGCCACATGGTCACAAAATCACCATAAACCACAGCACGATGAAGGCTAAAGCTAACGCTACCGCACTGAATCGCCGTCTATGTGCAACGTTAACCCAGAAAACTATAACAGCTGATGTTACTATAAGATGTTAAAACTGTTCTCTTTAGAGCCTACTGTACTCCCCTCTATACCGCACACCTGTGGTGCAGGTACAGCAGAGCAAACAGGTGGCATATAATGATGCTTTTAGAATCTTGCTAAAACTTCCCAGATGGGCAAGTGCAAGTCACATGTTTGTGACTCATAATGTTCCCACTCTTCATGCTGTTTTGAGGAATTTCATGTACAAATTTAAATGTCGACTGGATGAATCTGAAAATGTAATTATGAAAGCCTTGACCAAGCCAACACAGAGTGATACAAGGTATTTTTCTTGTCTCTGGAAGCATTGGAACAAGTGTCTGTATGTTTTTAACCACAAGTTACTTTTTAACTAATGATTATACCTGTGTCTTTGTATTGTATTTTATATATTGTTGTTGTTCTGTTTGTTGTTATATGGACTAACGAGTCTGAAATGAAAGAAATATATTAACGTCGTCAAGGCAGCCTCTCTGAATAAATGGACTAGGCTCCAGTGCTTTGGCCACAGGCTGCATCGAGCAATAGGCGAGTAAGATCAATAAAAAATAAAGGGACCCAGCACTTCAAAGAAAAAGAAGACCGTGGGAAGCTTCTTCAAGACCGGTGAGGGAACCACACCAAGATCCTCTCCCCATCAGGAACAACCAGCTGTATTCTCCAAGCTACACTCTTACAGTGTGCCAACCTCGACAGTGAGGAGGACCCGCTGGACTGGTGGAGGGAACACCAGAGACTCTACCCACGACTCTCAAAGCTGGCAAAAAAGTACTTGTGCCTAGACCTGGGGGTGACAGAATCAGCCAGTGGGGGACCCAGGCTCTGTTGATGAGCCCGAGGGACCTCAACCTCCTGCCAGAAGGAGGAGACTCAAACAGGTTGTGTCCAGGGTGAGAGGGGTCAGCTACGATCTTTCTAGCTCGCTTCAGAGTCCTGCAAGCAAACAAGTCCTGGAGGGACGGCAAATTGCAGCCAATCACCCTCTCAGCAGAGCGGATGATGCGCTGCAGCCTGGCCTCGTCCTTGGCAGTGGCTGCAGCATACCAGACAGAGATGGAGGAGCAGAGGATGGACTCAACGATGTGATATATATATATATATATATATATATATATATATATATATATATATATATATATATATGAAAATAGTCCTTTATGTGTATGGCGGCAACTGCTGTCGCTGAAATGCAATACACAACGTTTGGTGGCTACAACTATTTTGTGCTGAAAGGGAGCTTACTATTACTATGTATAAAGTCGCAGGTAACTGTATTATAAAAGCAGTTCAAGGGTTTGCCTGCGCTGCACGTCGGGCCTAACAACACCCTTGAACAGTACATTATTGACGACCTCTCGTACCTTATTGCTTAAATAGAGCACTTTCTTAACCTCAATGGTAAGTAGCACATTTTCTTTTTTACGATTTGTTTCGTTACACACAACATGGGTGTATGAACACTGGCTGTGCTGCTGTTGGAAGAGGTGTGGCGTTGTAGTTTGATGCAGTTTTTACAATCCCGCCAATAAATAGTAAATGTGAGAAATGGTTGTCTGACTGTTCTTTTTTAATGTATTGTACACTAGTTAGTTAATGAAAAAAAACACATTTTTAAATGTGAATATCAATTTTAAAATACATTAGCTTAAATAAAAAGTACATACATTTGAGTTATTTATGGTAAATGCATTAATACAATGTTTGTTGTGTGTTCCAAACACATGGTTTATTAAAATACATAAATCATACATATTAGGCCTAAATATTTATTTGAGTGTAAGGGTGGAGACTGCCTTCCCCTTCTGATAGTTAGTACCAATAAGATTGTAAATAATAAATGAATGACGCCCAGACGTCCGAACAATTAGATAAAAAAGGTGATGTGTGCTTCGGCCCAGTCAGAGCTGGTCGAAACAGTCTAGCCTTTGCAAACGCAACGTTTTGTACTTTGCTCGTGATCTGACAAATAAATCAATGAGACATCTCGGAACGAGAGAAGGTTGTTGGCTGAATTTATTATCACATGTCGAAAGGACATAATGGGCTGTGTGGAGGGTTGAACACATGAAGACGTCCTTCGCAGAGTTGTCAAGTAACGAAGTAAAAACATTTTTTGACACTTTTACTGAAGTAAAAAGCTTGAGTTGATACTTCAACTTTTACAGAAGTATTTTTAAACCCTATTATCTATACTCCTGAGTAATGAATGTGAATACTTTTGACACCTCTGGTCCTTAACGTCTCGCCACTGGACAAAGAGGAGGGAGTCCTTCCGGATCCAGCAAATGCTGCCACGGGCTGGTTTAGAGTCCAGACTGATAACATTGTTTTTGGGGAATCCAATTCTGTTTGTGTGGATGGTTTAGCACGCCCAGATTCTCTTTTGAAGGAGGTCAGTGAAAAGGGTTGGACTGGTATAGAAATTATCCACATATAGCTTGTAGCCAGTGCCCAGCAAACGTGTGTCAATGTGCTCCATCACTGAATCGTAACTCAGTCCCTTGCCAGTCTTTCCCTGTAACTTGCCCTCATATATAAAGAAAATCCCAGGTATAGCCATTCCTGGAGTCCGCCAGAACAAAAAGTTGATATCCCCAGCGAACAGGCTTGTTTTTCATGTATTGCTTGAGAGCATTGCAGGCTTTGGAGGCAACCATTCTCTCATCGATGAAAATCTCTTGGTGGGGTGATAGTTCCTTTTACAGGCTTCCCTCATCTCCTCGTAGAGAGGTTTTATTTTGCAGAGTCGATCAAAGGCTGGTGTGCCTCTTTTGTTCGTTAAGAGCATCCATCTCCAAGCTGCTGAGGTATGTCCGGCTGACCCTGAGGAACTTCTTTCCAGTCACTTTACTTTTTTGGAAAAGGCAAGCCGTACAGGTTTCCCCCTCCAGTAGTCTGTGAATGCATGGCATTAATGAATACATGTCCTCTAATGTCATAGTATTCCTCGGATTGGAGGGTGTTTTGTGCCGAGTTGGCCCAAACTCATTTGTGTTTTCAATTATTGTTTTTAAAATGGAAGCTGTGAAAAACAGCTGCTGTACAAATCAGCTGTGGTCCTGGTGCATGGTTGGGTCTGAAGGTGGGCTGTATTGGTGACGTAATGTCAGGAACGTCAATATCGTTCCATCCATCTTCAGGTCTGCCGGTTGACAACCGGGCTTGACTGCTGCTGCTTCTCCCTCCCCCCACGCCCTTTGCCTCTAGGTGTTCTCCTGCTGGCAGAACCTTTTTGGGGAGTTGGGGTATGGGGCTCCTCTTCCGATGAGGTACTTTCTTCCACTGTACATGGCCACTTTGATGGGACGAAGTACCCGGCTCCCAAACTAAGTCAGATGATGGCCTATTATGTGAAAATAAAGAAATAACAGTTAGTCATTTACAACACTTTTCCATCTTTTCTGCACATCGGTTCTGTACTTGTGATTCCAAACAGACAAGGAGCAGCAGCAGCACCACCCTGAATCTGCACACTGCGGTACAGTAGGTGGCGGTATGCACCTAGTCAAGTTGGTTGTGATGCACCATTTAAACTTGAATAACTTTCTGCATACCTTTCCTGTGGACACTGTACAACACTTGGACCTGCCGTGGTTGTCAAACTTTTTCAACCACGACCCACTTTGAAGGAAGAAAAATGTTCGGGCTCCACCACCCCAAGAAAGAAAATGGTCCAACTTTGTGACTCCTCCAGCCAAGCTTTTTCAAATAAGAAAATTGAAATCCCGTTCAAGTAAAACAGATTGCTCCATCAGACAAAAACTAATAACATGTGCAATCACTGTACGGAGAATGCAAATAAAGTTTTGTGCAAAAAAGAACTAATATTTGGAGGAAAAAAAAAGACCACAAGCAGTGTTCCCTCTAAGCTGCGCACATTTTTCAGACCGCACAAACAATTTTTTTCCAGGGGTTAAAAATCTTTTGCGCCAGTGTTTCTGAGATAGGAGTGAGCCATCCTCACAATAGAAGATCTTTGATGTGACGCTTCCAGTCTTCTTGGCCAATCAGCGTCCCGTTTCTCGACATGCGCTCTCTGTACCTCTGCTAGCGCTCTGCCTCCGTTAGCATTCCCCACCCCCGCTGTCCTCCTACGGGCGCCAGGACTGAAGCTCGCCTAGAGCGCCACATGAGCTCGGGCCGGCGCTGCTTAGGCTACTCTTGGCGGGCTCTGCTCCAGCAGTTATAGGCTATCATGGCGAAAAGAAAGGCAGAGCAGGTGCCCCAGAAAAAGGTCTGACTAACATTCAACATGAGTGGCTAGATGAAATAGTCCAAACTGACACACAGGTAGGATGAAACTTTCAGACATATATAAATATGAAGAAAGGAGTGGCGTGATCTGCAAATTCTGCTCGGAGGCAAAAGTGAAAGGAGAGTTTGTTTCTCTTTTGGTCAACCTGTTTTTCAGATGCTGTTCTTCAGAGACATGCGTCTTCCATAGGCCTGCAGACAAGATGAGCCACATAGGCCTATCTCCCTCAATGACATTCAAATTACATGTTTTGTAGCCTAGTTTGTTGCAAACCACTCCAGTTATTAAATTGTTTATATATGCTACCGTTAGGAAAAATGACACCATGTCAGGCCTATAATTATTGTTAAGCACTGCATTAGCATTTTCTTTCAATGAAGTTCCACTTAAATGTTGTACCTGCTGAGAAATGACTAAACACCTTTTGATACTTTTATATACATCATTATCAGTCATAACCAGTGAACCAGTCATAACCTCCCCTTATTGAAGTCCAACAAAGATCCTTTAAGTTCAACACCATCATTAAAATTTTCCCAAAGTCCAGCCATTATAAAGGATATTGAATAAATATCAACCTTGTATATATATTGATGCATTTGCTGTCATCTCTTTGAATCCCTATGGCTAACGCAGACTTGTGGTCATTTTTGGCAGGTCGCGTGGTTGCGAATTGCTCGGTGCTGAAAAAAATTAGAGGCAACATTGACCACAAGGTAGCCGGTTCGAGCCCTGTTCTCCCCATAGTTTGCATTTTGAAGGGTCCTTGGGAAAGACACTGAACCAGTGCTTCACAGCAGCACACTGCTTCTTAATTATTAGGGATGGGTAAAATGTAGAGAATAATTTCCACACTGGGATTAATAAAGGATAAAAAAAAGATTTTTTTTTTAAGAATCTGCATCTCCCCCATCCCCACCTGTAATACCTCCGCGCCCCACTAGTGGCACAGTTTGCGAACCACTGGTTAAGCCTGAACTCTTATGGTGCGTTCACACCAAATGACACAAAAGCGTGTCACTCGCGCGAGTGGAAAGTGTGTTCACACCAAAACGTGGCTTATCGCTGTCGCTTCTCTCCGTGAAAGGCACTTTCATTTCCGCTATCGACCATGGAAAAAAAAAAACATTATTTCTGCATTATACTTGTGGAAGTCCCAAACATGTCAGAACATCCAACACCATCTGTAGCCAGACACCTGTGAATTTTACCGACTCCTCCAGGAACTGAGTCTGGCTTCTCTCCGTAAAACGGATACCGTTTCCTTCAACCACCATGGAAATAACCACAAGTTCTGCTTCATACTTGTTGTGTAAATTTCACATACGCCGGAACATCAAACTCCATTGTGTCTGGGTTCATAATATTATCTGTAGTTCCACAACAGCGTCTGAATGACCGCCGCTACCAGCGCTACTTCTGGCGGAGCAGCAACAGTTTGGTTTAGCAACGGCGAAAATTTCGCACCTTCGCAATCTGTCGCATCTGTGCATGTAATCAGCAGGTTGCGATCCACTTGGCCAAGGCCTTTGTTAATTTTTCTAGCGATGGTTTGTCGACAGTTCTCCCGCACGCCACAGCCAAAGTAGTCTGCCGAAGTTTCGCTCCGCTGGTTGTTGATAGCAGCTGGTTGGCTGGCATCGACACCGTGTAACGCCTTTAAGTGGTACTTCAGGCTCGTAATACTCCGGTGATATGATAATTCCAGTGGTTACAAATAACTTTGGTTTTATCGACTACACCGTCTGGTAGAGCTTTAAATGTAACAGGGTCGTATCTGGACTCAAGAGCAACACACGTGACTCCAGGGATCTTTGACCCTTTGATGGAATCTCCGGAAACAGGCAAGCAGAGTACAACGGAGTCAGCATCAAGAAGGCAGGTAGGTTAACTGGGAGTCAGGAATAGCGGGTCAAACAGGGAGAGGCAGGGTCGGCAACAGGAAATCAGTCCGTGGATTAGTGCTGAGAGTTTGGTATGGAAAACACAAGACAATCTAGCGAGGACCTAAATAATGAGAGAATGGGCTGCAGGGGAGGCAGGCGTGAAGACCAGGTGAAGGGAATGAGGGATGACGGTTGACTGGTTTTCAAACAGACTGGTTTCCCTTCTGGTTTTCCAGCGTGGTGTTCACTTCACAGCTGCAGCGGTTTTCTGGCTGGTCACCAGATTCGTCACATATTCACAAACATATTGCTGGAGATCTTCAAGACACATTTCATATCCATTGCGGCGATCATGATTGTATAAGTGAGCACTACATCACAACTACGTATGAAGAAATACATTAAAGAAAAGATATTAAAAAAAGATCGTAACGACCTGGATTTGATCCCTGTCGAACAAAATTAAGATGTACTGAAAGACGATGATTTAACCTGTATACCTGCGATAATTAAATAAACTTAAGTAATTTAGGGTATTTCTCATGTCAAATCTCGTCTGTGTCCAAGAAACCTCTTGGTCTAGGTGAGCTGAAACAACTGGTTACCTCAGGTGGATATTAAAACGCGTCTAAACATATTTAGCAATGCTTTTTCGTGTGTGAAGAACAACTAGTTACCTTTGGCAGTGTTTTAATATCCGCCCAACACATAGAATGCTTTTATCAATTTTCTTCAGACTCAAATACAAAAATAATGATGATAAACTACACGGTCCAAGTGCCAATTAACAATCAAGCATAAAATTGGTATGAAAAGATTAGATCATCATTTCGCGAACAAAAGAAAGAGACGATGGATCCTCGGAGTGCAATAATTGCTTGCTTACAAGCAAGGAAATATCCTGCCACCACATTTCTCCAAAACTGACCGATATGTGCTGAAACGACGGGCGGAACGTTAACAAATTATAGGTAAGGCTCGTCTTCAATCTTTTCCTAACCAAGTTTGTAAATGTCATATTACAATACATTTCATCACATCAACTAGCTGAGCCAGGGCTCGATCCTCTGATTGAAAGATGGGCATGCTAACCACTGAGCCAGTGTCGGCCACATACTATTGTAATGCACATCTGTATTAAGTATACTTTTCTGTATGTTCAGCCATTTACAGATTTTTTAAATATTTCAGCTTCAGGCTTACAGCATTCCTACACATTTTAAATGTTGTCAATGTAATCCCTAGATGGAGAACTTTATTACCAGTGCCGACGCAAAAAAGATGAGCAGAGTCATCATCTAGCCAAATTAGTACCGACACCGGAGGAGGCCAATAACATTTGTGGAGTTCCACGACAGTGCCATTGGGGCTCACTGTGGTGTTGACAAAACCGTAGATGCATTCTCCAACGTTACTACTGGCCGGGTATGAAGGCAGACATCCAAAAATGGATGTGTCTTATAACTCGTGCTTAAGATTTAGAAATTAAATATGAAAGTGTTGTACATGTTTTCCCTTTTATTAGATTGCCCAGTGTGATGCCTGCCAGAAGAAGACCTGTATTAAGGAGAAATACAATACCAACGGATAGAGGTGAATACACATTCAATTTAACATGTTTTATTAGAGTCTTGTTGGTGTTTAACTTTGGTTTGCATTCTAAAAAGGTGACTGAGCCCTTCAAGTTGGTCGGATTGGATCTTGTGGGAAAGCTTAAATACACTGATGATGGCTACGTCTACATCTGTGTGATGGTGGACTATTTTACAAAGTGACTCGGAAGTCTATCCCCTCAGAAGCAAGAAAGCCAAAGAGGTTTCAGAATGTGTATGGTGCCCCAAAAAGAATCCTGACTGACCGTGGCAAAGAATTTGTCAACAAAGTCCAAAGTGGTATTCCTGTCTTTTGTCACATCAACAACAGCATTTTCTAGATCAACCATGACTTGTGTGACAAGCTAGGCATTGAAGCCCCTGTGCTCCTTACCACCCTCAAACAAATGGCTTGGTGGAAAAGCTCAATGGCACCAGTCAAGTGTAAAAAAAAAAATAGACTTTTCTACTAAATGTATTTCAATAATACATGGAGAATGACCGATTTCCTTTTCACAATTTAAGAGTTAAAGAAAATGGTGCAGGACCACTCGTGACTGGAGCAAATACAGCCGAGCCACTGTATTTGGCCTCAAAACAGTTTGCTGTATACCCCTCGGAAATTCCCATCAAATGGCAGGTATGATTGCATTTTTCTGCACTATAAGCTGCATGACGACCATAAAAACAAATTTTATGTATAAAAATCTGCTATAATGTACACCGTGTTTTTTTTCTACACCAATGTAACACAAAGTGAGGTACAGGCAGTAAAAAAAAAAAAAAAAAAAAAAAAAAAGCACGCAGTCTTTGATTTTTCTCTTTTCCCCCGGGCAAAATTTTTTTAATTGAACACCCCACAATTATCCCTTTAGGTTTTGAATGCATTCATTCACTCGATAAGACAACGGAGAGAAAAGTCCACCAGATTGACTCCTTCCAAATGACAAGGGTCATTCAAAGGGTTAAAAAAGTTACACATTTTGAAATCTGTTCAGATACAAGCCATATTTTAATGTGTATATGTTTTCAGCTTGACCCAATGGCCTTTGATGTCCTACTTGGAGCAGTGTGTGACCAACGGCACTGGAGACTTGTGGTTAGTACACCTTAAAGAAGTTGAGAACCATGTGTGTGGTAATCCAGCATGATGATTGAATGTGATTATGAAGCCTTTAATCAATTGTGAAGGTCATTTTTCCAAAGGAGAAGGGGTGCTTTATGTCAATCCTTTAGGTAAAACCCCTGCTCACCTAAACAAAATGCAAGGATATGACAAGGCAAGTTATATATCAGCATGTCATAAAATATTCTTTGTTACAAATATAAACTATTTTCTATCCAGCAGAGCTTTCATGAGACATACCAATGTTAACATTTCTCGGTGGACTTGTACTACAATCATCCATCCAAAGCAGCAGGACTCAACATCCTGTGGGGCTCTTGTCTGCAAGGTAAGAGTGCAACTGACCTTTTGTTGCACACTGAATGTTGATGAATAAACATCTTGTGTATAAAGTTTGCAGAGCTTATTTTAACCGGTGGGATGCTTGATTTCCCAACGGATGAGGCTGGGATCACTCAGTTGAGAAGGGAAAGAGCTTGCAGACTGGTCACTGACTCAGGTTTGTCTTTTTTAATGTTTTGTCATATGCATTATAGATGTCAATTAAAAATGTATTATACTAGTGTAATGTGTTAGAGAACTTGTTAGAACTATACAGAGCATGCGGCAATGCATTCCAAAGTCCAGGGAGACACAAAGATGGCCATGATGATTAAACTAAGTTATGTAATATATGATAGATTACTAATCTACCGACATGCTTCTCCTCAGATCCAGTGTACAACATGCAGCCTATGGTTTCACTGGATCTGTATTGGCAAACCGCCAGTAGAGCAGAACCTCTGCTGTCCAGCATGTGTTCTTTGATGGGCCGACTTGCCCGTTGTGTTTTTATTTACTATACTTTTGTCACGGTTCAGCGCCACACTTTTCTTTAAGTTATTTTCATCCTGTCTGCCTGTCTGTGTACTAACTGTCCTGTCATTTCAGATCCTGCTGCACGCCCCCTTCATCAGTCCCTCCCTCCTCGTCAGCCCTCATTCCTTGCACCTGGCCCATCCCTGTCTCACCTGTAGCACATCCCCTCATTAGTCTTCACTACTTAGGTCCCCTCACTTGCACTTGTCCCCTGCCAGATTGTCTTGTGTTTTTGAACCTAGCTCTCCCTGTGTGTTACCTGTTCAGTAAAATACTTATATCCTTTATCTCCGTCTTCCGGAGTCGTGCTTTTGGGTCCTTGCGTAATCGGACCGTTACAACTAGAGATGGGCAAATGAAGCCTCATGAAGCTTTTGAGGCTTCTTCCTGATTGTACCGAAAAAAGATTCGAAGCTTCAAAGCTTCAAAAGAAAGACGCTACCAGTGACATGTAGTGGTCAGCTGCAATTATAGCAGCAATGAACCTCCAAATGATTCACACATCATTGATTCCAGTTCCAACGCAAAAGCAATAAAGTCATTATTAAGCAGATGTGTCTTCATTCTAAGAATCATTGTTCACACATTAGTGTTATTATAAAATGTCAATTGACTAATAAAATGTTACATGTGTTGTCCTGTTATTACCTGCAATTACTTGAAACATGTGTTTTGGAGGTGTGACTGAGTTTGTGAGAAGTTTTTATGCAATTCAGTGGAAACCACTTATGGTTATGATTGTGATGTAACATAATATGAAAAGATTCAAATGCAACATGGTAGAGGTACTTTTGTGAATATGTGAGATTGTGCTTGTGCTACAGTGTCAAAATAAAGTGAATATGTGCTTGGGGATGTGTTGTTGTTCTTTGTTCGTCGTGTTGTGAATGCTTGTGTTACAGTTTATTACATGTTTTTATTTAAAAACAAAATTTGCTCAATCGTGCTTGGCTTCAAGCGGCTTCTTTTCTGGCTGACGATCTCGCCAGCCTTAGAAAAGATCCTCTCGCAGGGGACAGAGGATGCTGGTGTAGAAAGATACTGCGTGGCAATGATAAAAAGGTGCGGGTAGGCAGACTTCTGGAGGAGCCAATATTTTAGCGGGTCCTCTGTCCTGGGCAGTAGTTTGTCCTTCAGATATCTGGATAAGTAAAGAAAAAATGCAAGGTCATGATCATTTCAGCAAGATATGAATACAAAGTGAATTAGAATATGTAAAGTTAAAATGTTTAACTCTGGACCTCTGCTATTGCACTAGCGGTACAATTGGATGGACGTTGTGCATCCACATGGTTATCGAGTAGGTCCCAGAGGCTGTTGTGTTGGACAGGGGGTGGACCCTCTGCAGGTGGCAGTGGCAGAGCCGGTGCAGGCATTATATTTGCACATTCTCTAGTGAGCCTTTCCACCGCTGCCTGACAGCTCGTGGAGCTGCAGAAGCCCACCTCTTTGAATCTGGGATCCACTAATGTTGAAATTGTTAACGAAGTTACCTTTTCCAGCATGGCACATTTCTCTTGCAGGTTGGTGTTTATGTTGTGAACCAAGTTGCTTGCGATATGGTGTGTTACTGTAGCACACTGTCTTACACCTTGGTGCTTCAGCATTTTCACCAGGGGTATCACCTTTGATTCAGAGACCCTCCTCTCTGTTGACATCTCCTCAGTGGCCTGGTGGAAGGGAGAGAGGACTGAAACGCACTGATTAATAGTTTCATATTCTTCCGCAGAAAATGGCAGGAGGGGGGTGTTGAGGCTGCTGAGGGCTGCACCCAGGGGCTCCCTCTGCTCGTACAGCCGCTGGAACATTGAGAATGTGCTGTTCCAGCGGGTGTCCACTTCTTGCACAAGTTTGTGCTCAGGTCGGCCCATCTGTCTCTGGATTTCACAGAGCTTTTCTTTAACTGTGGTGCTGGACTTGAAATGCCCCACGATTTTGCGTGCCCTGGTGCGTAGGTCATCCAGGTCAGATGTCTGCGTCAAGGACTTCTTCACCACCAGATTTAGCATGTGTGCAAAACAGTTAATGTGACGCACATTCAGAATATTAGCACAAGCAATCATATTAGGTGCTGCGTCTGTGACCAGACACCTCACTTTGGCTCGGATTCCCCACTCTGCCATCAGAGTGGCTTTGGCCTCTGCAATATGTGCTGCAGTGTGGGACCGGGGGAATTGCTTGACACCAAGCAAGACCGTTTTGAGCTGGACCTCCTCTGTGACAACGTGCCCAGTCACTGCCAAGTAGGCATCCATGTTTATGGAGGTCCACATATCTGCGGTTAAACAGATAGTGAACGCCTTTGCCACTTCTGCCACGGCCTGCTCTTTTTTTATCTTATATTTTTCCTCCATCATCCGTTTCAGGGCCTTCCTTCCTGGGATCGTATATGTTGGATCCAGGAGGTGGACAAAGGCCCTAAAGCCTTCATTCTCCACCACAGACAATGGCTGTGTATCCACAATTACTAGGTTCAGCAAGGCCTCATCCAGCTGTTGCTTCCTGGACACTGATGAAAGAAAATTATTTAGGTTACGTGTGCAATATTAAATCTTATTGTAGACTCAACTGAAGAATAGGTTGTATTAAATAGTTACAATACCAGAAGGGTCAGCAGGGTGAGCTTCAGCTGAGGTGCTCGGCTGAGAAGTTGCTGCATCCTCATGCTTGGCACGAAGATGCCGCAACATAGGTGTTATTCCCATACACCAGCTCTCGTGAGCATATGAGGCACTGAACCTAAATTAAAAAAAAATACATTAAAAAATGTATTTACACGTGATATTAAAACAGTCAAGATAATATGAAGTTGAAAATAATACAAGCGATATCATAACATTCATTCATTTTCTGTAACCATTACATGTTTGTAAGTGTAACAAGAAGATATTTTGCAATGCCATATTATTTTATATATATTATATCTCATTGCTCCTCAATGCACAACTGAGCGCCACAGGAAGTCATTCCTGCCTGTGGCCATTAAACTGTATAACTCCTCTCAAAACAAACAAAGCATAATTATAATTACGCATTTGTAAAGCTAATGATTTCACTGTATATATCTGTTTACTGTATTTTAGCTCGTTTTCTACTACTTTGCACGGCGCAACTGGAACAAAAGCAAGTTCTCCCCGGGGATCTATAAAGTATGCTGATTCCGATTATAAAACACCTACCTTAGTGGGTGACACAAGGTCGAAGTGTTCCCATACACGGGAACGCTTTCTTCCACTCGGATTCTCCATCACTCAAGTAGGGTTGTCGCTGTCAAAGGTCTGTAAGAACGCAATGAGGCGGGGGGAACACTGGGCATCTCGGTCTCCTTGAAAAGAACGAAGCCACGCCAAAGTTTCGAATCAGTCACCTCACTTCCGGTGGTTCGTTGTGACGTGTGAAGCTTCAAACGTCATCGGTCACGTGATCGCGGAGATTTGATACAAGCCTCGACACAGCGCTTCGAACCAGCCTGCTTCAGGAAGAGCGACACAAGCTCCAAAGCCTTGGTATCGTTTGCCCATCCCTAGTTACAACTTTATCCTTCTGAGACCCAGCCTATTCATTTGTGTTCTGTGGTGGACACTTTGGTTTTGCATCTCTCCTTAAGACTTCCTGCTGTACTCTAACGAGAACATCCTGGGCTTTCCAGTGATCTCACATGGGTAGCGGTGGGATCATGGCAACGTCCTCTTTTTGACTCGATCAGCCAGCACATTTTATGGAAAGTCAAAGGGTAAGTCAAATATTGCTGACTGCATTTAATCCAAATAGAAGTGTGAGGTTTAAATTATTATCTTTAATGGTGTTATTTTCCATCTTACTAGATTCACACCTGTGCTACCTGGGCTTCCATACTGTCAAGATGGGACAGTAAGATGACTCTACAACCCGGAGTCCAATTCAGTACTTTTTCACGTACATTGACAAAGTATTTGAAGATTTAGCAGCATTCATTCGAAGATGAAGATTTATTTTATAATATAATTATTGGGCGACTGTGGCTCAGAGATGAGCAGGGTCGTCCTTCAATCAGAGGATCGGCGGTTTGATCCCCATCTCCTCTAGCCCCTGTCGATGTGTCCTTGAGCAACACAGTTAACGTAGCTGCGCCTACGGTGTATGAATGGTTGATAATCCTGATGTGGCACCTTGCATGGTAGCTCCCCTAGAACAGCGCTATACAAGTACAGGTCCATTTACCATTATTGGTTTAATACCACTCTGTAGCTATAATTTGTTCATATTTTTTATCTTCTATATTTGGCTGTCTTCACACAAATTGTCCTGTGGACATGCTGTAAAATTAAACATTAAAATAATTTTCCAAGAGTCTAAATTGTAAGATTTATTTTAACTAAGGAAATCACAAAAAAAAATGATTTTGGAAGACACTTTTCCCTCAGTTCCCAGGAGGATACACTAACATTGCAAGACTCAAAAAGCAGCAGATTACCCTGTAAATCACCATGTCCATTTATTCATATTGTCTCTTCCTGTGGCTCAGTATTCGCAATGTTTTTAATTGTCTTTTCACAGTACGAGCGTCACAAACGTACATTTGTTTGTCAAAATGCATCAGTGCTGTCTGGCCGTAGCCTTGAGAAAAAGCGTCGCTAAATATGTTTAGACTTATTTTAGCGTTCCTGTCAAAGTTGACAAAAAACCCCCCCGCCTATCCAGGTATACCCAAAGTAAATTGCAAGCTGTACTATTTGGAATAAATGCATGGTCTTGGTCTCTTTTGAAAGGCACTCTGAAGCTTCCCCCCCCCCCCTCAAGTCAGAATCACTTTGTGCTGCCGACACTGACTTATATAAGTTTGAACACTCGTATGAACACAAGTATAAGGTTTTTATTTTCACCTGAAAATTTCTTTGCACCTATGGTACTAATACTATCATAGTTTGCTGATAGTGTTATGTCAATGGTTTAAACGCAGGAAGTAGAGAAGCTACTGGTGCGTGAACTGTTTTGTTGCCGGAGAAGAGGAAGACTGCCATGAAATGTCTAGGTGTTATGCATGCTGTGATGCTAACGAATGAGGCATTCGCGCACCTTTCTGGAAATCTTACGGACCCACATAATCTGCCAATTGTGCCAAAACTAGTCAGACAAAGCCTCAGCAAAATATCAACCACTTTAAAAATATGGATTAAATTATACTAGCTTGGTATGTACTGGTCCATCTGCTTGAGCAGAGCTGATCAGCTGTCAGTCGGCCGCAGTCATCATAAACCGACGCCACTTCACGTGACGCTTCAGAGGAAAGGACGTCTCATGTCTCTAAAGCGCATTTCCTCGCGTCTTCTCTCCCTGCTTGGTTTCCTTGAGTCTCTCTATGCATCCCTGGTGGGAGGGACTAAGACGCAAGGAAAAGACGCAAGTCAGGGAAACGGGGATGCAATTTAGAGACTTGGGATGTACCCCTGGTCTTGTGTGTCCTCTGGGTTTCCTGCCCTTGTGATTGTCCCCTGATGTGTCCAATCACCTGTCCCTCCCCGGTGTTTGTCTCCTGCCACAGGATTGTACTGTGTATTGCCTATCTGTGTTCCTCTGGTCAGCGAGTTTGTCCACCCTTTGTTTGTAGATACTATTTTTTTGAAGCCTTTTCTTATTTGTTAAAATAAGTTACTTATTTTTTTTCCCCCCCAAGCATTGCCTCTGCGTTTGGGTCCTCCTTCACACATCGTAACAGCTGTTTGTTGAAGATTTAATATCCAGTGTGGTGTTGCCTGTGATAAGGTATCATAATTAATGCTCTGTGTTTTCTTATGTAATAGCAAAAATGGCCAGCCTGGCTAAATTCCCCCAAATCGACGACCCAGAAGTAGAGGCCGTAAGGCAAGCTCTGCAGCTGGTTACGGTGAGTGTGCCATGTGGTGGATTTGCCGTTGGTGCTCATCTGAATATGATATCGGTTGGTTGTGTTTTGTCCCAAGTCTCTAGATTAACGCATCTAAAGTCCACATGCATGTTCTGTGATTGATATGTAAAACATTTTCTTTCTGCTGGCCTGCCTTAAATTTGATGGTAAGTGTTAGCGTTCTGCTAAGTGAATATGTAACAATTGAGTCTCAATTTTGCACATTGGGTTTGTGAATTGGGGCAAGATGGATGGTTTGTTTGCATTATTAAACAATTAGCATGAAAAAGATTTCATTAAATATATTTCTATTTCTTTTGACGATTGTCAGCACCCTGGCCACATTAAATGTGTTGTGTGGTTTGTTTGTTTATTGTATGTTCTATTTTTTTAATAAATTGTTTATCTTGGTTCATGTGGTTGTTTGTTTTCTATTAGGAAATAACTTTGAGAGTATATGTACAGTTGTCATTTAGACAGATAAGGGAGTAAAAGCTACACTTTTGATTATATGGACATTATATATTCTACATAACAGAATGATGTCAACACATAGGTAGCATTATAATGTATATCCAAAAATCCACAATTGAGATGCAATTTCTTTACAAATACTAGCAAATAGTATTGCAATGTAGCAATAGCCTTCTCTCACATAGCGATTAGCAAAAGTTAGCTGTGTCTTTGGGTCCACGTCCCGTCGAGGCCGTTGGCGGCATTCGCGGGAACGCACACCCTATACTCACGAGTCTTGGAATCATCCTAGAACATAAATTAAGTCCATTGCATGGAAAAAAAAAAAGTAGGACAAGTAGTCTTTGGCAGAAAAGAAAATAGGCAAAAAGTGACAAAACTAACCCAAAAATCCCAAATTGCCCAAATTACTGTAGCGCCCCCTACTGTTGAAATCGCACGACTGATTTATTGCAAGTTGGGGGATGCAATGTGCACATAAAAAAAAAGTTTGGAGTCGTTTGTCCAAATAGTTTTAATGTTAGGAGTGTTTAAAAACAAGACACGCCCCTAAGAGGCTAATTGGTCGATATCTCCTTAACGAAATGCGTTCAGCGTTGATCTAAGTTTGGTATGAAAAGAACATAGCTTTTGGAGAAAAGTGCAAAATCGTATTTTTCACTAAATTCAAGACGGCGGAAAATATTCCTAGCCGGACTTTATGGGTCTGAGAGGCTTTTTTGTAGAGCAGGTGGAGATGGACATGTGTACATTTTCTCAAGTCAAAATAACATTCTGGGCGAGGGGCGTCACCGGTCCAACTTGTAAGGGGCACAGGAGTAATTTTTTGGAACTTTTTCCCCCGGCTTTAATATATATTTATTTTCACCAGGCCAGACAAGCGTTCCAAATTTGTTGAGTTTTGAATATGTAAAGTCTCCCAAAAAGCAGTCCAAAGTATAAAAATAATAATAATCCCAGCAATGTCAATAGGGTCCTACTCGGACTGACTGCGTCAGTCGCTCGGACCCTAAAAAAAGAGTCACGAACAACCAAGCGGTTTGCTGGTGTCTGGCCAGTGAACACTCTGGTCCTCCTAAGCTCCACTGCGGTTGCAACCGAGTGTAGATGTACTGTGGGGTTGATTGAATGCAGCTGGTGCAGGTCGGACAGGTGCGGTGAATGAACAGTAATCAGGAGGGAGCCAGGAGATTGCCACGCCCACATCCATACAACAGAGGTCACACATGTCACCATTTGATATACTATTACAAAGTGATCTTAATTGTCACGCTATTGTGCAAAATCTGAATTTTCAGTGACGGAACATGATGTTGAAATAATGCTGGCTTAGCTGTCTATTGCAATACAAAGTACCAACCACAGAAACAGGTGCTTAAAGGCAGTTCATGCCTTACTCAAAACCACTAATGATAAATGACTGTTCAGCTTCAGTAAGTCGAATTGAAAACAATTTTTATCCCTACTTTGAAACTACTTATATATATTTGCAGTACTTGGTTAGGCTGGGTTTATGAAACCACTCCAATCAAACAATAACGGCATTCGAAACTGCTCCGAACCAGGGGTTGGTGGAGGGGAGCCACGCTCGGCGTCAACAACACCGTCACACTGTCTACGGACGGCTTTCTCAGCACTAACCTCTGCATGATCAGCTAGCCATTGGGACACACACATACTTGATGCGTATCGAACAAAGTACTCTTTTGGTATCACCTTAAGGGTGCTAGTGTTGGCATCCTACTTTTTGATTTGCGCTTACCGTGGTCCCTGTCAATTGCCTTGAATGTGAAAGCCTTCTTGGCAATTAAAGTGATTATGAGTTGACAAACGCTGACGTTTCTGAAATGCACACAATGGGAACTGACGTTGAATTGCACAGCTTCCAGTTAGCAAAAGGAAATACATTGCTTCATTTATTTACCAGATTTCTAGTCAGTATTAAAGACATGTCTTGGAGTCTGGCCAGAGGAAAACTGACTTACACAGCCTGGGAGACTTTCACACCCAGAGGGGCAAAGCTGGGCATTTGCCTCCAGATATTCTCAGAGAAACAGCCCGAGAAAACTATTTTGATGAAAGAAAAAACAATATGCATTAAGAACACAAGGTGAACATTTTGTAAACCTCCTCTAAAAACAGCTTGATTGTGTTTGATGGTGCTGTACTGGGGAATTTGTTGAGTTTTAACTCCACGTGCAGGAAAGATCTTAAAATCAAGATAAGAATCCTGATACGCTCTGTGATACCAACGCAACCAAGGTCACTCCAGCTGCAGGATGTCAGGTGACAGCCTCGCTCTTAAAGAGAGAGAAAAATGTATAAGGACGGAACAAAAAATATTTTTGGGAAAGGTCAGTTTAAACCCATTCTGAGCCGCTATATTGACAGCTGTACCAAAGCTCTTATTTCTGCTCTGAGGAGCGAGGATGGATCTCGGAGGAGCCATGAGCGAGGAGGTGCGAGAGCAGGCTTCAGGGAAGTGTTTTAGTGGCCAACACGCTTCCTCATTGTTCATCATTTAGCAGCTAATCAGCCTGATCGCTGGAGTTTAATACCAGAGTGAAGACGGATCACAGATTAATCTCTATATATTAGATTGTCCCCACCTGGTTAAAATATGTTCATTGTAGGTCTGAACAACAAAAGGACCATACACAACTTTCTTCATTTATAAAAAGATTGGTCTTTTTTTCATGATCTGTTATTTGAACAACTTTTTAGTCACGTGAGACTGATCATTACTGACGGTCGGTTTTAAGCTTAACCTAAAATATTGAGCCTAATAAATTAATTCCAGTGTTCAAGAGAAACCTAAATCATATTCTGGTTTATTTAACAATGACGTCACAATCAGAATTTCAAATCATACAGACGCAAAAATATAGTAAATAAGACGAACGCCTTCCGTCGTTAGAAATCAGTCCTAAGCATGACACAGAACACATTATGAATACCACACACTGTATTAATTCAACTCAATGTTTGCATTTATACAAACCGTAGATACGATGACAGCATTTGGTCATCGGTGGGTTAGGGTGGGGAAAAAAAGGCTGCATTCGTATGTGTAAAGCCCTCTAGGGCAAATTTGTATTTTGGGCTAAACAAAATAAAATAAATTGAATTTGTGTTCTTTGTGAAACTAAAAGCATATGTTGAAGGTTAAATAATGTGTCTTCTCTCGTAAAATTACATATTAAAGTTTGCTAAAGGTGGTTGTTGTTTTATTAATGGTAGTTACGTTTCTTACGTGACGTAGTTACATCGTTGTCAACTTTAAAACAGGTTCTCCTCTCTGCTGCTGTCAGTTCTTCTTTCAGCTCAAACAGTTGCATCCCTTCTCATGAGGAGCATCAGTCATGCTTCTTGTTCTTTATCGGATTGCAGCAACTCCTTCTTCACCACCAGTGTCTGGAGTCAAAAGACTTTGCACTATTCAAATGTTATGTAATTTAAATAATAATTTGTTACATTTTAAACAAGTCTCTCCTGATTGAAATTCACTTAATCCTGCATATAACCAGGTAGTTTAGTTTTTCTAAACCTAGCCAATCGTTTCACAACGGTAACCATACGGCCAACATTTTTTCGACTGGATGGTAATGCATCAGTTTAATCAAATTACAAAAAGTCATTTTTGAGAGGAAAAGAGGCAATGCCTGCTGGTTGGTCTGGCCCCAGAGAATGAAGCCCCTTGACAACAGCAGGTTAAAGTGTTTCCATATCTTGTGAAACATCTTCACACTTACCTCATGGATTGGCACTACATGTTGCACCACAAACAGCTAAATTCACCTTAATGTCACCTTGATGTCATCCCCCAATATTTCAGTGACTGATTTTTTTTCAAAGCCTGTACAAATAAAACTAAAACTATCTTCAGGACCAAAGAACAGTTGGGAGATTTAGTGATACAATTTTTTTTTTTCATGTAATATGGGCAAACTGACCGTCTTAAGTGCTTCAAAAAAAGTCAGTCACTCCTTTTCTGCTTTTACCTGGCCTCACCTCACCAACATCCCTCTGATGTTTACCCCCAGTGTAAAGTCAACGGCTGAGTCCCACTCGCCTGCAGAGGGGGCTTCCTCTCGGCAAACAGAGCGTCCTCTGTGTCTGAAACTGGAGAGGTCAGCATTCCTCTGCCCAGGCCTCAAATAAAGACCCTGCAGAAATAATTCAGATTCCCGCAGGGACTGCAACCTATCCTGGGGCAGCTGCCTCCCTCAAGGTGGACAATCAGTGTCTTTGTCAAGCCAAGCTGATGCCAACAGGCTGAGCACCGGAGCAGGTCCACCCGGCAGTCCCGCTGCCGGAGCTGTGCAGACAAGTCGGCCTCGCTGTGGAAACACTGGACTATTTTTGAACAAATCTTGTCATCGATACTGGATTATCAGTGTGTCCTTGATGGATTATGGATGTCCAAATTGGATTCAATGGCCCGCATGAAACGTCACTGGCTTTTATGGATTGCCCGACCACAAGGAGGTATCGCCACCAACTGAGAGGTAGGCCACGATTATTCCTCTTTTCTGACCGATACACAGTGCATGCTACCCAGTGAAGAGCGTGCGATGTGTTTTCAGACCAGAGTGGAGGCTGACTTTTTCTTTTTCTTTTTTTAAACCATGTCATTAAAGAGATTTTCTGATTTCAGGAAAAATGTCACAGTGCATGTCAAAGTATTTCCCGATCCAGTCTGAGCTTTTAAGCAAATGGGTACACCCAAACACCTGATTTAGCATTCGAAACCAAAGTAATGACCCTCTCTGGGATTTGTCTCAGTTGCATTTCTTTCTCCTCCCCACACACTCACAGGCTCTGTCTCAATTAGGATAAGCCCATCCAAGAGATTGAGCAAGAATTTCTGAGAGTTTGCATTAATCTCCCAGATCAAATCACCGTACAACTGGTGAATCGGTAAAAGAAGAAGAAGAAAGAAAGATGCTTTAATTCAAGTCCTAACGGGGCAGTCAGTGAGTCATTCAGGGAATTAGGCAGAATTCAAATGTCAGACCACTTAACATGCTTTATTTCAGCATTCAAAATAATTAAAAACATCTCAATTTATTATACATATACAAAATAGGTACAGATTTGTGTGGTATTTTCCCCCCATGGGTGTATCTGTCTGCATTTTCTCACAAACTCCTTCCTGATGGCTCTCTTTCTGTGCATTGTTTGAAAAAAATAAACTTAAATCTCCAATTTTTCTTTTTTTGTGAAAATTCACCCTTCGCACAAGAAAACAAGAAACAAACTACAACTGATGTGTGAATAAAGAGGGTGTGGGGGGGGATTCTTTTTGAAGGACAAAAGAGATGGAGGTGGGGATTTAAAAACACGAAACCAAGAAATGCGGATCTGTTCTTCACTTTCAACTCAAGAGAGTTTTTGTGCAGAGAGAAGAAGTCTGTCTCATTCTGGACGCCAAGAGTAAAAAAACTGTACTTTTGTTTTAGCACCAAGAGGGCCCTGCCACGCCAGAGTGACCTTAACATTACACAACAGTATAGTCTTACTGACAGCCAGGAGACCTCAAAGAAACAATAGCACCTGAAGTTTTAGCTGTTTTCACTTCTGCTAAAGTGTTGGTAAAAGTCGACTACCCCAACGAACGCCAAAACTACCGCAGGCTTCACTTCACAAACACTGGGCCCCCTTTCTTTTATGTACAGCTGATACTCCTTGCATTTCTGAGGTAGCCATAGGATAGTTTTTTTCTTTCAAAAAAGAGGTTGGAACCCATGTTTCTCTGCTGGTGGTTTTAATGTGACTTTTCTTAAAAAAAGAAAGAAAGGGAGTAATAGAAAGGAACAAACAAGACAGCAACAACAAACAAATCACAACAGCCACAAAATCAGCGGATGGGAGTTGTCAGTGATGTCTGTGGCAGGTTGACTTGATAGGGGGCGGGGGGGCAGAACAACAGAGACAAACATGACTGTCAGTTTCACCGTTTATTCATCAACACCTGAAACGTGGTACAAAGCAATTGGGTTCTGTCTGTTGGGGACTGTCCTTTCGTTCCTCTCGCCACAGTGGTGTATAAAAATACAAAAGTCACCTGTGTGTTTCTGTAAACTCCCGAGAGGCCTGGTATGGCTGGATGAAGAGGGGAAGTCAATTTTTTTACACTTTACAGAAGCATATATTATTTTCTTGTTGCCAGTGAAACAAAATGTCTTCTCTACAGGATCCTTGGTGTTGGTGATGGTAAAAAAAAACAAAAAAAACCAAGAGTCAGGAATGAAAAAAAAAGTAGTGGTCCCAAACGCGACGATGCAGATTCCGCCGCATCGCCGGCATCTTGTTGAAGTGCAGGTTTTAGGCAAAGTGGACCATCAGAACAATGGCCGAATGGAAATTCGTAGAATCAGGAGCGAGGGGTCAGATTTTTCAGAAAAAATGGCATTAGAGAAATGTTTTGGTGGGCTTTTTTTTTAGAGAGAGATGACTGCTAGAAAAAATAAAACACAAACACACACACAACAATTTCAAGTCCAGATTTCTCTTTTTACAAGAAACAGACGGGTCCAACTTCAAGGCCAAACTCTTGGTCTGGAGCACCAACGTCCATAGGAGCGATGTCAATGATGGGCAGGCGAGATGTTTTCGATGTCTTGTAGTCGATGACTGTCTTGCCCCATGTACCGGTGTGTGACTGGAGGGAGAGAAGAAGAAAAGGAAGTTAGAATCATCATTCAAATTGGCCGCTGCATAGTTAACCATGGACATTTGAAAATGTCTCCCCATTCTGTATGAACTTTTGTTCAAATCCCATAAACCGCAAGACTAGATACAGTAGCGAGCATGCATGTTTGAAGCACTACTTAGTGTATAACATGAGTATTTTACTTTTAAGTGTGCTAAAACTACTGGTCATTCCAAACTTTGAAGTTTTAGCATTTGAAGCTCACACAGCTGTCAGTGGGATTGGCATGAACGTGTCAAGTTTTTCTCACCGTGCATCCATCTTCCAGGACACTGTAGGTGAAGCGGCTGTTGCCCTCGGCTCTGATCTCGATCTCGTTGGAGCCCTGGAGGAGCAGGGCCTTCTTGAGGTTGCCGACGGTGGCGTCCATGTAGGCGACGCTGTTCTTGCAGTGGTAGGTGATGTTCTGGGTTGCCTCAGTGGACATGAGACGCAGGAAGGTCAGCTGGATGTTGACATCCTGTGGTGTAGAGCCCTCGCTGCCATACTCAAACTGTGTAGGAGAGAGGAAGGGGGAGACATTACTGACTGAGGGATAAGAAGTGGAGAGATATAAGTTTACCTAAGAGAAGGCAGGTAGGGATGGGTTTGGAGTGAGTAAGTACTCTGTTTGGTTGGTTCAGCATATTTACCTGGAAGCCATCGGTCATAGCCTCTCCGAACCAGACGTGCTTCTTCTCCTTGATGTTCTTGCTCATGTACCAGTTCTTCTTGGCGACCTCGGGCTGAGTTGCGGTTACGCAGGTCTCTCCGGTCTCCATGTTGCAGTAGACCTTGATGGCATCATGAGTGCAGCCTTGGTCAGGGTCGATCCAGTACTGGCCTGGAGAACAAGGTGTCAGAAGAGGAAAAGTTCAGAAAAATCCAGTATGCTTATTTAGATTATTCAATCCTCCTCTACAGTTGGATTAATCCACCACTGCTGGGTAAAAACTCACCGCTCTTCCAGTCAGGGTGGCACATCTTGAGGTCGCGGCAGGTTCTGGCGGGGTTCTTGCGGGTTCCGTCAGGGCTGCGGAGCTGCTCGATCTGCTGGCTCAGGCTCTTCAGGGTGCCATCCACCTCCAGGTCGCGGTCACGGAGAACGTTAGCGTCATCAGCGCGGAACATGCGGAAGGGATCGGGGGCCTTCTCCTGAGGCTGGGAAATGAAGCCGAGGTCAAATCCGCCACCAGGGGCACCAGGTGCTCCGGGGGGTCCAGGAGCTCCTGTAGGACCCTGAGAGAGAAGAAGGGCAAGAGGAGGAAGATAAGAAGTTGGTTATTTCAGTGCTCGTAGAAGCTTTGTGGTGCTCCTAGGAAACCACAACCTCTATTTTCCCTCAGTTAAAAGACACAAAGTAAAAAGACAGAGGAGTGGATGGATAGTTAGACAGCTAGACTTACAGCAGGTCCCATCTCTCCAGAACGTCCACGAGAGCCAGGAGGTCCAGTGGGTCCAGGCAGGCCAGTCATACCATCCTTACCGGCAGATCCAGCAGATCCAGTTGGTCCCTGTAAAGAGCATAAAGGGAAAGTCAATGTCAAAGTCCCTCCAAACACTGAGATATCTCACGAAATATTAAAATGCAAAACACCTAAAACTTCTCCAAGCAAAGATTGTGTGATGTGTTAACTCACCCTAGGTCCAGCAGGTCCGGCAGAACCAGCGGGCCCTTGCTCTCCATTAGATCCCTATGGGTTCAGTATAAAAACAGGGGTTAGAATTAAAGTGCGTATGTTGTTTATGTTATATATGTGTAGATGTGAGTGTGAAGTGACATACAGCTGGTCCAGGAGATCCCTGCATGCCAGTGAATCCTCTGTGTCCCTTCATGCCTCTCTCTCCATTCTCTCCATTCTCTCCCTTGTCTCCGCGAAGTCCAGGAGCTCCCTGTTAGGGTGAAAAATCAGATGAAGAGCGTTGTTTAGCCTTCATTTGAATGCCGTTTCATCAAGTTTATTGTTTGTTTTTATCAATGGTGCTAATGTTGTTACTTACCCCAGGGCCACGAGGTCCAGCAGGGCCAGCAGAGCCAGCGGGGCCACTAGGTCCCTGACGCATACGAAAACAGTTTGATGTAAAGGTTATGGTAGGTTACGGTAGCTCTTATATTATTTGGCTATTTTCCATCAACATGTGCTGTACTGTAAACTGAAGAGAAAGCACAATGACTAAACTGAGTTGTGTCACTCACAGTCTCTCCACGGTCACCATTCTTTCCAGCGGGTCCAACAGGTCCGGGGGCTCCAGAGGGTCCAGGGGCACCAGCGGCTCCAGCTGGGCCGCTCTCACCACGGTTTCCCTAAAATGCAAACACAAAATAATGTTATTTCATCAGCATTAATTTGAATCTCAAAGAATTCCTTACAAGCTGCTGTGGTAAAAAAGGCACATATATAACCAAATAACTGTTCACCCTGACCATGGGTGGACTATGAGGCAAGTGTAATTGTTACATATCTCTGTAGTTTTGTGTCTATGTGGTAATTTGTATTGTATTTGTATTAATTTTGTATTTCTTTGTAGTAGTCCTATTTCTCTTTGTATTCCTTGTGTGTCTCTTAGTGGTTATTTTGCCCCATTTAATAGTTGAGTCTTCTCTTGTCCTTTTGGAGCTGTTTTGCATCTCTTTAGTCGTTTTGTGTCTCTTCGGATTTGTTTCTTTGTGGTCATTTTGAGTCTCGTCCTGTCTGGTACGTATCTTTGAGTTTACATTTTGTAGCTGAAGGCCAGGGGGGCCTCTGACACTTTGGGCCCCAGGGCCTGGGCCCAGTAGGCCTGTTTAGTAATCCATCTGGTGTTGGTGACTTTGTGATTATGTAATTAGAATTCACCTTAGGTCCAGCAGGTCCATCGCGACCAGTTGATCCCTCGTTTCCGGGGCTTCCCTAAAACACAAACACAAAGCAGGTTAACTGATTAGAAAACGCTAACACCAATATACAAAAGTCAGATAAATAGTTAGTGTTAAAGTTGCAATTGTTTCTTCATACCTCACGTCCAGCCTCACCAGAGGCTCCAGCCGGTCCAGAGGGTCCCATGGGTCCTCCTGGTCCGCGCTCACCAACGGGGCCAGAAGGTCCAGACTTTCCAACCTCTCCCTGCGGGTGACACGGGCAAAGTCAGTCCAGTCCTAACAACTACAGTTACTTTTCTAATATATTTAAGTTTATATGGGCTTGTTTAATGTTGCAGGTTTTAATGCAGCAGGCCAGCAAGGTGCCTTTTAATTGAGGATAGATTTGAGAAAATCGGCTTCCTGCTTGCTGGGGTTCACATATTGTTGCAGCCAGGTGAGTTAAGCGTTTTCATGTAATGAACCAGTATTTAATAGTATTTCCAAGTCATCCTCGAAGGTTTTGTTTCAATGTGTCACATCATTTAGAACTGGTTTTCGATCACTTAATATTTCTGGATTTGGAGTGTTGTTTGATTGATTGAGTTTGTAGTTTTGTAGCGAAGAGTTCATTGAGTAATAACAGGAACTTACGGAAGGTCCGGGCATGCCAGGGAAACCTCTCTCTCCTCTCTGTCCAGGCAGACCAACAATACCACGCTGTCCAGCAATACCTGAAGGTCCAGGGATACCAGGAGCTCCCTGCATAGGTGGACAGAGAGTGACAAAGTGAAAGAGGTTATAGAGATTATAAAACAAGGTGCAGGGACAGCAACAAACATCTGAAATAATGTCCGTGTATTGTCAGTGAAAATGTGGAAACTTTATTAATACAAACTATGACAGGATAATTTAGTTGGAATCAAATCACGCTGTTTTTTGTTAGCAACCAATCATTTAGTTATGTAATAGAATGAGATGAAAGGGGCTCCAGTTTCTTTTTGGTTAACTATAACTTACGGGAGATCCATCTCCACCAGCACCACCCTTCTCTCCAGCAGGTCCTGGGGGTCCAGCAGCACCCATCTCACCAGAGCGACCAGAAGGTCCAGTCTCACCACGGTTTCCTTTGGGTCCTTCTTTGCCAGCTGGTCCAGAGGGTCCGGGAGGTCCAGAGTTGCCCTATAGGGAAGAACGCAACATTGCTGAAAACCATCGAAGGGCCCTGCCACAGGAACAATAGGTGCTGATAACATTAGAGGAAGACTTACAGAGGGGCCGGGAGGTCCAACTCTGCCAGCAGCACCAGGGAAGCCAGTAGCACCCTAGGGACAGACGGAGGGCAATTAGCTGACAGTGGCAAAAAAAATGGCCGTATCACATTTGTGTAATCAATGAAAAATAGGGATCAATAATACACAAAGGACTTCTTGCAATACAATACATCTGTAAAAAAACATGTTTTGACAGTGGATTGTCTCCAGAATTCTCTCTTTACTATGTCCATGGGAACTTTCACCTCTGACCACTACATTACTGCTTATGATGCTCCTGATCTGAAGGTGAAATCTGCATGAATGTAAAATGTATTGGAGGAAGACGAGGACAGAGAAAAAGAGTGGTGACTCACAGCAGGTCCAGCGCCTCCGCGGGCTCCCTTAGGGCCGCTGTTTCCATTGGGACCCTGAAAGGACACAACAAATTGTCAGTCAACATCGGAGAACCAGTACCAGGCAATGTAGCCTCAACTTCTTATGTTCACTCTGAATTATGGGATTTTCTAGAAGGAAGTGTGAATTTTTACAAACCTGAGGTCCAGGGGCACCAGTAGGTCCAGCAGCGCCGGGGGGACCAGCATCTCCCTTAGCCCCATTATCTCCAGACTCTCCCTTAGCACCAGGCTGTCCATCTGCACCCTGTGGTGGAATGATGGTGGATGGGGAGAGAGGCTCAGTAAATTCTGCGTTGAAGCTTCAAGCTAAAGAAAAACAGTCAGTCAAAGGAGCCAGGACATTCATGAAGAAGGGACTTACAGGAGGTCCAGCGAATCCAGCAGGTCCAGGTGATCCAGACTCTCCACGCTCACCCTGAGAAAGAAGAGTCAGTCAATGATTACAAGATTCAAGCAACTTCCTCTCATGGTCTTGAGAAGAACAGATGGACAGGTACTTACAGGGCCTCCGCGAGCTCCAGCAGGTCCGACAGGTCCAGGTGCGCCAGACTCTCCCTTGTCTCCGGTGGAACCAGCGGATCCGGGAAGTCCAATTGGTCCAGTCAAACCACGGGGGCCATCCTTACCAGGAGCTCCATCAACACCCTTGCCTCCTTGGTCACCCTTGGTTATTGGATGGAGAGGAGGAGTGAGGAATATGTAAACTGGAAAGCTACTGTAGATGGTGTTGTGTGAGTTGGGCCTCTCATATGGGTAATTCAGTAGTGTCTAATCCTACACTGGGAGTATTAGGAATATTGTTGTGGCGACTCACTCTGTCTCCTCTCAGTCCTGGAAGGCCAGCAGCTCCACGCTCACCAGGCATTCCCTGCAGTCCAGGAGGACCCTGGGCTCCGGGAGAACCGGAGGCTCCAGCATCTCCCTGGGGAAGAGGAACAACGGGTATAAAACAACAACAGGAGGGTTACTCAACAAATCAATGAGAACTCCATAGACAATCAAGTTTTTTTCTTTCTTTCGTATTTCCCGAGCTTTACCTTAGCACCCTCGTTTCCAGCAGATCCAACAGATCCACGGGCACCAGCAGGTCCAACAACACCAGGTGCACCTCGCTCACCGGGGAATCCTCTGTCACCCTGAGGGGAAGGGACGGCACATTAGGGAATTTGAAGAGGAACTCCAAGAGCGGTCAAAGAAGTATTGAGTCATGTATGATTAGTCCTACCCCATCAGCATTTGCCTGTTATTAGCTGCCAACATAGTTTGAACGAACATCAATGTTCGTTTAAACTATAGCAAGAACACGTAGCTTTGTTTGTAGCTTGGTTAGTAACAATTTACTGATTTAGACAACTCTTCAAAGATGCTTAATTATTGGATGCTGTGGGGAGCAGACTGCTGATGAACTGGGAATGTGACTTACTCTATTTCCAGGAGGTCCTGATGCTCCAGCCTCGCCGGGCACACCCTAGAAAGACAGAGGCAATTAATATGTTAATTCACAGTATGAAAGTATCAAGTTGATCAGGTATTCAAATCAACCATGTCTCAGTCAGTACCTGCTCTCCGGGCTTGCCACTCTCACCAACGGCACCCTGGGGTCCTGGGAGACCCTGGAATCCAGGAGGTCCGCCAGGTCCTTGTTCTCCTCTCTCACCAGAAGGACCCTAAGGTTGAGAAGTACTGTTAGAGCCAACAGAATGGGGCCAGGAGTAAAGCATAGTGTGGGCACACCTTGTCGGTAGCTTTAAAGTGTAGTTTGTAGTGAGAGACCATCAAGGCTTATGAGGTGGGTGTCAATGTGGACGTGTGTGTGTGTGTGTGTGTTTTACGTACAGCAGGTCCAGAGGGGCCTGGAGCACCAACGTCACCGTCCTTTCCTGGGGCACCCTGGGTAGAGAGATGGTAGCTTTCAGACACACAAGTTCAGAAAACATTAAAGTATAGTGGATTCAAAGAGAAACAAAGTGTAGAAAACTTACAAGTGCGCCAGTGGGTCCCATTACTCCTCTCTCGCCAGACTTTCCACCCTCACCCTATAGACAGGAGTAGAAGAGCACTATTAGCAGGGATGCCTACTTTCCAGCAGTCTACTGACTTAAAGAGTCAGAAACAAATGATCCACAACACTTTTGAGTTGTCAGTTGAGACCCATTACTCACAGCAGCTCCCTTGGCTCCAGGGAATCCCATGACTCCAGGCTGGCCTCTAGCGCCAACGACGCCAGGGGGTCCGGGGCGGCCATCTTGTCCTGTGGCTCCCTGTTGAGGAGGATTAATGAAGGATACATTTAATTAAATGCAACATGTCTGGGTTTTGATGAGATAAAGATCAAATATATTGTCCTGAGCGTGAACTTACAGCGGGTCCCATCTTGCCATCGGGTCCAGGGCTGCCAGGGCTACCAGTCATACCCTACGAACAAAGATCAGAGGTCAGAGGACCGCCTGTGAAGTGAATAAATGATGTTGCTGGCAATTATCCGACGGGCAGATAGTAGGGAATCTCACCTTAGCTCCGGGCAAACCAGGCTCACCAGTGCGGCCAGATTCACCGGTTGAACCTTTAGGTCCAAGAACACCGGGGACACCACGCTCGCCATTAGCACCCTATGACGTGGGAGAAAGAGAGAACAGAGGTAGAAAGGCAAAGATTAGTTAAATCAAATCTGATTGGAATTATCTCCATGATTGTAAGAGGAATAGAGGGACGTATCATCTGTGTGTGTTTATGTTTTTTACTCACTTTGGCTCCAGCGGCGCCATCAGATCCAGGGAAACCACGACCACCAGGGGCACCCTGAGAGAATCAAGCACATGTTGCTTAGCTGTATGATCAACACTGTAGGCACCGTATCTAGACAGGAATGTTCAATTACTATGTTCTTAATATATCCTGTCCTTTTCCATGAAGTAAGTCCATGTCAACAATATATTAGTTAATAACTGAAATTGTATTGTCTAAACTGTTTAAAAAGATAAGTTTTTTTTACTGTGAGGTATGATGCATTGTGGGTCAGATCATGAAGGCTCAGGAAGCAATTGTTGTTGAGACATGAACATGTCACTTCCTGGCAGCATTCTATGCACAATACATGTAAAATACTGTGATAGTAATAATGTTTCCAAATATCTGGGAATGATGCTCTGATCCTGCATTTACAGTTCATCTTTCTGGCCTGCAGGGGGCACTAGAGAGTGTATTTAGATGGTCCTGTTATGCCGAAAGGGCGTCTGTATCATTTGTGGCCTACACTATGTATGCTGGTATTATATGGGTAGATCATATTACAACCTATTTCTTTATTTTTATATTCATAACATTAATAAGATAATCATATTTGCACTGACCAGCTATGATTGTTTCTCTTTTTAAACTAAGACAACACCACCAAAGGGCAACTTAATCTCTTTCCTTACCAGTTACACTTAATATTAAAGAATATCACAGTATACAGTATCTTATAGTGAAAAGTGAGCTGCTTACTCGCTCTCCAGGAGCTCCACGGCCTCCTGCAACACCAGGCTCTCCTCTGGATCCTCTCTTGCCTTCCTCACCGGATGGTCCTGGGGCTCCAGCAATTCCTGCAACACCCTGGAGAACACACACGAATGGCATAAGAGATGGAACGTTTATTTGTACACGTGTATATTACGGAGCTATGCTCTGCTCCGTCTGTGGTGAACTTCAACTTACAGCCTCTCCCTTGGCACCAGACTCTCCCTTGGCTCCTGGGCCACCGACGTCGCCCTGGGGGATACGAGCAAATAAGCAAACATAAACAAACAATATCAATTCAACAACTGACATCAGTCGTCAAAATCTATCAAACAAACAAACAAATAATCAATTACTGAGATGGATCTCAATTACAAATAAGAATAAAAATAGACAAATAGCCGTCAACAAAAAAAGAATACTTCAACAAAACTAAAGTAAAACAATGTTTACTTTCTTTACTTTAGCAGTTTTACTTTTACTTCAGTATGTTTGGAATTAATTACTATTTCTAATTGTGTCCATTTGAGGCGACAGAAACTAGACAGAAAATAAAAATGTTGCCGTTGGTTAGTATTTTCTGAGAAAGCTTTACTCACAGTGTTACCCTTGGCTCCGGGTGCACCACCAGCACCCTGAGGTCCTGGAGGTCCACGTGGTCCGGGGAAACCGGGAGCTCCGGCAACTCCGGCAGCACCCTGCAGGGGGCGGCAACACACAACAGCAACACGGTCACATCATGCTGCGCTGCCCGTCTCTGAGGCTATGCGACTATGAAACAACACCTTTTTGAGCCGGGAAGGGATTTGAATCCTCAGCCCTGTCATGCTCATGAGGTAAATGTGATGAGAGAGATACTTACGGGGGTACCCTTAACTCCAGCAGCTCCATCAGCTCCAGAGTTTCCCTGATAGGAGAAAGAAGGGAAGAGATTTATATTGACCAGAAGATTCTTAGGAAGGATCTAAAATCAGGTGATCTTATCTAGAACCTGTACAGTCCATCATAGAGGGGTCGCTGATTGTACTTACAGAGGCTCCAGCGGGGCCAGCAGGTCCGGGGTTACCGGGCTCGCCGCGGGATCCAGCGGGGCCTTCGGATCCACGTGTACCCTGAGGTCCTGCATCACCCTGGGTAGAGGGGGAAACAAAGAGCAGCCAGCCGTGTCAATGTCCAAAGCAAAATTGAGGCTGCGATTTTGTCAAGGTGGAAGACTCGTAGAGGGATGATTAAATCAGTATCATAGAAGAAAAGGGCAAATTATGTTGGTACTTAAATATGAAGTGGAAGAACAGGGGCTATATTTTGGTCTTACACCGTGTTCAGTATACAGAATTACTAAATACTACTACTACTTTTCAAGTTCATACAATAAATATATTATTACTCAATAGTCAATAGTGTCCATCAGTGCTCTCAAGAAAAAGGCAAATTGAATATACATATTGTTAGTTATAATTATTCGATTACTTTTCGCACGCAACTCCAAACCCTTAAGATGCTTAGACTTAGTATGTAGTATGAAATAGGGACATGGAACATAATTCCTGTGCAGCTTGGATGACCTTGTATGACCCCCCCCCCCCTCCACCCTGTGCTACCCTTGTTCAAAGATCACATCAACGGTCACATATGTTAGCAACTTTCTAGACTGCTGCGAGCTCTTATAAGAAGAGAAAAGTAGAGGAAATAAGATACATCTGGTGTTGTTTTGGATGGTGAAAGCTGTGAGAGATTAAGGAAGATGTTGAAGATGAAAAATATTTTGTTTTAAATGGAGGCTTATCATAATGGCCGTCGTCGTACCTTTGATCCAGGGCCACCGGGGAATCCGGGAGATCCAGCGGGGCCAGTGGGACCCTGGGAGCAAACAATAAGACAAACAGGTTCAGGCAAATGGAGCAGATGCATCCATCACAGCCAATGCAGAATTTGTTTTCTTACTATCTGAGAATCCCCCTGGGGTTTTAATTAAACAACTAGTGGCACTTGAAGTTGTACATTCAAAATTGCTACTGAAGGACGAACATGGTTGTTCTGTAAAGTGAAAGACTCACGGGAGGTCCGGCAGAACCAGCAGAACCATCGTTACCACGAGCTCCCTGCAGCACACAAACAAACATTATTGATTAGTTGATCTGTTCATTGACCGACTGGCTGGTCGATTAAAGTATGAGTAAGATTATGTGCGGGTGTGTGGACTCACAGCAGCTCCAGAAGCTCCATTGCGACCTCTCTCGCCGGGCAGACCACGGGGTCCCTGAAACAGAGACACAAAGAGTAAGTCAGCTATCCAAAACTCAAGATGGCAACTACCTGGCATAGATGGGGATGATTGTTTTACTCACCATAGCACCAGGAGTTCCGTTCTCACCGGAGGCTCCAGACTCTCCCTAAACATGCATAAATACACAGACAGGTGAGGGATGAGAATGATAGAAACCGTAGCATCGTTTGTCAATATTAATGTAACTAGCCAATATGGCTACTGCTAGCCAATAACTAGGCAATATGGCTGTTACCACTAGTTGTACACAACTGTGACCACAACTAAAAACTTACTAACTGGGTACATGGAGTTGGTAGGTCTAAAGAAAAGATGCAACTGGTTGCATTTTGGGACACATAGGAGACAAGTTTAGCCACTTTTAGGGGCTAAAGTATGGATATCTTAGCTTCTGTAGCTATGTTTCTTTAAAAAAAATCTGTCTCTTCTGAATGTCACTGGAGGACAACATTAACTTTAGCGAGTACTTCCACTACATGTTCTAGTACTGCGACTACTGTCCCCATTGCTATTAGTCACTCTGTTACAACCAGTACTTCTATCACTTCCGCCACCGTTTGTGCTGCAAAATCTGCATTTTTCTACACTGAGGAGCGAGGTATCAAAGAGGGGCAGTCACCTTGGGACCAGCGGGGCCACTGTCTCCCTTAGCACCATCCAGACCACTGAATCCCTACAGAGATGGGAGACATAGCAACAGATTAGGTCCATAGTTATAGGAGATACCATAACATTTATTTGTTGAACGGGTTGTCGCAAGTTCTGACTCACTCTGTGTCCCTTGATGCCGGGCAGACCAGGGGTTCCTGGGAAACCACGAGCTCCCTGGGGGAAAGAAAAGAGATTTTAATTTGTCTATCTATCATGGCTTTGTTTTCTTTTTCACTAGGAATAGGAATTACACCGCCACGCCGACTTACCTGTGGGCCGGAGGGTCCACGCTCGCCACCACGACCAGGCTTGCCAGACTCACCCTAAGAGAAAGAGTAAAGGGGATGAACACATTGAGTAAGTCAACAATTTTTCACTTTAAGTTTGGAGATGGTGAATATGTGCAGATCCAGTCGACTTACATCCTCTCCGTTCTTTCCAGAGGGGCCGGCGGCGCCACGGGGTCCCATGGCACCCTGCAGAGAAAGACACACACCGAGGTGAGAATGACCACAGGCTACCGAGGTGCAATTCAGGTGTATATCTGTTTCAATATGTTCCTAATACTCACAGATTGTCCAGCCTCTCCAGGCTCACCAGGGGGGCCGGTGAATCCCTGAGGTCCCTGCAGGTAGAGACACATCAAACACCATCAATACTACACTTACACCGCCGACAATGTACAAATTAATTGACAACAATCTCTATTAGGCGTAAATCCAACCAAGTTATTGTAAAGCATGGGTCCTTCAACTACGCTCACAGATTTACTGTGGTGAAACTAAAAAGCCTCAAGCTAACCGACTAGCTTAAAGGTTTGAATGAGCCTTCCTGGTGCCGAAAAATTGTAATTTTAGTGAGTGTTTTACTGGTATTTTTTTCCGAGGCTGTAACGCGCACACTCATCTAAATTAAGCTAGTTAAGATAGCTGGAGTGCGATAAGAGCTTGATGCTGGCTTTGTGCTAACTGGGCACCAATGGGTAGGGATGTTATAGGTGATGTCATGATGTATGAGGGGGCACGTGCCATCTCCTCCCCTATCCTCCCAGCTTCAACTATAAAACAGTTTGCGTTGAAGAAGAAGGAAGCGGCATACTTACGCTTGAACCGGGAGATCCGGGGGGTCCGCGGGGTCCCATTGGGCCCTATCAATCAAACAGAGGCTAGGTCAGATATACCATTTCCATGATTGATGGTGAAATGATTGTGTGTGTGTGTGTGTGTGTGTTTTACCATTGGTCCAAGAACAGGCATGGAAGGAGATTTATCATCGTAGCCACCAGACATCTGAGGGGAGAAGTTCTGGAAAAACAAAAACAGAGCTATAAATATTTCAATCCAATACATTTTCTAAAAAGCTTTAACATTTCAATGACATGAATAAAATACCCTTATTTTTTTATTTTCATGCCCATTATATGTAAAACATTTTCACACATTTGTTATAAACCAGACCCATTTCCCTTGCTTTGTAAGTGTATTTGTTACCTCTACACACTCCCCTAGTAATGCATCCTCAATTATGTCTTAATCCTGGAAAAAAACATTCACACAGAAGCAACCAGAAACAAAACATGTCAGATTCAATATCAAAGTGCAGTTTGGTCTGCCCCAGCCGGTTTCTGACAAATGTATAAAATGTATAAATGCTCTACTCACTCGCCAGATTCCTACTTTGCTATATCATGTCCCCATCATTTTGTGTTAACAAACAGTTTGGTCCCCTTTCCTTCTCTGCCAGCCAGGCCATCCCCCGACCTTTAACCTCATCTCTCTTACTATTGCTGATGTGGAATTTGTTGAGCTCAGTGAAGTCTCTTTGGATGCTACTTAAGTGATCGGACCACAGAGTCTACTTAGAAAGTGCAATATGAGGTAAGGTTAATCAAGGCTAATGTTGGTGTACGCTCAGCTGAGTTTGTGGTAAATTCTCAAGCATGCTAAATCAGACTGGGATGGTATATCAGATTAGCTTAGTTTGGTGAGAATGCTAATTTAGGATAGAAATCAATGGAAAGTGAATCATAGCATGCCAAGTTAGATTGTGATACTATTGGCAATACGCGGTTAAGAAGCATGTTAGTCAACAATATATTCCACAATAGCATGGTAAATTAGACTGGGATGTCATGTTAGCTTAGCCTAATTAGCATGTGAAGCAATAACAAATTATACATGGGAATCCAAATTAAAGTGGGAATGTTAGCTCATATTTTCAACTAAAATGAATGTTAATGGAAATGTAAGTTTATACCAAACTACAATGAGTCAGTGGGCATGTTAGTTTAGTATAATAAATTAGATTGGAAGTTGATGCTAAGCTGAATCAAATCATGATTAATTAGATTGTGAGGCTTCTGGTATGTTAGCTTTGCATGCTCAATGTAAAAAAAAAGAGCAGTCTATCGGCATCGTTGATAAACTTATACATAATTAGTATAGTAGGCAAAGTGTGTTCACTCAACACAATAAACTAATCAACTATTGGATCTGACAAGCATCCAGGACATCTCTGCTTCCCTTTTCTTGAGAATATACCATAATTAACTTCTGACCTTCTGACCCTAGACTCAAAAAGCCAAACTTCAAGTCGGAGGCACATTTTTTAAGCCAAAGCCAACACGTCACTGACAAGCTTGACTTTTAGCTGTGAAACTGGAGTTAGATTTCCCAGCTCATCCCCGCCTTTCCTGAAGCTGAGTGCACAGCCACCATATTGGTATACTGGTCCAATCCTTTTTATAACAGAAGCACTGAGGTGGTATAGGCATGCAATCCAACAAACTAGAAGAACTAATAGGAATTATGGCTGGGGGGTAATGAGGGACATAGGACACCTCTGTCCAACAAATGAGCTAAATGCATGGGTCTTGGTCGGCTTAGGACTGGTAAATTTGGACCCAAAAGAGTAAAACACCAAAAAATAAAAAATAAATCTACAACTTACTCCACCGAGGCCGGGGGGTCCAGGGGGGCCGGGAGGTCCGGGATAGCCGGGCTGGCCGGGGTTACCGTCGTTACCAGCGGGACCGGGATTACCCTGCAGATTGGGAGAGGAGAGAAAGAAAGAAAGAAAGAAGGGGTCAGACTCTAGGGTCAGACTAAATGATCGTCTGGATGGTAAACGCACTCAGAGAAAAAAAGGACTAAAACATCCACTGTTTGATTTTGGTTTTGATTGTTTAACCCCCAAACATATGACTGCCTGTACTCTTGTTACAATATCAGAATGGATCTTTGGGTATTATCTTTAATTTCCTATGTGTGTCCTGGCAGGCTCACTTGCTCCATGTAGTGGTGAAAGCGGCATTAAACCTGGAGGAGGTGCAGTTTACTCCCCTGGGAGACTGACCATGTAACCAACCAGGAATGGACTGGCGGTCACGTGACAAGCAGGATACAGAAAGTGGGTAAGACCTGCCATTGACACTTGCATAGGGCACTACACATTTTGTTAAACAAACCTCAAAATAAATGAACTCTACATATTACATAATACCATACATACATACATTACAATAAGCATTACTGAAAACTCAGAATTAGATAAGAATATGATTTTATATTGTAATAACACATTTATTTATTTACTGTAGGTGAGCTAACCGAAACCAAACCGAAACCAAAGATATTGCAAATTATCAAAAATAAACTGTAAAGAGTGGCATCACCACTGCAAAAGCAATCCCAAATGCAGCTTTATTTTAATTTTTTCAATATAAGACATTTTGTTGACATTCATTTTGAGTTTTCTCTATGAAAATACTTAACGTGCTTGGCTGAAATCTGACTCTTTCTCGCAGTTTCTAACTTTCCTTCAACCAAACAAACTCCTCACTCTGCGTGTCTGAACTTGACCTCTGCATGTCTTCAGTCACGGATCTTTTCACTGCTCTCAGTTAATGATGAACGCCGCTAACGCACATTATTTCCCCTTAATCTACTTTGTTGTGTCACAGTGGTTTCTAGAAACAAGATACTTTGACATGATTCAGAGGTGAATGCGGCAAAGTAAAAAGAGTGCAGTTTTAAGGATGTATATGTATTATTTACTTTAGTATTGCTATGTTCAGGGGCTTTTACATTATTCCGTGTACTTGATGACAGTAGTTACTTTGCAAAAACAATGTTTAAATGCTATTTGTCAATCAGACCTGATGCCATTTCCGTTTCACTTCGAACTCTTCTCTACTATGATGTAAGTACGCTTTTTTAATTCCGGCCCAGCAGTGTACAGCAGCTCCAACTCCATCATAAACACACAGGAATCTGCTCAGAGTGGCAGTCAGTGAACGCACCACGTGGTGATCAGAAATCAGGAGAATTGATAAGTGTGTGAACCTACCCTCTCTCCCTTGGGTCCACGTTCTCCCTTGGGTCCCTGTGAGTAAAGAAAACAGTAAAAAATATTGTGATTAAACAGAACTGTGTAATTTATATATCTAAATATGATTCACATGATTATTGATGTATCTGATTGAATCAATAAGTGATGTAATACAGATAATGATCAACTAATTGTATCTGATATGAGCCAATTAACAATATCTAAAGATTTTGTTGAATAATTGTCATCTTCCACTTGGTTATCATATGTCCTAATCATCACTCAATCAATAAACAATACTACAATCAATAGGTATATCAAACTGAAGTATTTATTTTTCAATGAAATATAGTATTTGTGATTATTTACAATTTAGAGCGATCAATAAATGGTTGGTGATCAATGCAATAATCAATATTTACCTCAACCTGAGGCTCCTGGAAGCCTGTAGAGAGAAAACACAGATTATGAAAATTGGATTATGAAACAAAACACAAGCAAAAGTAGAAGAGGCAGATGTTCTTATAGCCAGAGAGGGGACTGTGCATCTGGTGCTGGATGAGAATGAATGTGTGTGTATGTGTGTGTTTGTACAGCTATCTTTGTGAGGACAGTGATCTTTGTTAGGACCACTGTTGTGCGTTCTTGTTCAACTATCTTTGTGAGGACTGCTGCTCACTATGTGAGGACCAAGTTTGTGTTTTCTTGTTCAGCTATCTTTGTGAGGACCAATTTGAGTTCTAGACCTTCAGAGGGAGGACATTTGGAGGACAGTCCTCACTTTGGGACGGAAAAGGCCCGTTTGAGGGTTCAGGTTGGAATTAGGTTTAGCTTAGCAATATGTCCATGAGTGTCCTCACAAAGATCAATGTTCAAGGATGTGCTTGTGTGTGTGTCTGTGTGTGTGCGTGTGTATGTGTGGAGATAATGGGCATTTGGTTATTTTAGAGCCAAATGTGAAAGGAGGTAAGGCCAGACTAGAAATGTTTCAATGTTCTGGATTTGCCTCTTTTGTGAGTAAAAAAGGCGAACAATAAATACGAACAAGAGGAAATTAAATAACAAAACAGAATTCCGGAGAGCATAAAAATCATGTAACGAAAGACCGAGGACGGAGGAGTTGAGGGGGCGCAGTACCGTCATCGGGGCAGATGGGGCAGCACTCGTCGTGGGGAATGACGGGGTTGGGGCAGTCAGTTGTGTCCTCGCAGATGACCTCATCGCACATCACCGTGCCGCTGTCGCACACACAGATCTGGCATGGCTCAGGCTTCCACACGTCCCGGTCTGCAAACACTTGTCCGTCCAAGGTGCAGCTTCCGCCTGTGCCTGATGGGGGGCGACAGAGAGCGAGACAGGTGAGACAGCTGGACACATTTGGGCGTATTTGAAACAGTTTAAAAATAGATTTAATAGATTACATTTTTTACATTTGATAAATATATATCAAAATACCACAATTTTTCAGCAACTTATAGTTGTGTTTTAACACATTTTCGAAAAAAAGTATAAATCTCATCACGGAAGAATATATTAGAATATGATTTTGATAATAATAAATATAAATATTAAGAACATATAGTTTTTGTTTATAACTTTATAAACAAGTATTGTTATGACCTTGTTAATATACTCGGGTGTTCAGTGTATCTCAACATCTAACGTTTTCAAGAACTTCACATTCAAAAGAATAATTTAAAAGAATTGATGCATTGACACAAAAGTCATGAACGGGAAACCGAGGAAATAATTTAAACAGTTACATGGAAACATCCAGCGGGAGAAGTAAATGTTGTGAAAGGTTTGGACGGTTTGGCCTCATAATAACACCAGAGAGAGAGAGGCCAGAATGAGGTGACAGAGAGGGCGCCGACGTGCATCACAAGTTGCATCGGCAAAAAGAGGCATTGGACCCAACGTGTCCCTGCGTGATATCATTTCCCTTTAACAACAATCAGAACACAGATCGCTCCCCCTGCTCTGACTCAAAGTCACATTTTCCAACTTGCAGCTGCATCGCGCCGCTGCTGTGGCCTTTTCTCAGCAAAACTAAACCCAAGCGGGGGCTCCCTTTAGGGGCTCCAAGTGTCCCACAGCATGCCAAAGTGCTGAGCTCAGAAGGGAAAAGAGACTTCGCTGCAGACTTTGGCAGCAGCTGGTGGAAACTCGGTCTGCATGTGTTTGCAATTAGAGGAAAAGGAAAAAAAGCGGAAAGACGAAGAGGAGGAGGAGGAGGAGGGAGAAAAAAAGGAGGCGGTGTGGAGAGGACGTGGCGGCCAGATGTGTCCGCAGTTGCGGAGTGAAGCCTCTGGGTGGCGCTGTGAGACCGTTCACGGGGGTCAAACAGCATCTACGTTAGACAGGCAGCCAAGTCCTTTCCAGACAACTGGAACATCTGGAAAAATAGAATTTCAGCTCCTTGGCTTTTGGTTTTCCAGAGCTGATTTTCTTTGTCTTCTTTCAAGAGAAGAATAGGTTTGTGTCTCAACACCGACAGAGGCCTTCGTTCACGCCCGCTTCACTGACCCCCAACTCTCTTTTGGAATGACATCTGAGGTTTTGTAAACCCTCACACAAAGGTCACCAAGTGAAATATTGCTCAGGCTGAGAAGGTCAAATGTTTCAGGTGGCCCAACTCACTCCCTATGCGCCTCTCTCAATCGCTCACCTGGCCAACTCGACACTTGGCTTGAGGCAGTGACTGACTCTGCCCCATCAACCAAGGCCTGAGGAAAGCTCTACCCTCACTACCTCACTGGAAGCAAGTCTTACATCCACAACCGTATAGTTTACTAGCTTTTCAGGCTGGGATCAACATTTGGCAGGCAGACTGGTTAAGGGTGTCAAATTAATGAAATGCCAAAAGACATTCTGGCTTTGTTAAGTCCTGAAAAAAAGCTAATGTTTTTTCATGAAAATACAGCTTTTTTTGAAGGGAGGGGGGTGGAGAAAACATCCATTTCTGCTATTGGAGAAAGCCTCGCCTGGAGGAAAAGCCTGGAAAAAACCTGCAGCAACTCGCTCTGCATCATGCACAGGGGTGGGGGTGGAGGGGTAGAGAGACATAGACAAACGCAAGGAGAGAGGGAGAGAGGGAGAGGGGGCCTTCTTGAGATGCCCAATGCATTACGTACACCCTGTACTGTTTAGACTGCAAGCTGCAGAAGCTCCTCCATCTATCCATCTTATCTTTCTAGTGGAAACAAAAGGTGCAGCAAGCATCAAAGTTCCTACTTCTACTTCAAACTTTTTTTTCCTTTCTTCTCATCCCTGTCTAAGATCTCGGCAGCCGTCCACCCATGAAGAAAGAAAATCCACTTTTAAAAACCAGTAGAAAAAGAAAGGAGTGGGGGAGGTTGAGAAGCTCCAGCAAACAGTGATGAGACTTACGGTCGTCTTCGCCCTGCGCCCTGACCAAGAGCACTGCTGCGCCGAGCAGCAGCGCGAGCTTCAAATCCACAAAGCTAAACATGTCTAGATGCCACCAGACATGCAGACTCTCTGAGGAAAAAAAAAATGCCGGGGATGTTTTCTCTTGCTGCTACACTCCACTCATACACTGTTTTTGGGGCAGGGTCCGCTCGTCTGTTCACAATCCTCCTGACCCCAGCAGAAAACTCCCTACTGCCTACACTCACTTTTCGCTGGGGTTTTTATATGGGAGCCTGAAGAACTGGGAGGTGCCGGGGTGGCCTGGACGAACTGGGGACGCACCCTCCTTACCCCGCCGCTGCTGCTGCTGCGCGTTTAGGGAAGACAAGAATGGACCCCTCCTTCAAAGAAAGGGAAAAAAACAAAAAAAACAGTAGAACAGAGAGAGAAAAAGAAGAAGAAAAAAAGCCAGCAGGTCCCTCCTTCTGTAATTCCACAGCAGAAGGGAGTTGGGATCAGAGGAGGAAGGGGAGGCCGAGCAAGCATGGAAACCTGATCCTGAAGAGCATCGGAGGGTTCGGAGGAGGATCTCCTCCTCCAGCAGCCACGGGTTTAATCCAGGTTTTTTATTTCTGGTTCTGGTCTACTTCCTGATTCACTTTGATTCTTTTGTGCTTCTGGGAGTCTGGCTTCAGCTTAAGGTGTAGCTCACAAATACAATGTCCCAGAACACTAAAGATTTTTAGTCGCGTTTTGGTGGCTTGTAGTTTTGTTTGTAGTGTGTTTTGTTCATCTGCAGGTTTAGATCAGCGTGTCGTTGGGTTTTCTGTTGCTAACTCAGTTGTGATCCGTGTAGAAGTTTGACCTCAAGTTTGGAAAGCCGCCCTGTTTGCATTGTTCACACAACTTTCTGTCTGCGAGAGAACGGCACTGTAGGGCTTTGTGTAGTTGAGTTCTCCTGTATCAACTCCCAGTTCAATACTAGCATGTAAGCTAAACCCCACACCACCCCCGGTCCTGTGACCTGAACCAGTTCTGGCTCAGGTCATGTGACCCGGTTCTGGCTTTGGAACCAAGTAACTTACGAGTTCCTCATCAGCTGGAACACCCCCTGAAGTCTGACTTCTGATTCAAAAGGTTTGGTGATCCTCACCAACCCCGACCTTCAAAATCCAAGATGCTGTCAACCGAAGGGAAACGCTGTAGTAATATACTGTTTATTAGCCCTTCTGTCTCATTTCTGTCTCACTAAATCCGCCGTGCACATGCTGCTACGGTGTATGCATGTGCAGCAGCGGCATTATGGGTTTGTTATCAACTGGCCTTGCCAGCAACGGCTAACCCGGCTAACTTTTCCGACTTGTTGTACTAGAAACGTAGTCACCTCAGGAGTGACATCATTATATGCAATGCAACAATAGCATTGTGTAAAGAGTGAGAAGTACACTTTAAAGAACTGCTCTTTTTTTATTCCACATGCTTCTTCCTTCTCCTGCATTACCCACAATGCAACTCGGCTGTTCGGTTGGAGATTCAGGTGTGTTATGCTAGCAGCGGCTATTGTAGCCTCAAGTTACATGCTACCGTTCATTGTTTATTTGGCAGCAGGAGTCAGTGCTCCAGTTTTGGAAAGAGTGATGCACATTCATAACACACTGACTGAACATATCGTGACGATCAGGAGCATTTTATTGGGCCTCAAAGTTGACCCTGCGCCTATCTTGTTATGCTGAAAGTATTCAGTTGGCTAAGTTTTAAGAAACATGTTACTCAGGACTTCGATTATGGTATAGTGATGTGTGCAAAGGTTCAAAACGCTTCCTCCTGAGATTCAAAACCACCAGAATTATCCCCACTATTGATATAGATTTCATGCAAATGTATAGAAATAAGAACTTTAGGGTGCTGCACGTTTGTCTCCACGTAATCACGCAGATTAATAGATGGACGAACGGACAGACAAATAAATACCTCAGCGAATGAAGCGGACTGTAAAAAAAACAAAAACCCAGAGTGAACCAGATGTTTGCATTTTTTAAGCGAACGGCTGCAGTCGGCCAAAACTGCCTGTTTTCGAAATACCTGCACAATTGCTGGGTTTGCAGACATTATGGTTGTTATTGGCTCAAAATAATAAAAGCCCTATTTTAGCGTCTGCGTACCCCCCCATACACACACAGTCCAAATAAAGGTTTTACATGGGCGATCCCCCCACCCGCCCCGCAGAAAGCTGTGTGCAGCGCCGGCCGGGCTGCAGGTGAGCTGTAATTAAGCCGAAAGCAGACATTAGAGCAGAAAGAGCTGCAGGGAGACGCAGCACCGCAGCTCTCTGCCATCTGATCCAGCACAGCAGACACGTTGCACAGTCTGAAGCTGGCCAAGCAAGCCTCTAATTCACTCCTCCTCTCGTTCGCTCTCTGTCTAACACACACACACACACACACACACACACACACACACACACACACACACACACACACACACACACACACACACACACAGATACCTTCACATTATCCATGTGTCTGCCTGTCCTTTTTTTTTTTACAGTGAAGAGGATGGAATGCAATCTGTATTTCAGGAAGAAAACGAGGCAGAGAAGAAGAAGAAGAAGAAGAAGAAAGGGAGGAAAGCGCCACCTCATCATTCCCTGATCGGACCTTCAGCTCTGATCGGATCCTCAGGGCGTCACAAAACCGACGCACACACACACACACACAAGACCAATGCACACAGACACACACTTACACACACACACCACACAAACACATGTGTGCACAATCCTATACACACACACACACACACACACACACACACACACACACACACACACACACACACACACACACTTAGCTTTTGTTCCAATGTGTCTCTCATGAAAAGAACATATCGCTCTCGTTTCAGCAGCAAACAACACAGACTCAACTCATGACCATTCAACGATAACTTCTCTATGTTCACTATATTCACTAAACAATCAGTAAGCAACCTTCCTTTTTGTCAAGATTCAGGTGTTTACATTTAGCAAAGTCTTGAAGAGAAACATACAGATCTTATCTTCTGTATTATTGTATATACTCTCTTGTCTATCTTTTAATGTTAGAAAATAGTTTTTAAAACGGTGCTTGTTTAAGCAAATCCTAAAATATTGCATGTGGTGTGTGTTGGGAATGCTAAGACTAGTGCTAATCTTTAAAGCTCCTCTCCTCTATATCAGTTTTAAAAGTGACAATATGTCAAGGTTGTGTTCACAGCTTCTTCCTGCTGCCCAAAGTGGCCCAAAAGAAATCTGAGATCGCAGGTTTAATATTCGTTTCTGAAAATGCTGCTTAATAAAAGTGTGTTTGACTGAAAAGTATCTTTGGAGGTAACTTGACCACCCTGCATGCATTCGAATAAAGTATGCACGTTCATTTGTAAGCCAAAAGTTAGACATTGTTCATCTTTGTATGTGTAGCGAACGTAGAACTGTGAGAATACATTGAAAATGGGTTCATCCAGTAAACATTCATGTTGAGAACCTTTACTTCTAAATCTATACTTGACGTGATGAGGGTTACCATGAAAAGGGGTCAGCTGGGTGGACCGATCACACCTTTAATCAATCATCTCCATGTTGGCACTCCTTCTCTTGGACCATTCCCAAACAAATAAAAGAAACATGGAATCGACCGCCACAAGATCCAGTGTTTCTAAATGCAACGTGAAGCTATGCTGTTTGGAATGAAAAAAAAAACAGTCCAAAAAAAGAGATCTTAAAACACAAGCGTAGTTTTGGATCAACATTTTCTTTATACATTCCGTGGATGGATGAGGGTTGAGCTGCAGTGCAATAAACTGGTGAAAATAGTTTTTCCCTTCTGTGTAGTCTGGACCAAATATGTTGTTGTGGAGCTGATAATTGAACCTATTTTTTTCCTCAACCTAAAAAATAATGGGAACTAAATTAAAGAGTACGTGATCATGTGCATTTGCTCTATAAATGTACATAAAGCCTTTGATTCTTAAAAAGCCATTCCTAGCAAACATTGCATTCACAGAGCTGTCAGTAATTGGTTGGAGTGGATTGGCTGGTTCGGAATTTGGAAGGTCAGATCAGTTCTTACAAGCAGAGCATTATGTTTGACACACACATACATATAAGTGTGATATAATTAAAGTACATTGTAAAGCTGTATAGCAACAGAGGTCCGAGTGAACAGTCAAGCAAAATGTTCAACTCTGTAATTTCCAACGTTTGAGTTTGGATTCCTGCACTGGACGATGAGAAGGTCAGAGAGGATGTACCAACCCGTTCTCACTCCCAACTCGTCGATCGTCGCCCAAATACCGTCTCTTATCGCCGTCCGATATAGATACTCCAATGTAAAACCATCTGCGTCTGTATTAGAGCGTTCTGACGTAGTAGAGCGCCAAAGTCCATGTGAGGTGGAGGTTGAGTTGGATGTATAGGTCAAACAAACACAGGTTTTCATCCAGGAGGCTGCTGGGTAAACGTTAGGACTTATTTTACCATAGGTAGTTAACTAACTACGTACACAAGTTACGTAGCAAGTGTACTAATTTATGGAACAAACGTACCTATTGTAACCCAAGCTACGATCTTTTCATAAACCTACCCTTGTAAACCCAAATTGGAAGTTCATTTTTTTACAGATACTACGCATGTAACGGGAGAAATCTTTAAGTTTAAGTTTATTTTGAAAAGACACTTTTCATTTAACGAACAGAAACTGAAACGGCGTCTCTGCGCAGTCCAAAACTCGGAGGGGTACCTTCAGCGTCATAGTTTGAAGTGTAGTTGGGAGTTGGGACGGAGAATGTGTTGGAGGTAGAGAGAAACATTTAAAAGGTTAAACCAATGAAAGCAGTGGTGAGGTGACTCAATCAGCCATTCCATGGACTGTGTACCAGGGAGCTGGCAGCGTAAAGACCGTTTAATGTCCGGTCCAACTGATTCGGACGTTTCCGTTCTCACAATGAGCTTCAAGTTCAGGGTTGCAGTGGATGTGTGAAAGGACGCACACGCAGTTTACAGAGAAGGCAACGAAAAGGCAGAGAGACAACTGTTAACAAGCTGTGAAGATTGTTTCACTTGTACCTGTTACGTTCTGCACCTTGACGTCAGCACACAACCTCTATCTTTGTGAGGACAGTTATTGACATAATACATTCTCTAGCACTTTAAACCATCACAACTAAATATCTGACCTTGAAGCTAAACCTAGTTCGATAGTGGACTTTAAAACCAAGTTTAATTAATTAAACCTTCAACTTTGAGTGGACAAAAGAGTGGACAAAATGTTGACTCTTTACAAAAGTCCATACCCACGCCTTTAGCTGTGAAGAGCTTGAGGTTTTTTTAGGATTGCTGTTTGTATGCTTGCCTAATTTTGGGTGCATTGTTCTGTATTTGTCTTTGTTAACTGCTGAGATAATACAATGACTGAGATGAAAATCATTGGTGTCATTGGCTTGATTTGAAATGAACCAGTCCACCCATAACTGCAGCATTTGAGCTATAGAAATCAGAATTCAGGAAGTTGACAAAAGGGAAAGCATTTAAAAGTTTTTTTCTCTTTTTATCTCTGCATGATACAACAACTGTGTTATGCCATCATTGCCACATCATCTCCACAATGCAGTCAGCGCCGCAGACCAACATGGCCTGCCACTGAATAGTGAAAAGACCACAAATTGTCTCTGTCTATGCTGTATGAATAATTCAGCTCATGATTACGAATTGATTGAATCTCAACCTTTGACTCCCACCGTCAAACAACCCCAACCTGTTGTTAATGTAGGTATGCGTAGATTACAGTCATTGATTCTGGGGATGCTTTAAATATTTACTCATGCTAACACAGCATCCCCTCCATTCCACGCAAATGGACAAATGACAAATGAATGGCTTTGCGCTGTGAGTTAAAAGTGTTTTTCCCTTGAGGCCTCATATTACTCCAGCAACCGCTGCTGTCATTACTGGTACTTCTGTTTCTGTCGGTAATATTACCATCACTGGTGAAAGACGTATAAGTGACTGTGAAGTGCAGCACTGCTGAAGACGGTTCTTCACAAGACAGTCTCACCTGCCGGGCTCAATGAGGTGGTTAGACAAGCGCTTGCTTGAGGTTTTTTGTCTTTCAATCCGAAAATAAATCTTTTGTTATCTTCTTAAGCTACTTGAGCATTTTGTTAAGGTTGGGTAAAGATCAATTACAATGAATAAAAAGTCAAATGATAGATGTAAGTCAGATTGCTGCATCAAGATTACTTGTGAAAATGTTCACCGTTTTCACTGAGCGTTAGCATACTGTATACCGGGCATCACCAAAAAGTGGACTGTTTGAGTGACAGTGAATGAATGAGAATAAATAATCATCTTTAGGGGTCTTTGCTTTTTCCCCCACCTTAGATATGAATGTAGAATGTGGTTGCAGCTAAACCAGTTAATGCAGCAATAGCTTCTTACCATCGAGCCAATCCAATTGATCGTTTCCCGCCCTTTGACAGTTCACTGGAGGCAACGAACCCAGGACTTTCACTCAGGAAACCCGTGTTCGTGTTCCAAAGGGTTGGTGTTATTGTGAAGTTACGTGAGTGACTTTTTAAAAATGTTTTACATATAGAGACTTTTGTCTGAATGATCTCATACGGATGTTATTATGATTTTAGTCATACATGTGTAAATCTATTTTTGACAAACATCAAAGCAGACAAATTCTGGCCATGATGTTTGCTGCCTGGACCCCAGGTTGGGAACCATTGCCCTGAATGAGGCACTTTTTAAATTGCTGTATTCAGAAGATTATGTCTTGTTTTCTTTTACTAGGAATTTCGCCCTTGAGTTAAATTGTATTTAAAGATAGCCGTTCCAGTCCCAATGTCTTGCAAAAAGATGTACAAATTGTCATTCATCTGACATTTGGTGGACAGAGAATTATCACTCAACTCCTGAATGTGGGTACATACTTGCCTAATAAGCATCTTAAACACTTACCGTTGAAACAGAGCACACACTCACACACACACTTATTTGATGGGCGTCGTTCAATCCAGGTGTTAGGGCTATTGGCTTTCTGCTGCTCATCTTTCAGCAAAAGCAGGTAACGGGTGCGAGGCCTGAGGATGGGGGGGGGGGGTCCTAAACCTTCATTTTGTGTTGCCCCCAGCTGTTTACCCCCTGAAAGCGAGGCTCTTCTTCGCTTTTGCTTCCTCGATTGCGTCGTTAAAATACAAAATAAATTTAAAAAAACAGATTGTGCCGAAGCGAGGAGGCGGATGGAGGAATGTGGAAGGGAGGGATGGACGGAGGCATGACAAGCAGGACGCAGAGAGGAAGACAGATTCAATCACTCCCAATAAATCACACTTACAGATGGAGATGTCTGAGCGGGAAACAGCTACAGCCATGTATTATCGCCAAAATGTCAATCTGATTGGCTGGATGAAACCCCCTGTTGTGTAACTCTCCATGTGTGCGTTTTCACCTGTGCGAGGTGGAAGAGAGGGGTAACTCTACAGCATGGTGGATCTGCTTCAGCAGAGCATGGCTGAAGAGCTAACCGGGCCTCAGAAGGCCTTCGGTTCTCAAAAACAACACGATTAACACTCTCAAATTAGTTCCCTCTTGGCTCTGAGTCCTCGTTGGCTTGGGTTCAAAGGACGTTGTACCGACGCGTCCCTGCCTCAAACATTTAAATTCAAACTCATAAATATATTTTTATCCAATCTAGTTCTTTGAGAATAACGCAGAACACTGAAGGAACCGCACGGGTATATGTGTGTTTTTCCCTTTTTTGATTTGTGTTTGACTCCCTCACTGGGATTGGCTGACGGAAGACGTGTGGCCCTGAACCTAACCTGAGCATGAGCAAAACAAGCACTTGTAAAGTTTGTTTACCTAGCATGCGGCCAGAAAAGCAAGTTCAGGGCAATAAAGTGTCATACGTTCCATGATTATGTATCGTCAGTGTCTCCTTCACAGGGTCTTTGGCACTATTTGTACAGAGAACTGTATCAGCAGAACATCCAGAGAGAAGGATCCTCCTCAGTTGCTCTTTCCAAGTTTCATCAGGACAGAGGGCGTCGCACGCTGTACAGATTGTGAAGGAGGATGTAGGAAGATGACGGAGATGAAGAGGAAGAAGAAGGACAGAAAAAATGAAGATGCAGATAAGAAGACAACAAGATGAGGATTCAGAGAAGACAAAAGAAGAAGTAAAAAGAGATTAAAGCAAGAAAAGGCCGTGTGTGTCCTCGGCTGGACGGACTGAAATAGAAGCATTCATAACTCCCCTGCACTGCGGAGACTGTTAACTGACTGAGGGACTGTCTGTCTGATTGTGTGACTGTCTGTCTGATTGTGTGACTGTCTGTCTGATTGTCTGTCTGTCTCTCTGATGGTCCCTCTCTTCCTGACTGACTGACTTTCTGTGCTGCAGAACGTCCTGTGGTCAGTTAGCAGCGAGGCAGACTGCAGGGTGGAGCTGCCTTCACTGTAACCGCACACACACACACACACACACACACACACACACACACACACACACACACACACACACACACACACACACACACACACACACACACACGTGATTTCCTCTTACTCTGGATCTGAACTGTTGGCAGCCTAAACCTAACTAAGTATTCCACCATCTTTTCCTAAACCAAACTGAGTTGTTTCCCGTGAAGACGGAAGTTTATTTTGAAAGGGTGGTATCATCATACAAATACGTTGAGGACACATAATGAGGTTATGTAATCTAAAATGGACATTCTGACACAACAAAACTGTATTTTCATTTAATTTGCGACGGAAAAGTATCGTGTCCCAGATGTGTTTCGATGTAGCTCAAATACATTGTATTTACATTGTATTTAATAGGTTGGACGGATGGGTCAACACAGGACTTTCACCCAGGACACTGCTGTTTGAGTCCCGTGTGAAATTAAAAGTCAACCTTCACCTTTTTTAATTTAAGTGTGTAACTTAAATAATGAAAGAAACATTATTATTTTAAGCCAAACCATAATGTTTTTTACTAAACCCACGGTGTGACCTTCACGGTGTGACCTCCACGGTGTGACCTCCACGGTGTGACCTCAATGGTGTGACCTCAATGGTGTGACCTCCACGGTGTGACCTCCACGGTGTGACCTCCACGGTGTGACCTCAATGGTGTGACCTCCACGGTGTGACCTCCACGGTGTGACCTCCACGGTGTGACCTTCACTGTGTGACCTCCACGGTGTGACCTCCACTGTGTGACCTCCACGGTGTGACCTCCACTGTGTGACCTCCACTGTGTGACCTCAACTGTGTGACCTCAACTGTGTGACCTCCACGGTGTGACCTCCACGGTGTGACCTCCACGATGTGACCTCCATGGTGTGACCTCCACGGTGTGACCTCCACGGTGTGACCTCCACGGTGTGACCTCCACGATGTGACCTCCACGGTGTGACCTCCACGATGTGACCTCCATGGTGTGACCTCCACGGTGTGACCTCCATGGTGTGACCTCCACGGTGTGACCTCCACGGTGTGACCTCCACGATGTGACCTCCACGGTGTGACCTTCACTGTGTGACCTCCACGGTGTGACCTCAACTGTGTGACCTCCACGGTGTGACCTCCACGGTGTGACCTCCACGGTGTGACCTCAACTGTGTGACCTCCACTGTGTGACCTCCACGATGTGACCTCAACTGTGTGACCTCCACTGTGTGACCTCCACGGTGTGACCTCCACGGTGTGACCTCAACTGTGTGACCTCCACTGTGTGACCTCAACTGTGTGACCTCCACTGTGTGACCTCCACGATGTGACCTCCACGGTGTGACCTTCACTGTGTGACCTCCACGGTGTGACCTTCACTGTGTGACCTCCACGGTGTGACCTCAACTGTGTGACCTCCACGGTGTGACCTTCACTGTGTGACCTCCACGGTGTGACCTTCACTGTGTGACCTCCACGGTGTGACCTCCACGGTGTGACCTCAACTGTGTGACCTCCACTGTGTGACCTCCACGGTGTGACCTCCACAGTGGGAGATTCATGTGTACGTGTGCGTTGAATTAAACTACTTAACTGTACAGTACGAGCAGCTGCTTTGAAGTCGCCCTGTTGTCGACTTTGTACTTCCTCTCAGGTTGTAAAAACCTGAACACACAGATGTCTGTCATCACACACAGCGAGACAGCCTCTCTTTGTGTGTGTGTGTGTGTGTGTGTTTGTGTGTGTGTGTGTGTTTGTATGTGTGTGAGTGCGTGTGAGAGAGAGAGGGAGGATGAAAAGCATAGCCTACCTGCTGCTTTCTCATTACTGCTTTTGAGAGCCTCAGCAATGGTTAAACATGCACGTGTGTGTGTGTGTGTGTGTGTGTGTGTGTGTGTGTGTGTGTGTAATAGGCTCTTTATGAACGGAAGCTATTGGTTGTTTGAAGTTTACGCTACTGGCAAAGAACGTTTTGGGGTTTTATGCAGAGTGTGTGTGTGTGTCGGTGTGTGAGTATTAAGGGGCCTCCCGCTAATAATCATTTACTGCAAGTGTGTGTATGGTAGGAACGGGAGGTGTACACATAATCATTGTGTTTCCCCTCTGCGTGTGTGTGTGTGTGTGTGTGTGTGTGTGTGTGTGTGTGTGTCCTCAATGCTAAACAGGAACTGGCCACCTGTTGATTGGACATTCTGGGTCTGCTGTTGTGTCCTCCGGCACGGTTGTGACGCACACTCTCCTTTAATGTTCTCTTTGGCGTTAAAAAAAAGAGAAACTAAAGCAACAACTTCCACAATGGACACATAACGAAGGAATATGAGACTGAAGGAAGAATCGCTGATTCCTTTTCTTTTCTTAAACTGCTGAGAAGCTAATTCTAGACAAAGTGGAGGAGATTGATACTGCTATGCTAAATACGACATTAACCCTCCAACAGCCGGTTAGCTTAGCTTCGAACAAAGTGTATTCAAGTGTAAAAATTCCAAGCCCTATTAACATAATTAATGGTCACCTCTTAAGCTCACTAATTCAAGGTGAACTGTTTTGGGAGCAACGCAAACCAGTGACCGAGTAGGAAGGTGTGTCTTGTCACGCGTGCGTCTCAAGGTTACCTATTTGTAGAAACAGAGGTGCTGTGAGTGACAGACAAAATAATAAAAAAAAGAATGCTGTAGAAAGACTTTAAATTGCCCTTAATGATGAAATATGATAATGATGTGTGTGAGAGGGTAAAGTGCAGGCCTGTGGGCTAGACTGACTAAACTCTACTGCCACCTGCCACCTACTGGAATTACTCTCTGACAGAGAGAGAGAGAGAGAGAGAGAGAGAGAAAGAGAGAGAGAGAGAGAGAGAGAGAGAGAGAGACGGAATCAGTTTAATCTCAAAGAACATTATGAAGGAATTTCCTGTGTAGAAAGAGATAGAGAGAGAGAGAGAGAGAGAGAGAGAGAGAGAGAGAGAGAGAGAGAGAGAGAGAGAGAGAGAGAGAGAGGCAGTGTTGAGATGAAGGGCGTGTTACTCCCCAGTCTTCTTCTTCTCTCTCTTTCTCTCTCTGGCAAGAAAAAAAAAATCCCAGATAATTGAAGGCCTCGCTTTGGTTTGGGAAGCCAGAGGAGGGATGGACAAAGACGGAGACTCAGTGATTGAGAGCGAGAGAGGGAAGCCACGTCCACATGTATGACTCACTCCCCTTCCCTCCCCCTGCTCTTTAACTCTTCCTCTATGACACTCTACCCCCCCCCCCCCCTCTCTCTCTCTCTCTCTCTGTCAACGGGGTCAAACTGAACTCAGAGCTGCGCTGATTTTCCCGGAATTACTTCCACTGGTACTAATTATTGATCCTGCTATTGATAGCAGTAACAGTATAGTTTCACTGTCCACTGAAATAGAAGCATTGGGAGTAACAGCAGTAGTATTGAGAACAGTGCACTAAATATGCGTCTCAGCAGCAAATGCTACTTTCTCCTTTCAGTAACCACAAGAAAAAGCTGCAACAGACGGAAAACGACTGAAGTGAGCAAAATCAGGTCAAGACTGGAAAAAAGTAAAGGCCGGAAAAATTGTGTTTAGATACCGTAGACGAGTGCAACAATAAGAGAGCATCAGTGTGTGTGTGGTATATTTTATAGTTGTCCCTGAGGCCCGTGATCACACAGAGACGCGTCCGAACGGCTCGGCGGCTTTAGGAACGCCCCTTTGGCAAAGAGAGTCGGGCAAAACAGCGGATGAGCCCGTTTTGCTTGATTTGATTGGCTGCTGGGCCAAGTGAGACATTGACGAGCGGCTGGCGCTGATAAGTTGAGAAGATTTGAACTTGTGCGATACAAGACGTACCTCAGACAAACTATTGTTTTGAGGGCACTGCGTTTTGTACTCAGTACACAGTAGTACACTTCCAGGTACAAAGCATTGTATGTGTACTCTATGGTGTACGCAAATGTAGTTTTTCATTATGTTCTTTATTCATTAATTTTTTACAAAGACTGGTAAAAGCAATTCCCACGGTTGACGCCTGTGTGCTCTCTCCGATTAATGCTCATGAGGTATTTCTTCGTGAGCTTTGTGACACTGATTTGCATGGAATTCGGTTTCCCCAAGGGGGGGTAGGGGGGGTGGGGGGTCCCGATGATGCAGGATGACAATCTCCGATCTAATCAACGAGTCCCGTGTCACACCAGCACATGTCGTGAAATAGTGACGACAACGAACACAAGAATTTCAACCACGAGATCTGTGTTCAACACAATGTGGACTCTCTGATTGGGGGAATAATCTGTAGCATTGGACACACCGGGGCCCCTGGGATCCCCTCTAGTCCCTGAACCTTTGTCGCTGCTTTTGGTTTCTTGCTTGTTTTTTTTACCCGCATGCAGCACATTGACTCTCTACACGAGTGACTTTACACGTTCTTCCATCCAACCACCATCTTGAAAAAGGGGGTGCGATATTTGCGCATATCCAAAAACCTGTTGGTATCCAAGTCCTTCATGATGCTTAAACGTTGGTGTGTTTGTCCTTCTTTTCTTTTAGCCGTGCATCTCGACTCCAGCTTTGCCAACTATTGGCTAGTTTGTTTGTGTTCAACACTCAGCGCTGGTCTAAGGAAAGGAAAGAGGCCGTGTGTCAACCCTATTGAGACGCGTATTCTGAATGCTGAGTGAAAGGTAGAGAATGGAGGAAAGTCCTGAAGAAGGGATGTGTTGCATTAAGAAGAAGAGACGAGGAGGCCAGCTGAGAGTAAATTAACGAATGGAAGAGCAGACTAGGGGAGTGACTCAGGAGAGAGAGAGAGAGAGAGAGAAAGAGGAATGTTTAACACACTTTGTGTCTCCCTGTTGCACTCACTTTCTCTGTTTCCCAACATGCAAAGAATATCAAACCCATCCCCCCCTCTCCCTCCCTCTCCTGAGCAGACTGAGGATGGAAACTATGAGCACGGCGCTGCTGCCAGACAGCACAGAGAGAAACGATCCACAGACGGAAAAATATAAAAATATCCTGTGAGGCTCTGACTCAGGTTCATCTCTCCTGTTCTGCTCTGTGCTCCATTCAAACGGACGAGCGCAGTGGGGTCTTGATACCGTGGACGTGGTGACATTATACATTTGTTTGGGAGTTGAAATCAAGTCGTGACACGGCTACACGGCCAGACAGCCCATCCCCCCTCTGCTAGGATGATAATGATAAGGTGCCGCTAATTGCCGTGAAAAACTAACATGCAGTCAACGTCTTTTCATTTGGAGAGAAAGTTGAGTGTGGTGATGCAATGCACACGCACACACACACACACACACACACGCTAATCGGCAGTTGTCCATCTGTTTGGACGTAGTAAACGTAGAGCAAAGTCAGCTATATTGTATTGAAAGGCGGCCTCCTAGAAGGTATTTTGTCTTTTGAAAACCTTTTTGGATTAACAGAACTGTAACTCACAGAACAGAACTGTAACTCCCAAAATGTCAAACTATTTAATCTGTAAAATGAACATCGACTTCTACGCACACAGAGGAATTTAGGTTTTTTGAAGAGCCATTTCCTTTGAAGAGAGTCAATGAAAAAAAAAAAGACTAAAACAAAAAAGACAGAAATAGAGTTAACTATGAAAACCAAAGACTGCAGAAGTGAGAAGAAAACTCCCATCAGCGGCAAATTATAGTATCTTCTTTTTGAGTATGAGCGGTCCCATAATATTTCCTATATTACAAGCTTTTTACAACATAAAAAATAGATCAATAACTATGATTACCATAGTCCACTGGCGATGCGGGTCATTTGCAAAACGGACACGTTTGATTCACATCGTAGCATTTATTTTGTTTTTACGTCTCTGCTTTATGTCAGTGGACACGTGCCACCACTGCGTATGAGTATCGCTGTTTAAAAAAAGTGCATACTTGCACGCGCTCCGGGGAGCCGTGAGGCGTCCACGCAGGCATCCCATTGAGGGCCAGAGAACAGGCCCTCAAAAGTGCAACTGCCAACGTAGCGATGCGGCATCGTCCTCCATGACGGAGACGCCAAATGAAGAGCTGTGATATGTGGCTCAAGTTAGACGTGTGTGTGTGTGTGTGTGCGTGCGTGCGTGTGTGTGTGTGTGTGTGTGTGTGTGCGTGAAATAATGACGTGCCATAACCTCCTGCCGTCCTCCATTTCCTGTGCAGTAAATCTGCAGCCTCCAGTCTCCCGTCACACCTGTGTTTTGTGTGTGTGTGTGTGTGTGTGTGTGTGTGTGTGTGTGTTTGTGTGTATCTTCACCTCATGGTGCGCCTAGGCGCCAATTGCAGGCATTTAAAAAGGCAGCCCCGCTGTGTGCCGACTACCAGAGGTGATGGTAAATCTGGGTCGGGCTGATTAAGCTAGGATAACAAGCTACGCAAAAAAACAGAAATATGGTTAAAAAACAACAACGACGGCAAAAAGAGGGGCTCGGTGATCCTCTGGGTTACTCCAGGGACCGGTGTTTGAAAGCGTATAAGACTATGAGACAGGGTTGTGCAAGTCTGTAAAGTTATGAACGATAGCTGTCATCATTTTATCGACAAGTGACAAAAAGACGTGATCTACCAGGATCTAATGTCACACTGCTAGAAGACAACAGAAGAGAAGCACTCTCCAAGAACAGTGTCGATATCCTCGGGGATATTTATTGTTCAACTTTGATCTATTTTTGCATTTACACGTAATATTGATTGGCACTGTTATCTTCATTATGAACGTCATTCAGGCTTTTCTAGGCGCTGATCTCTGATGATGTTACACTGTCAACAGAGTTTCTGTTCAGATACATTATGATGCGTTCAGGCTCTGTGTAGTAAAAATGAGTATTGGGTGAAAGGTAAATAATGATGTTCTCATGATATGTTCACATGTAATCTTGTAAAATGTAGTGTGGGTGAGAAACCTAAATAAATTCAATAGTTTGAAGGAAATAAACAGACATGAGAGATGAATTATGAGCTGTTTACACTACCTTTAATAATACATAATTAAAACTACTAAAGATTTGTTTAATCCATAAAAATACAATCTTTTATTTCCTAATCATTTGAATTGTGTGTGTTTTTATGAGGAAAAGAAAATCACTCCAGATGACAACAATAAAGAAAAAGGATAGCATTGAGAATTGTTGGTGGTTTACTGACTTCAGAGCAGTTGAAATGATTTTTGGGACGTGGCAAAACAAAAAGAGAGGAAGAGACACAACATCATTTCTCTGCACCACCTCTGCGGCTACACACCTGCTGTACCTGCAGGAGATAAGACTCTCTCAGGGAGGAGGATAACGTTTTGCTGACACAGCTTATCTGTGATTGCAAAGTAATCTCAGCGGAAGCGTGTCTTGAAGATAGTATTGCGTTGTTTACTGTTGCTTTCCCCACAATGCAACACTGATCTGGGGTCAGTTCCTCCTGCTCTCCTCGAGTGTATTCTGCACCACATTAGCTCACTCTCAGAGCAACACATCAGCATTCGCTTTGTTGATTCCTCTTTTTCTTTTTTTCTCTCAAAGATTTTGTTTGCAGAACATCTGGAAACGCTCAGCCCTGCGTTGCCACGGTAGCGACCGGGAGGTGGACACGGCGGCGGTGTAAATCCGTCCCCGTGACAAGAGAGGCATGATGGGATGGCTGGGGATCGCAACAGGCTAGAGAAGAGTAAAGGGATGTCCTGTGTGTGTGTGTGTGTGTGTGTGTGTGTGTGTGTGGCTACAAACTGCCACATGTGAGCACGAGAGGTCACTCTGTGACACGTCCCCGCTCATCCTCCTTAGAGGTCAAAGGTCAGCGGTGGTAAAGCGTCTGACAAGGTAAAAGCTTTAGCAGCTGCCTGAGCTCTAGGCTAATTCCTTCTCTGCCGTTCGTTTGATCGGCTCCTGAAGTGCCAGCTGGGCGGGTGCTTTTGCTGCACAACCTTTCAAAACAGCCACTACAACCACTCATTTGACTCTTCTAAATGGGTCGGGGTCTGAGATCGTCTGCCCTCGTTGGAGAGGCGGAGTTTAAACCCCGACTCCTGCGCCTCCTGCATGTGTTTTCTCCATCACCGCAGAACACACACTCATTGGCTGAGGGGTCAGCGACCCCGTCGGCCTGTGAAAAGGCACAGTAAACCAGGAAGTCGAGGTGCGGATCCTCTCTTCCGCACCACGCACACGACTGCAAAGGGTAACTACATTACCCAGAAGTCCTTTTTTTCTGTCCACAGAGACACGCATTAGTAGACTGCTCAAGGATGGCCGCACAAAACTACGAGGTGGAGGGAAGACGGTCACATCTGTCTGAGGCCGGATTCAAAGGAACAGGCTGTGTTTCTGCAACACTTTAAAATGAAATCAGGTTCAAGACAGCATTGTATCACAAGAAATGTTTCAAAAAGTCAAAACATAAGCAAAGGATACATTGGCATAACAAATGTTTTTACATTTAGCAGATAATTGTGAAAGAAAGTCAAAGTCAAAAGATATTTAAATGTTAAAGGTGTCTAAAATATACCTATAACACTTAAAGGTATATTAACACTTATGTATGTGGAGCTCTTCAGCTTTATTTGAGAAACGTCAAAATCTCTCAAACGGAACACGTTCAAGCTGTATTTTTTCTTTTTTAAACAATTGACTTTTTTTAAAGCACTCTAGCTGTCCTGGTCTGTGAGCGCTTGGAGCAGTGATGGGGTTAGGGATGCGTTCTGTATTTTCAAGCGCTCCGCTTCGCCTCTCTCTCTTTTTACTTTTGAATACATGAAATGAGAAAGTGAACGTCTGTTGCCAGTAGGACCGCTGTGACACCCTCTTTTCCACGCGCTCTCATTCTAAACTCGTCCCACAGAGTTAACGCGAGGTGACGAGGGCCTGGAGCCGCCCGTACGAGTCTCAGAATAAACTCCTTATTTCCTGACCCTCTTTTCTTCCTCTAAGTTGGCGTCTGCTGCCTTTTACATTTTCTCCTTTTCTTCTCTTTGCCTTCTCCTTTCCTCTCCCTCTGTCACTCTGATATTAAAGTGACGTCGTGCCTCTGAGGTTTGCTTTAATGTCTGTAATGATAACGTCTCTGCCTCTGGGACGTTTGACATGTGTTTCTTCCCCTCCACTCTTTCTCTTTTCGTCTCGCTGTTCTCATCTCTTGCTCTGTTTCGTTACCTCTCTTGACCTCTGTTTCTGTGCAAATGTGAAGCGGTGGAGAGAGAGAGAGAGAGAGAGAGAGAGAGAGAGAGGCAGACTGCTCGTCCTCGACGTGGCAGGGTGACGTTGCAGAATAATGAACCCCCAGGCTCGCTGAGAGACAGGCGTGGAGAGAGAAAGAGTGCGAGTCAGAGTAGAAGGAGGCAGCTTTATTTTATTCTGCGTTCATTTCGACCCTGTGGCCATTTAACAATCATATCGATAACGTGTTTTTAACTAAACGGCTGAAGAAAGAAGTGTGTGCTTTGGGAGGTCCTTTTGCAGCCTTTTGCATAAGCTTACATCTGTACGGTACATTTATGATTAAAAGTAATACATTAAGAAACCTCTGGGTCATGGCACCTACAGAGTGGGAGACATTCTGCACAACTCAAAACCTTTGCTGGAGTTTGGAGGTTATCTTCTGCAATTTGGGGAACTAGGAAATCCTAATTTGGCCAAAGAGGTGTTTGAGAAGGAGCAACCATTGTGAAGGCACCTAGAAATATCATCATCTAACCCTAAAGAGTGCAATTAGCACTGTTATTTTATTTTTAAAAATCCAATGCACCACGTCTGGCTATAAATCAAAGAATCGACTAAACACTTCACAAACCCGAGGACGTGGAGTGTGGAGGTTTGTTCCTCAGCCTTAGGATTATGTTTTGATGCTCATGGATGTCTTTAGGGGATATGTGCTCTCTCTGCTCCAGGATGGCTTCCCAATCACTCCTTTGAGCCCACAGGGCTTCAGAGAAATATACTGATGAAGAATAAGAATGCACGAAGAAAGAAAATCAAATAATGTGCTGGTTTTGGCACTGTTTTTTTTTGTGGACATAATTGAGTTTGAATTTTATTCAGTCAATCATTACATACAATACAATAAGCAAAACCACAATCTAATATACAGAAAAAGAAAGACTCAAAAGGTATAATAAAGAAACAAAATACAATTAATGTATTTATATACATGCATTTCATTCACACTTGTGACCTTCAACAATTGTTTTAATGTAATCATTTCTCTATAATTCATTCTTTTTCCTTTTCATTTGAGGTTTCCCTTTGATTGGACATGACAAACTGCCACATGGCTAAAATCTGCTGGAGCAAAGACACGGCGAGCTGAAACGTCACAACGACGTTCAGCAAAGCAGCAAGTTGTCATCATGACCCGAGGACGTCCTTTACACTCCGTGTCATGCATTCATAGCACTGTAGAAGTGCTGCAAAGATTTAAATACAAGGCTTTTGTTGTTGTGTGAGAATTCAGCTTTCAGAGCGGAGAAAGAAGGAAAAGGAGAGTAACACGAGAGATGACGGGGAAAAAAAGGAAAAGTCTGGGTCGAATGTGGGGAAAGGAATATTTGCCTCCCTCTCTCTCTCCGTGGCAGTTTAATCTAACCAATATGTGTGTGTCTCACACATGAGGGGAGGAGACGGAGGGCGAGAGAGAGAGAGAGAGAGAGAGAGAGAGGTTTGCATTCTTTTCCATTGAGGTCAATGTTTTACAGAGCCTTTGACCACTGTGTGTGTGTGTGTGTGTGTGTGTGTGTGTGTGTGTGTGTGTGTGTGTGTGTGTGTGTGTGTGTGTGTGGACAGTTTGGTCCATCGTCACTAATCAGATTGCGATGTCTTTCTCTTCACCTCTCTGTCCAAACGGACTCTTTCTGTTCAATTCTCCAAAGGACGCGTCGGCATCGTCCCACGATTATGACATCACAGCCAGATGTTTTGAAGCGTTTGGTCTGTGATGTGTTTCCTCCCTGCCGTTAAATACTTTCTGTCAGTGTAAATAACAATGCCAGTTATGTTAACTTGCATTTAAAGTGGAGCTTGGAAATATTTTCTTGGATTAAAATTGTATTAATGAACGATTTTAAAGACTTGAAATTGTTATTATTTTCCTTGTTTTATGCTTTTGGACTCTTTCTCCTCCCTCAGTGTTCCTCCACCCTTCACTTCCTCCTCCCTCTGTCTTTTCTGGATCGTTCATCTCTCCACACGTCACACGGTCTTTTTTGTTGTCCAGTTTTCTCCAACTTTTTCCCTCCCGTCCTTCCTTCCTTCTTTCTATCTCTGTTATTTCGCCTCTTTCCTTTTGTCTGCGACACCAATCTTTCCCCTTTCTGTCTCCGTCCTCTCAGACGTCCAGTTTTGTGTGTGTGTGTGTGTGTGTGTGTGTGTCTTGTGCTCTCTTGGCTTTATTTCTGCCTCAACTTTCCCTTCTCCCTCCCTCTTTCCGCCACCTTCATCATAAAGCCTTGTCTCCAGCTACATCTTGTCATTCTCTTCTCTTTCTGTGCTTCATGCCGGCAGGAACAACATTCATGAAATGGCAATAAAAGTTAAACAATAAAGTGCTGTGTTTATTTTAACATACATACACATATTTGTTGACAGCTGAAGTTTATTTAATGTTTATGTGATGTTAGCTAACTTCACCGGTTCTTAAGTCTCCGTCAGTAATGTTAGCTAATATTAGGCAGTAGGACTAATATTAGCTAACATTAGGCCCACTGATGTTAGCTAACATTAGGCCGACTTACTGAAAGAACTTCCTGAAAGAACAAACAGACACATTTATATTTAAAATCCCAATGAAATATGACAATAAGTGGCAAAACATGCAGACCAGGAAGCAGACATTTATAGAAATGTAAGTAAATGTACCACAGTTCTGAAAAGTGAAGCCAATGCAGAAGTACCATAAACTTGCATTCTCTCTACTGGCCACCAGGGGGGCGACTCCTCTGGTTGTATAGAAGTCTATTCCCTCAGTAAACATTGTAAACATGAGTTTATGGTCTCAAGTCTTCTTCAATAAACCATGATGTTCATTTAGTAAATTATGATCCTTTTAGTTTAAAGTAGACCATAAAGCAGGGAATGCATGAGGGCGGGGCTACCTTGTGATTGACAGGTTGCTACTGGAGACATAAACGGCGTCTCTACGTCACCCCTCCACAGTCCAAATATGGTCACTCCTGTTCACTGGTTGTAAGAAAAAAACAAGATGGCGATGGACAAAAAACAAGATGGCTACGGCTAAAAAGTCAAACTCAAGGCTTCATAACGTCAGTTCACAAACCAATGGCTGACGTCACAACGTCCACTTCTTGCACACGGATGTAATGTTATGTTTTGAGTTTTCATGTTTGTAGACACATAAAACAAGGTTCAACTGAAACTTGTTTTAAATACAGATAAGACTAAACTTATGTTGTTTTCAAACAGTCGGAGTAGGCCTCAGAATATCCCTTCAGTGGTCACTCTTGAAGGGAGTGAAATAGAGGTCGTTGACTCTTAGAAATATCTGGGTATTCTGATTTATGACTCCCTCACTTTTCAGCCACATGTACAGTACCTGGTGAAAAAGTTGAGTGAGTGCGGGCCTACGCCTGTGTGTGTGTGTGTGTGTGTGTGTGTGTGTGTGTGTGTGTGTGTGTGTGTGTGTTTGAGAATGTGATGAACGCTGTTCTTGTTCACCACGTGAACTGTTTACCCATAAGTCCCGCTCGAAAAAGAGATTTTTAATCTCAATGGGACTTCCTGGTTAAATAAAGGTTGAATAAAAATGAAATAAACCCTTCCCTCTATGTATGATTAAGGAGCACGGTTTGTAGTAAAAGTGTTTTGGCTGCTCGTCTCAAGCTAACCCGCACAGTGAACAGGATTGTGGGTAAATCCAGCGTCTGATTGATAACACCGAGCACTGGTGTCTGCAATAAGTGAGCGGAAGAAAAGTGAGCACAACCGGTTCAAATAAGGATGTAAGGAACAGTTGTTATATTACTACAGATCACACTGACAAGGGAGCTGGGTGAACGGGTAACGGTGTTTTTTTCAATCTCCTGGAAGTCGAGAAGAACGCTTGCAACCAAACCGACTGACAGATACAGAGACAACCGTTACCTCAGAATGCATGCAGGGCGTAACAATGTCAAACTGGTGACAAAAACGAGCCGGAAACTTTTCTCCTTAACTAAAACAAATTCATCAAATTGAGTAAAACGTGACAGGTCTCGAGATGTATCACACGCACACACACACACACACACACACACACACACACACTATTTTTATCAGCAGCCCTGTAATTTCGCTGTATGCGGTCAGCGTGGATGGAATACGAAGAGTTAACCTCTCTGTAGAGACTCCTCTCTGCTCTGGTTTCTCTCACACTCTCACCACTCCCTAACATGAGCTGTGAGTGTGTGCGTGTCACACTCCAGTCCTTCCTCTCAGCTGGATTTGGAGACTTACTTCATTGTCAGAGGTGGAGAGAGAACCAAAAATGTTTTGATCAATCATATATATTTACTTAAACTTCCAACGTTGTGTCACTAGGCAGACATTATTCTGCGGTGGTCGTTTGCTGACGTGTGACTGCAGTTAAAGATTTTCTCTCTCGTCCCTCATCTGCCTTTTTCTTTTCTCTTTTTCTGTCCCTCCCCGTTACTTTCTGGCAGGCGTTTCTTTTTCCTTCTGTCTCCTGTTACTGCAGTCTGCATATTCACTCCGTGTGTCCTCTCTCTCTCTCTCTCTCTCTCTCTCTCTCTCTCTCTCTCTCTCTCTCCCCTACACTCCTTAATCTCTCGCCCACATGACCATTTATTTCCTCTTTTCCTTCTCTGCCTCCTTTCTTCCTTTGTTTACTTTGCCTGAAGTTCTGCAGTCACAATTCTGTTTCCCCTCCCTCCCGCCCTCTTTCTCTCTCTCCCCCCCTCTCTCTCTCTTTCTCTCCCTTTGTGTAATACACAACTATCAATCACACACAGACTATTACCATTCCACCAACTAACTAGGGTGTAAATTAGCAGTAATGCTAATTAGACTAATGATCTGAATACAAAATAGAAAAGTCGAAAGTGGACTTTCTGGACTTGTCATGTATAACACGTGTATAACACATAACTGTTCACATAACACATAACATTTCATATGTTAAGATTTATGAGTTATTGCTTTTATTTTTCGTACCTTTTCTTTGAGCCAGGCTGGGTGTTGTTGTTGACGTGAGCCAGGTTTGCCTATCGAGTGACTGAATGTGACACTGGACTTGACTGCTTGCAGGTTTAAACATCATTTGGGATGAGGTCGCAGTGGATGGTCGGGTGTTAAAAACAGAGCAGGTTTGATAGACGTGATTGTGTCTGTTCACAACCAACAGTCAACCATAAGTATTATGTTTTCCTAACCTTAAAGGAATAGTTGATCCCATCTCATGTACAGAAAATGTGAAGCTTACAGCAGGGAACCATTAGTTTAGCTTAGCATTAAGACTGGAACCAGGGAAAACAACAGAGCCTGGCCTGATGTTTACCTGTTTTTCAGCCTCGATGCTAAGCTAAGCTAACCAGCTGCTAGCTGTAGCTTCATTTTTGCAGTACAGATAGTGGTATGAATCTTCATGTCGATCTCTCAGCAAGAAAGTGAAGAAGCATATTTCCCAAAATGTGACTTTATTCCTTTACCCAAGCAGTGTTAGTTGCCTAAACTAGTCCAAACTATTAGTGGCAGATCAAAAAATGCTTACATGGTCATTCCAGAAGCCAATGACAAAGGACCAACTTTGTTGGTAGATTGATTAAATACAAAAAAATACAAAAAATACACAACTTAAAAAGAGTAAAGGTGATTGTGTCTGCTCACAACCAACAGCCGACCATAAGCATTGTTTTTCCTAACATTAAAGGAATAATTGATACCACCCTCATGTACAGAAAATGTGAAGCTAACACCAGGGTGCAATTAGATTAGCTTAGCATGAATACTGGAACCAGAAAAACAACAGAGCCTGGCTTGCTGTTTTCCCCGTTTCCTGCCTTTATGCTAAGCTAAGCAGCCGCTGACTGTAGCTTCATATTTACTGTACAGACAGGAGAGTGAAATGAATTTTCTCGACTAACTCTCGACAAAAAAATGAAGAAGCGCATTCCCCAAAATGTCACATAATTCCTTTAACAGGGCATTTTTAGTTGCCTAAACTTGCCGAAACTAGAAGAAGCAGATCAAAAAGTTTGTCGTTCCTGAAGCAACTGAGAAATTACGTCTTGGTAGATTCATTTTAGATTCAAGTTGAAACTCAAACTATCACTTAAAATAATTTACCTGCGCTTGATACTGTACAGCTGTGCTACATTGCTAGCAAAGCACGGACAGGTTGTGAAACGTAGACGCAGCTTACGACACAGTAACTGTTCGCTCAGTATGAATCATCAATCATCATCAGAGGCTAAAACGTTGCATTCAGGCTCTGTTATTTTTATGACTCCAGTCTCTGCAGCTTGGCTGTCAGGACAATCTGTTTAAAAACTATTTCTTGAACAAAAAATAATTATACTCTTTTAAACACATTCCTCAACCGGGCCTCACCTGTCCTGTTAAAACACTTCAAATTACACGTTTCTCCGCATCCTCTAAAGACCCCCCTCCCCCTCCCCCCTCCTCTCGCTCTCTAAATCGGAGGGAGATCGGGCCCCACCAACCCTTCCTCTCCGTCTCTCTCTCATCATACCACCTGTGTCTCTGAAGCAGGTGTTTCCCATAATGCCGTTTGGTCTGTAATATGTGACATTATGGAAGCAGAAGGGTGAAATATGTGTGGTTTTATGATCGCCTTGACACCCCTGTTATTTTCGTATGATTAGAGGTTCGCCCACGAGAAACGGACTGTGTATTTTTTGGGGTTTGCAAAGATGAGGAGAGGACTCGCACACCAGCGTCAAAAAGTGAGGTAAGGGTGTTTTTTTTTACTTTTTTTTTTTCATCCCATTGTGGAGTTGGATTTGCAACATTATAGATGCAGAGATGTCACAAGGTCAACCTAAAATACACACACACACACAACTGGCTTGCCCTGTGATCATGCGTTGTCGGGTTTCACCGATTAAAGGACGGCTGAAGCAGACAAGAAAGAAAAAAGACGGAGACAGAAGACAATAATAGCCGAGAGGTCAGTTGAGTTTTTCTTCACTCATTTAGGGTGAAAACCACACAAACACTCACATGCATGGGAATTTAAGAAATGAGTTTCAGCCTCCATTGGACTGCTCGCTGTCCCCTCCTTACTCGGAGACGTCATTCAGAAGTTGAAAACTAAAGGATAAGGAGAGGGAAATTTTACATTTCTTTTTTTTGTCATCAAAAAACGATAAAAAGACTCAATCCTACGTGACGTGCAGACTAAATGCCTTTATTTTGGGCCAAATGTGGCTCCATTAGCTGCTACTAGCATAGCACAGCTGAATCTCAGAATGAACTGTCTGCGGTGGAATTGCATTGTGGGTAATTCAGGTGGTGATGAAGAATGCGTGGTTCTGCATTATTGCCTTTTGTCTGTCCATCGTGAGTCAATATCATTGCAGTGCACTGCTAAATTAAAAATTATATTTTAAACATAAAACATATTAAAGTGATTCTTTTTGTATGTATGGCCATACAGGTCTAATAAAAGTAGTCTAATACCACTATTTGAATATGAAGGTAGGTGAACATCTCATGTACAAGGCGCAAATATTAAATAAGCACACAACTGCTGTTGAACTATATTCCTCTTTTTCATTGTAGCTCTAGTATGATCGTGAGGTTGCAGTATGTTAATGTGTATGTTAAATTTGTTTTCTTCCACATTATCATCTTTTCTTCCTAATTTTCCTTTCCCTTCCTGTTCCTTCACTTCCTCTTCCTGGGCAAAGAGGGCACACTCGGAGATCTCCCTCTTTTTTGGTTCATGCTGGGACGAATTGCTTGTGTGTGACCATGAAATGTGTGTGTGTGTGTGTGTGTGTGTGTGTGTGTGTGTGTGTGTGTGTGTGTGTGTGTGTGTGTGTGTGTGTGTGTGTGTGTCAGCTGGCTGCCTGATTGAAAAACCTGCTGCTGTTTTTCCACACGGACACCGGACCCGCTGTGAGTGAGGGTGGACGCATGTATCCTTTGCCTACGCCTGTGTGTGTGTGTTTGAGAATGTTTTCCCGTCATTTAAAATGAAAATCCCCCCAATTAAGGGATTCTCGTGTGAGGATCTAGTATATCCACAGTTCTATTTTTTGATTAATTTACAATTTTGGTAAACTTGGAGCAAACGAATATGCGTGGAGGACCACAGGCCGTGTTAGAAAACGGCAAAATTGGAGAGTCCAAATTGATGGACGCCATCGTAGCTTTTTATAGCCGCTATCGGCCTGATGACGAATTCATTAATTAATTAATTAATTAGTTAACGATCAGTATTTCAAGGACTCCAATAACGGATATTGGGGCCATAATTTAATGACTCATGTGCTGACAAAATGCTAAACTGACGTGAGTCGATGAACGCTGTTCTTGTTCTCCACGTGGATTGTTTACCCATAAGTCCCGCTCGAACATGATTGGTCAATACTATTCCCGCTATAAACGTAGCACAAACGAATATCAACGCCTCCAATAACATAATCCTAAACCTAGATTATGCGTTCATATGCAGATATCTGTTTATTGAGATTAAACAAGTATCAACGGTACAAAGACGCAGATGAATTTCACCACTTTCTGACTTTATTAAAGAGAATAAAGAATGAAAACAAGGAAAGGAGGGAAAAGAAAAAAACGTGGCTTTCATCCGGAAAGATAATAGCTTCAGGTGAGTGTGTGCTTTTATGTGTGTGTAACTGTCATTTTTTTGGAGGATTTCAACAGATGGAAGGAAGTCATAACTGTCATTTTTAAATGCAGGTGTACCATCGCCAATGGAATCTACGCCTCCCCTCACCTCTGCCTGGTTTTAGGAAAGGCCAGGTGTTTCAATGCATAACACACAAAAACACACATAAACACACATACTGCAGGTCCCCTCCTACTTTCGGTATTTCAAATCGGACTCATATAGGAAGTTGAACTTCCTGTATGCCAGCGGTAATAAAGGAGTGCATGTTCAAGTACATGGGATTCATTGTTGTACTTTATACGCAGCAGAGTCTACCAATCTTATGTAGGAAACACTGCTATTAATATTACAGATTTAGTATTATTAATGTGCTACCAATGCGGTATATGGCTAGTATTTTTGGCTAGTTTCCTATATTCAGGGACCCTTCAGAATAAAAGCCCCAACAGCAACGATTCGGTGTGCGAGTCACAGGAAGGGAGGGGGAGGGCCGGGAATAGTAGTGTGTAATCACGCCTCTTCTTTTTCCTCCATCCACCGTGGCGTCCAGGCCACTCAGACTGCTGTAAATAGACATCAAATTAGAGACTCCCTTTGTGTGTGTGTGTGTGTGTGTGTGTGTAGGGGCAATAACGGTCCTTGGGTTTAGATCGTGGACAGGAGTCGATGAGCCTGCGGACTGACCGCTGGTCTTTTCTTTCTGTCCGTCATTGTTCATATCTTTGCGTTTACTGTTCTGCAGATGAGTCCAACGAAAAAAAGCCGAAGAATGTTCATTCTGAAAAGCCCTCTCAAACCCTCCATTGAGGAATATAAACTCAAACTGTCCGTCAACACGTAGCATCCTTATTTTCGCCGCCGCTGCCGCTCTTAACATACTTTGCGTTTGGCAGCAGGTGTGTCGAGGCGTTTAAAAGACCTCCGACCTTTTCATTTCGTGACACGGTGAACAGGAGGAGAGGCGCTGTCTGCCTCTGTGTGTTCAAGCAGACGCTCGCCGAGCTGCCATTAACGTTACAACTACTGGTGCTCCTCTATTAAAAGAAAACTTCCAAACAGCTGTCAGCTTCTTTTCATTCCTGGCAGCGTTTTTTTGTAGTTTGGTGTGTATTTCTTCAGCCTGTGGGTGAGTGGCCATACATTACATGACATCATATCCACATATTCTCAATAGAGCAAGAGACAAAGAGCAAGACGATGTTTAAGGGATCTTCAACCTTTCAGGGTCTTAGGCCTTTTTCTTGATTTTACATACATTTTACTTAAATTCACCTTTTAAAGGCACTTGCATATGAGATACCCATGTGTTGGTCCTTAGGGATTTCCTGAGTGTTCATTGGGTAGTTTCACACAAAAGACCGACACCTGACTCGATAAATCACGGTGAAAGGCGGAGCTCGACACAGACTCCACAGGCTGTGAGCTCCTGTGAGAGACACGTAGGATCACACAGAGCGGAAACTACAGACTCTGGTGTATCTAACAACAGTGGATTATTATGTCTGCGCTGTTTTTTTACGGAGCTATTCATAATTACAAAACGTAAACATCTTCAAGCGTGCCCGCTAATGTCAAGCATTAAGTTAACTCAGAACAAATCAGCTGCATGGTTTGATCTTTGACCACCAAATTCTAATCATTTCATCTGGTGAGTGCAAGTGGACGTTTGTGCCTTAAGAAGAAGAACAGAATAAAAAAGCAGAAAGCAAATATAATTATGTACTTTTTTTTAATTTAGCATTTCTCTAATAATTAATTACTGGAAAATTTGAGCTCTTCAGGTCACCAAAAATGCATAAATAAATTAAACCGATATGGACGTCACATCTAAACGTAACAAAGGTGCACAAGTCAGCATAGCTTCGTTTTAAGGGGTCACAAGCTACAAAAAGGGGGTCCTAGGTATGCAGTATGAACCCCCTCAATGCAGGGCCACAGTATCAGCTGATAAAGCAGAACCCACTTTAAGGCCCTAGTCGATATTTGGGCTTAAATAGCGCATATTGCAAAATTCGCAAACAAAATAAAAAAAAACATAAACCAAATGCCTCAAAAATATGGGTTGCTGTATTTACGGATAGTCAAGATGACGTGTGATACAAACACAAATTCATGCGCAGTGTACTTTTTTATTTTGACATATTTAACTTTATTTAAAAAATGTTAAAGACGTAATCCCAAAACGTCCTGGCCAATTTGGCAACGCCACTGGTCAACTGTGGTAACGACAAGTGAAGTTAAATACTCCAGGCAACGGTCCTTGAGCGACTTCACTGTCAAAAATCAATCGGTCTCTTGAAAATCCCTCTGCAATGTCTGATCGGCAGTCCAAAAAGGGCCAAATATTACTGTTGTCTTGTTATTTAGACTCAGGCGTCAGATTTAAAAATGATCAACCATTGAATACCAACAAGATATAAAAAATAGGATTTTGGATTATGCCTCATTTGAAAGTTCCTTTCTCCAAAAAGGAACAGATGAAAAACTGATGTAGGGATTTTGGCTCCCTGCACAGCTTGTTGATGCAAGGCATTCTGGGAGCCGTGAAAGTGCGGCGGACATCACAAAGAGAAGTGCAGAAGGCAAAATAAATGCTCCGTTCAACTGCTGCTACTGTTCTGTTAATGTGAGCACTAAATCCATCCATTTAAAAACACTAGGATGCATTTTACTAGCGCAGTGTGCATGTGCACTCTCACCATGCATGGTGTCGCTGGCGGCAGCAGGGGGGAGTTTTTACGCGTCAAAAGATCAAGGAGGAGAGCATGGTGGGATACCTGGTGCGTTTACTGCTTCCTCAGAGACCAGAATCTCTTATTGGGCTGTTACTGTGTTTGTGTAAAGTCAGCGAGAGAGAAAGAGAGAGACCCTAGCAATAAATTCTCTCACCTAAATGTGAATTAAGTGCGTATTAAATTTCCTTTCTTACTTACATGTGTCTTTATTTATTTACCTTTTTTTGGTATTTTATCATACTCTCCTTGTTCCTCTTACCGCTTCTTACTTACATGATTCTTTGCTTTGGAAGGTCAACAGTACAGACTGACATGAGACAGGGGTCTTTTTAATGTTTTTATTATTGCATTTCTTTAAGACAACTTTGTACTCACCGAACGTATCCTCATGCAACGGTTCGTATGAAAAGGTTTCTCCTCATTCTTTGTATTTCGTATTTCTAGGAACATTATTTTTGTTAGGTGTTGCTAGGTGAATGCTGGCTACGTGGTTAAGAATTTGACTTGAAAACAAAGAGCTTTATATTTTCTGACTGAGCCAGGACTATATGTTATAGCAGTGTCGCTGTATTCCCAGATCTTTGAAATGACTTTGGTGAGTACAATGTTATTGTAGCCAAATGAAAATAGGAACCACGTTGTAATAAACCAAATGTATCCCAACGTTAAAGGTGCACTCATCAATATTCTTACGCTAACAAGAGCTCAAAAGGTCATGTGTGATGTGAAAGAGAACGATTGTGGTGATTAACCCAACGAGAATAATCCCCCAGAGGGAGGAGACCAAAACAGAGCTGCGAGGGGAGTTCATCTTCTGCAATAACCGTCAAAAAACACGTCGAAAAACCCAATTTCCGTCAGACGCAATAAGTAAGCCTTCGTAGATGGTATCAACATCGGCGCGAGGTTGGCTTTGTCAACTTGACCAAGTTGATTAACATCAGCCCTTGCCACAAGGCCAGAGGACGGCCATCTTTGAATGCAACTCAGTAGTACCTGGGCAAACACACACAAACACACACACATCGGGCTGAAAGAGCAGCAGCTACCTGGTTGCCATGCTGGCAACCCCCAAACTCCTAAACATCTTTATGAGGGGGGTTTAAAATGGCCCCCCTCTGGCGGTTTCCAGTATGACATCGGGGGGGGGGGGGGGCCACAGGTCACCTCTTTCTTCTCCTCTTTTCATGTCACTCTTTCTCTCCCTCTCAGCAATTTTTAAATAGAGCTTCTTTCCATATTAGCTGCTCTGAAAGCCTATTAACTCACCCCCTAAACCTGCACACCTTTAAACCCACTGCTGTTTTCTGTTTGTACTTAGCCACGTTAGCAGGGGGGGTTATGATAAACAGGCTCTATAGGGACGAGGAGGAGGAACTGCTTGGATAGGTACCTTTTTGAAGTTTTATGACGGTGTTTTAAATTGGATTTCTGGGGCTTTACGTTACAAAAGTTTATAGTTGCCCCCTTCAGCTTTTTTCATGGTGGGGCTCATTTTTCCTTCCTCACGAAGCTGGTTACCAGAGAGCCACGGTTCAAAACCCAACCCTGCCGACGACACAACCTGAGTTTGGCTTTGCGACGTCCTATCGTGCTGCAATTTGACACAATCTGTGCAAAAGTTGAAACTCTTTTAACTCAATTCAGGCTGTTCTCCTACGCTGTAGCTGTACCTTCCTACTACCTAATTTGTACGTGCCCCATAATTAATATACAACCTACATAATAAATTCGTAAGTAATCCTCGTAATTGTAAATCCAGGACATGCAACGTCCTGAAGTCTGGGTGGATGGGCTGGTCTAAAACTAGTGGATTCTCACCCAGGAGACCTCTGTTCGTGTCTCGGGCAAAACCAAAAGTCATCGTTGAATTATTTGTTATTTTATTTCAACCACGATCGTTTCCGAAACCTACGGTAGTTTGGTTGCCTGCAGGAGCTTGGACAGGTCCGCTGAGGAAACAGCTTTTCACAATGTCTTTCATAAGAAGCTTTCATGTGTTTTCTTGTGTGAGGAGATGCTCAATTCACATTGGATTGAACTTTATGTTTTGGATGTGGTTGAAACAAAGTCTGGTCAGAGATCACAATCAGAGACACCCAACTGGACTTTCCTGAGACGTTCAGACTCTGTATGGACAGTCGAGGGACACTGAGGACCAATATATAGAGAGAAAGGACGAGAGATCTCTTTCTATCACTTCTACCAACATCTGTCTCTCTCCGCTGTGTGCTCTTTTGTTTTTTTCTCATTATCAGCACTCCGCTTTCTATTTAACAAATAAAGTTTGTGGCTCATTTAGAGGTTGTTCTTTAACCACAAGGCCGGCTGACAAGGTTCGACTCCTAGGTCCCCGTCATGTCCAAGGGCCCTCGAGAGACACTGAACCCAGAGTTGGTCCCTGAGTTGCTCCCCAAGCTGCTCCCTGAGTTGCTTCCCTAGTTGCTCCCCAAGTTGCCTATCCTAAGAGTGCTTAGGATGGGTCGAACACAGAGGTCCAATTTCCTGTATGTCACAATTATAATATAGTTGAAGTGTGCAAAAAAAATACATACTTGGTTTTTCTTACCGAAGAGCGCAACCTGACAGCCTTTTATTTTTCTACATCTTCACGGTTTGAAGCCTGTGGCGTTCAACACAAATTAAAATGCCCTCACGAACAAACATTAAAAAGGTTTGATTTGCAGTGGAAAGAACTGCAAGTTTTTTAGTTTTTGCACATTGAAAGAAAAAAACAGACACAGCTGGGCGGGAGCTCAGATATCCACCAATCACCACCAAACTGACGGGCCCTGATTGGTCCATGGACCAAGGCAGCTTGCATCCTATTGGCTGCTCCAGCAATGAAACATTGGAGCTGCTGGAATCTGAGGGAGTTGATGAGATCTGCAGAGGTCCAACACACACACACACACACACACACACACACACACACACACACACACACACACACACACACACACACAGCCAATGGATTACTCATCACTGCCTACACTGTAACAGTTATGTAGCCTGGTTTCCTCTCTGTTGCTTTCTCTGTGCTCATCTGAAGTCGGTCCCTCTAATCTTCACTTTGTTCTGCTCTATCAGAGATGTTCCTTCCGACAGAAATATCCAAGTCACCTTCTTTTCTGAAAGTAAACCTCACTGTTGTAATGTTAATCAGGTTCTGGTGGACCTGGTCCTCTTTTATGACACTGTAATCATCTCTGACGTGTGCTTTCCACTTTTGTATATTTAACTTTTCCCGTTTCCTCCACCATATTGGACGATGTACGTTCAACTATCGTGCAGTGTGTTCCTGCAGTGTGGTGTTGAGGTCTGGGTGGTGAAAGGGTGTGTGAGGGTTTAACTTCTGGTTGAACCTCGGCCAAGTGTCTTAGCCTCGATACTTTCTGTAAGGTGTTGTACAACCACCTGTACAGCTGCTTCCATTTCCTCCACACACCTTCATCCCGCCTGCAATGCTCCGACTGGCTTGTGGTTTAGTCCAACTGCTGTCGGTGAGCGCACCATCAGACCCAAAAAAGCAGGAAGATGTGGGCAGTGATTCAAAAGTCTGGAACCAGTCTAGGTTTGTGAAACACTGCTTTTCCACCATTCAACTTGGACACATTTAGTTGCGCTTTAATGTCATTGCTTTCCCTTTAGGCTGTTTTAACCAAAAAGCCAAATAGCACAACGATGCAATGATCAACACTTTAAGTAGTTCGGTGAGCGGAGGCCTCGGATCGAGAAGCCTTGACTATGTTCCCTGAGGGATCTTCCACAACACTCACCAACTTTTGACATCAGCTCAGAAAGAAGCATTCTGTTATGTGTTACACGTGTACCCATGAGGGATTGCTGTAGTTTTAACAGTACCTAGGATCTCAATAGCTCTACTGACAGATAGAGCTGTTATGGCGGCCCCTGGTGGTCACACATGGATACTGCACACCTACAACCAGAACTCCCATTCACACACACAGACCCTGGATCCCCACAGCTCCTCCAAACTGCTGCTCTACTGGCACTAGTACTACTACCACTGGTCTTACCGGTGGACTAGTTCACCGGTGGTGGAGCTGGAGGAGGCAACGCACTGGACTACTCGGTTAACGCGAGCAATCGCTGGACATGAGGGAAAAACTGTGTACATTTTGGGGTGTCGGGGGAGAGAGAGAGAGAGGGAAGGGAGGCTGAGGGTAGAGCCGTGGAGCGATCAGGGGGCGTGTCTTTTCAGAGGAAGGGCGGGGTTAAGGAAGCGGAAGGAGGTGTCCTGTTTCCCCCGTATGGAAGGCAGGAGGAGGCAGAACGAAACACTCCACGATGCCGCTACCCTCATGTGCCAAAACACACATAAAGAACATGCAGCCTCCACATACAGATGGGCAAATACATGTTCAAGTAAATCAGATCATATCCTGATCATATGCAGAAGATACCGAAAACAAACAACAACATGATCTCTGGAGTGAGTAGATCAGCAATGAAGGCAGTGCGAAGGCCAGCACATGGACCAGCTGTTCTAGGTTGCACGCCCCGGTGAAGTGGATCCAGCTGATCACCCCCTCCCATGGCAGCCAACTTAAAGGGGAACTTTGGTAATCTCTCGACCTGGAAATGTCGGCGTAGATAATAAACACAGGAGAGCATGGTATGAAGATTGAAGGCTTTTACGAGGACACATACATGTTCGGTTAATGTTCAAGCATGGACGCATTTGGCGGTGTCGCCAGTTAACACGGTTACGCGTTAAGCTGAAACACCGACAAACTCAGTAAACTCAAAAGTGTTACGGTCGCGGTATCTGACATTCTGTGCATGTAAACAGTTGAAAGCCTCTGGACATATAGATGGAAGATATGCATAAACAAAACACTCACTAGAGTAGCCTACTGTATTAGTGCATACCTGTCCTAGTTCTCTGCTTAAGTATTCCCATATCATGCCACTTTATACTTCTACTCCATTCAGGGGGAGACTATTATGAGACATTTATAAAACACATGATAAACGTATGACATATGACACATTGTTTAAGAACACTCCACTGGTTCCAATCCTTGTTTGGCTTGTGACCCCTCACCACAAAAGCAGGGTTCAGTTGGCTCCCTTTGTCATGTGGCAGGTCTACGAGTCGTTAGCAGTTCCACCAAAGGCAGATTTTAGCTCAGGTTTTCTATTTTAGGCTGCGTAACTGACCCTTTTCCTAATATTTCACGGATGCCATCCAGTCCGGCCGCTCTAATCGGATCTCAGAGGACACACAGACTCGATCTGCTCGCTTGCAAAAAAGTGCAGACTTAAAGATCTGGTTTGAGAAACCAATCAGATGTGCCTGCAGTCTGCTGAACGTGTCCTCAAACTTGCATTCACCGAAGTAACATTTTGAATATTTCTTACAGTATGGTACTGGATCCTTCTTCCACCACTGATTTTGACATCTTATAGGAATGGTGACTCAATCTTTCCAGTGAGACGATTGGTGAGAGGCTGGCTGTTCATTTTTCAGGTTCGAAATCAGAAAGTCTGCGTCGAGCACTGTTTCTCATGTTTAACTGTTTATATGTTTAATATTTCCGATGTTTCCGATTGGATTTATGAATATGGAACATATTTAAATAGTGTTATGAAGGACAAAACAAGTCTTAATGAAGACACACACACACACACACACACACACACACACACACACACACACACAGAACAGAAACACATTGAAAGCTTGCGAAGCCATTTGGTTGTCTCTCTTCATCTCACATTCCAGGGGAGTTCTCTAGCTCGGGGTGAAAAGACACACCCTGTGAGAACGGAGGACAGAGGGAGGGAGGAGGTTTGTACGTCAGCCTCCTCTCTAACGCTTTGGTTCATGACTGAAACGGTTTTCTTCCCTCATCTGACCCGAGGAAGAGAACCGAGGGAGGACATGTTGCTTCACTAACTAATATGCAGGCTTTTGTCTTTCGCTTCATTGTTCGCCTTTTGGAATTAAACTTTTTTTTTTAAGGAGGTAGATGGTTGATGGTGCTCAGCCTTGAATGATTTACACATTGAAACGTAAGCATAAAGCCTCACGAGGTACAGCGTGGCAATGAAGGGTAGGCGGGTCTTAGAGGTTGAGGCGCCGCACATTGATGCTGTGAATGATGCGGTCACTTTCACATCTCAATGAGAAAACATGAGAAAGTCTTCTCTGTCGTGGGACGACTCACCTCATTACCTTACATATTCCTGACCCCGATGGGGCCAGCTGATGTGGGTCACCTGTGGTGGCCATGCGCTGATGAGCAACACGTGCTTGTGTAAGCGCCACACACATGCGCGTCCTCTCCGATGACGCCTTCAGTTTGAGAGATCGTCTCCCCACTCACAGAACCTGGGTTACTCCTGTAACCCTCCGATATGTTTGTGACAAAATAAAAGTTTGTTTACATTCATTCTCATACATTTTCTGCCCTGAAAATAAGAAACAAGATCAAATATATGTATATTATATATACCCAGAAATCCACAAACAAATATGATATACACACTAGTGTTCATATCTCAGTTTTGGATATATGTGTACACATTTTCATTTCCTTTTCTGAACTATTCCACAAATGAACTGACAGTTTGCGTCTTTGTTCTCGTCTTTGCTAGCAACTAGCTGGTGAACGTACATTCAGCATCCAAAGAATCTGCTATTCTCTGGGTAGGTGGTGGAGACCGAGGCTAAAAGTGTGTGACCGTGTGACTGAAGGATAAAGTTGCTCTGTGTCTACTGGATGTGTAAACATGCAACTGCTTGCTCACACGTTCACAAGAAAACTTTAATAATAATACGTTTGTGTTGTGTTCAGAGCTTGTTGTGCTGCCCCAGGTTGCCAAAAACAACTTAGGAATGGGAAGCCACATGTGATGACATTTTCCAAACCATTTAGCGCCAGTAGCGCCGAAAGGACTTTGTGGGAAAGTTTAATGGCATTGAGGGCTTTAGGAGAACACCAAACAAATATTAGTTCATTTCCTGGTATGACCTGTTGGTGAATCTGCTTTTTCCATTCTGAGGAGACAGAAGGGGGAGGAGTGTGTGTGTGTGTGTGTGTGTGTGTGTGTGTGTGTGTGTGTGTGTGTGTGTGTGTGTGTGCGTGCGCGTGTGCGTGCTTGTCTGACTGGGCGAGTAAAGAAGAGGAAGGAGAACAAGTCCAACTAAGTAGGGAAAAGGAGAGAGAGACACATCTTCTGCCCTGAGCTGAGTGACCTGAGTCGTCATCTTCAGGCAACCAATCAGAGAAGACCTCCACTGCCTTTTGGATCAACCCAAATCTACACACACACACACACACACACATGCACACATGCACATCTGGCCTGCTGATGTTGCCTGCTGCTCCACATCAATAGCAGAGGAACCTTTTTTTTTTAAGTCAGAGCTCCCTCCACTCCTTTTAATGGCTCCGCCCCCACTGGAGTAGATCCTGAGACAGACACACACACACACACACACACACACACACACACACACACACACACACACACACAGCCTCCTTTTTGTGATCTCTCTCTCTCTCGTTCTCTCTCTCGTTCTCTCTCTTCCACACACACACACATATTTTAACATAAACTATCATGCTGAGTCCTGTGCTAATAAACACAGTCTTGAAGTTGGGGGCGGGGGGATATTTCTATTCGACTGCAAAGCAAACTCAGCTTGGAGCCTTATCACAGTCACAGACACAAACAACATATATTTAATCTGTCATTTTCATAAAGCAAATAGATATTTTTACAGTTGAAATGAGCAATACATGCACTGCTTGAGGGGTTACAGCTGGTTGGTGCAGAGCACAATGTTTAAAATAAAATTTGCAAACGTTGAGGCTGCATCTGAGTCGGTAAACGCATCGCATTATATTGTCTAATCTCCAGGTTAGTAATTTCTTACAGCTGGCCCCTGTAATTCAGTTCAACAACTGTAAATTGTAAATTGTGCATTTGTTCAACATGTTCTGCCAACTCATCACAGTGGCCTAACGCTTCAAACCATGACGCTCCTCTTTAGTGTCAGTTTTTAACACTAAAGTTAGGTTTAGGCAACAAAACCACGTTAGGTTGAGGAGAAGAACGTGGTCGACGTTAACTTGACTGACTAAAGACTTACGGGAGTCGTGACTCGCCTGATTCACGAAACAAAATGTCATCTTTAACTTTCCGTTTGGCATGGGACACAAACGGCAGGCCTGTGTTTGATTGACAACCCTTCCACAACCCCCATCGCCCTGTGACCAAGCGACTCTGTGGTAGAGCAAGGTCGTCAGAGGATCGGTGGTTTGATACCCGGCTCCAGCAAGTCATTATTGCTGAGTCCTTGGGGAAGACACTTAACCCCAAATTTCTCCTGCAAGCTGTGCCTGCGTTGTATGAATGTATGAATTTGGGGGAGTTTTTCCTGATCCGACGTGAGGGCCTGGGGTATGTGTAGAGATTGTAAAGCCCTCCGAGGCAAATTTGTAGCCATTCCCATCAGTGTATGAATGGGTTTGAATGGGTGAATGATGACATGTGGTGTTAAAGCGCTTTGAGTGGTTGGAAGACTAGAAAAGTGCTCTACAAATACAAGTCCATTTACCATTTATTTAGCAGCGGATTGCGACACATTTGACGCACCGTGAGCAAAACGTTTTGCAATCCACACCATGTCTCCATGTCTGTGCAAGATGGCGATGGCCAAAATGTCAAAGTCAAGGCTTGAAAACGGTGGTCCGCAAACCGATGTGTCACGACGACTGCGTCCACCTCTTGTACTCAGTCAATGATTCAAATCTTTACACTTGTTCCATCACTGAAGCGCAGAGGAATGTGAGGTGACCAGGGAGTGAATACAATTACATCTTTATTTACATTCATTTTATTGACACGTTTACAGAGTTTGTCTATCCTCTAGCAGACAAAACAGCTACTTTAAACTCTTTTAATATCCTTTATTTGTTGTTGGGCATATCATGTCCTCATGTGTACTCGTGACTGTGAAATATGCAGGAGGATGCTTTGTGTTTCTGTTGCTGGAAGATTCTATCAGCTGTAGCTAGCTAGGTCGTAGAGCTAAAGTTAGCTCTATGAGCTAGCTGTCTGCAGTCGGCACTCTTTCCAGCTGATGTGGAAGACGATATTAATTGTGCTCGTTTTGTATTGCGGTGCAGCCTCAAGTTATTCCCAGTGTAGTAGTGCAGTGTTAGAAAAATGTAATCAAACAAAATAATAATATTTTTTACTTTTTTAATTAATTGCAGCACGCCACTCTACTCCCACTGCCGTCTGTACAACCCTCAAGACCTCTCTCTCTCTCTCTCTCTCTCTCTCTCTCCCTACCTCTCTCTCTCTCTCTCTCTCTCTCTCTCTCTCTCTCTCTCGTTTCCTCCATGTCTCTGGCCCCTCTCAGTCAGCCTGCCCGTGCCTGCCTACAGCATACCTCAAGTTCCAGCTCATTTCTTCGAAGACTTTCGCCCCTTTCTCCCCTTTCTCTCCCGTACTCTTTTTCTCTACTTCTCTGAGCTTTCTTTCTTCCCGTAGCTGTTTTATTTTTGCATTACAACACCTCTCCTGGCTTCATTCAACCCGGAAGGTACTCTCTACATTCAAGTTCATTTAAAGTGGCCTAGAGGCCAGGAATACTCTATGACCACCCAAGCTTTGAAAACCTGTAGGCCCATTAGGTGACACTGGTTTGACCTCTGCCTTTACAAACACACAGACGGACAAGCCTGGACAGGCATTCTGCTGCGGATACAGGATTACACACGTGCACACGTTTGTGCAGGCCATCCTGACACAAATGAGTATTCGATCATGTTTTGAACACAGCGGAGCAGTTCAAGTCCTCAGAGTGGCCAAGTCGTGCCAACGTCACAGTAAAAACACGCGACCAAAAAACTGAGGAGATTATAAATGGAAAACAAGTATTGTTGCTGCTTCATTGCGTTGAAAATAACTAGTTGAGTGGTCGACTCGGTCCATGCTTACTAGCCACAAAACTAAACTTGCATTCTTTCTAATGGCCATCATTCTCTCTTGATTTATTCCCTCAGTAAACATTGTAAACATGAGTTTGTGTCTCAATCTCTAGTGTTAAGTCTTCTTCAGTACAGCATGATGTTCATTTAGTAAATGATCGTCCCTTTTAGAGTAAAATAGACCATAGAGTAGAGAACGCTTTTGGGCGGGGCTTACTGTGATTGACAGGCTGCTGATACTACCAGAGCCCTGTAAGGCTTCTACGTTGCTCCTCTGCAGTCCAAATATGGTCACACCCGTTTACTGGTTGCAAAAATTAAAGATGGCAACGGCCAAGTTGACGAACTAGCAGCTTCATACTGGCAGTCAACAAACCAATGGGTGATGTCACGATGACTACGTCCACTGTCTATGTACAGTCTATGGTTCTCTATGGTTGTTTTTTGTGCAGCCTAAAAGAAGGGCATGCAAAGTTAGTCCAAAACAAAACTGCTTGGCAACGACTGCACTGTTCATATATCACACTAGAAATGACCCTGACCAGCAAGAGTCAGCTAGATTTTGAAGGTACATGCAACCAAAATAATTTCAGGCGCCTCCCTTCAGGCCTCCCTCCAAAGCCACAACCCGAAACACATGAACTTGACTATAAGATAAGATAAGATAATCCTTTATCAGTCCCGCAGTAGGGAGATGTACAGGTTACACCAGCAAACAGGGGTAAATTGCACACCATAGACAGAGTGAAAAGAAAAAAGAAGTAATATAAATAATAAACAGTAAAAACAGTAATACAATTATAATATATATTATTATAGAAAGAGCTAGGGAGAGGTTGCAGCGCGTCAATGTCATTGCTAACCTTATCCATTACATTTCATGTACACCTAACACTATCATAATGAATTGCACAAGGCTGTTGTTGGTTGTTGGTCCTCTTGTGGAAGACTTTTCTTGTGGAAAACGTGGGTAGGTAGATAAACCCTGTCCCCTGGACTATGTTCCTGTGCAACTAAATTGCATTCATAATACCATTTTGAGTTGAATATATTTTCTTGTTTGCAGTTATTAACATGTGATTACTGTTGTAAATTGAAAGACAACACTGCTTAGGTTAGGTTTAGTGCAAACATGGTTTGGCTTAAAATAACTAAGTTTGTGAAGCTATTTAAACTACGGACGTAAATTAAATGAGTGAATGTTGACATTTGGGTTGCAACAGGAAAGGAACAGAAGTCTCCTGAGTGAAAGTCCTGTGTGTGTCTGAAATTAAGAACAAGAACCATATTTTTCATGAGTTTATAGCATTTGCAAATGACGACTGTACAAGGGATGAATTATTGTATAGATCATAACATTTTAATCATATCAAGTTTTAAAGTTCGGCATAATTGAGGGCGTGGCCGCTTTGAATGACAGCTTGGACGGGCTTATTACAAGACCACGACAGCCGACGGGTTCTTCTCTTTTTATGTCAGAACATTTGATTTCATGATTGCTGTTAGCTTGTAGAAGAGAATATTTGTACTTTTTTTTTATTCTCCCCATACATTTAAAAAAAAAGCCTTTATCAACAATTCTTCTATATTTAGTTTTAACGATAATATAGAAATACAATAGAAACGATAATATAGAAATACAATAGAAATACAATACAGAAAGAAAACATGAAAAATATGTAAAATAAACCAGTAAATAATCACTAAAATCATTTCTCTAATCAATTCAGTCTATACAGTATTAAAAAAAAGTAATATCACTTTCTACAATTGTAGGACCTCTATGCCTTTTTTATTATTATTATTACTATTATTATAATAAAGCAGATACATAGCACTTAACAGCTATGCAAATCCTGTGGAAGAATCAAATAGCCAAATCTATGTAGAAATGCAGTCTGAATTTAGAAACTGTGGCCTTCAAACAACACGACATGACTTCTGTAATGTTGTGATGTCACAAATATACAGTCAGTGCCGCTAAACTCCACGTCGTCGACACACAGCCAGTTTCTACAGTGACGCTGTGAATTGATGCGGACCAATCACATCAGACTGGGCTGTTTCAGGAGGTGAATACAGGTTTATTCAGACTGACAATATGAGAACAATTTAGTTTTCTTTCAACATGAACTCATGTAAACATGCTAGAAACCCAAAATACAAGCAGGAATGTGAAAATGAGCATGATGTGTCTCTTCCTTGTATGAAGCCTGATGAATTGTCATACATTAACCCATATAATACTTTTAAAGATTTTGCAAAATGAACTATTTAGCATTATTGTAAGATATGAAATTCCCCAGACCAGATCATCTGGAACTGCTTTGCTTCCTGTTCCTATTTGCAGCTCCATGAAGTTTCGTGGAGCAAAGACCAGTTCTCACAGGAGGCTTGCAACCTTTCTGTACTCCTATCGTGGATTCTATGTTTTTATTTCTTATTCTTGCTTTGAATATTTGTGTTTCTTAGCTTCTTACAAAATAGTTTCTTTCATACAGCACTTTTAATGTTGTCTCACAGTGCTCTATAAATACACTTTATGCTAAACTACATAATTACAAGCCACATATTGTTTCACGGCTGTGTTTTGTGCTGCAAGTCAAGTGAGGATGTCTGTGAGTGGGTGTTTCTTAAAGTCTGGATGTCTCTCGATCAACCTCAATGTAAAGCTCTCTCTAGTGGATTATTGCTTAAACCCATTGGTTATACACGTGTACTGTTTTCTCCAGTCGGGGGAGAAAAACAAAGCAGAAGAGTTGGCATACTAGCCGTGCATTATGGGAGCTCTCAGCATGGCGTGGAACAGACTCTGACCAACGGGGGTCACTTGGCTGAAGCTCGGCAATGTTTGAACTGGATGTGTTGTCGACCTCAGCCGGCCGAACCCAACCAGCACCAGACCAGCCTCACGTAATTCTATGTTGCAGTAATCACACACACAGGGAAGTCTACTTTCAGTACCGTGGTTTTCCACACATGCCTGAGTTTTAACTCTCAACTCTGTCTTTCTAGCTTTATTCTACATCCAAACCAAAATACACACATGCACACACACACACACACACACACATACACACACACACACACACACACACACACACACACACACACACACACACACACACACACACGCATGCACACACAGACAGACACACAAAGGCTGGGCGTTTTCTTTACAAGAGTCCTGAACCTGCTCTAAAAGTTCTGAATGGAGATCTCATGGATACAGTTCACACTGCACAATTAGATTTGTACTGTACAGAATCATGAATTATTAGGAGTTTGGTCGGACATCAGAACCTCATGATCAACGTCTTGCTCAAAAAATGTAAAATGTATTCAATCCACCATACCGTCTTCAGTGGATTATCAATTATGCTCATGCTTCTAGCTATAACACTCACCATCATATCTGCTTCTTCATTTATAAGGCCTTGCTATCTAAGATGCTGAGATGTAAAAAACATTTCGTTGAGTTCAGAGCTAACAACTGTGAACTGGAGAAGACAGGAGAGACACCCATTTCACTGAAGGACTCTAAAGCATGACCAGCTTTTATTTCTGATGACATTTTGTATATATTAGTGATTGTTTTAAACCGTGTTACGGCCAGGTGGGCAATCGTTGTTTTGAGGGAACTCGTGTTCTTTTTGTGATCTCATGTATATGTCATTTAATTGACCAATTGTCAAATGTACGCTGATCTCAAAAGAATTGTGGGAGAAAAACATATCCTCAGATAACTAAATATCCAAACGCAGATTCAGGCAGAGGCAGGGCAGCTGGGTGACCAGGGGTGGAAAAGGTGGGCTCATTAGTACTTCTGCATTAAGTGAACAATTGTGTGACTACAAAGAGAAACCATACATACATACATACATACATACATACGGAGAAACAAAACAACTATAGAAATAAATAAAACAACTACAAAGAGACAAGAAATAACCAAAGAGGCAAAAATTATAACACAAAGATAAACAAAATGACCTAAATTACACTTAAAACAACTACAAATAAATCTGAAATGTCTATAAAGAGACACAATACGACCACAAAGAGATACAAAACAGATACATAGAGACAGTACACAACTACATAGAGACAGTACACAGCTACATAGAGACAGTACACAGCTACATAGAGATGCAAAATGACCCCAGAGAGACATGTTAAACCTCTTTCAGTCAGATTGTCTTAGAAGTTTTTGGCATTTGTTCATAACTGTTGGCAAATTGGAATATCAAAGTATTTCATATTAGAATAAGTTGTTTGTTTGGCATTCATTTATTACTCTGAATGAGATGTAACTTTTTATCATATGCATTTTATTATTTGCCACGGACCACGGCCTCAAATGTGAGTCTTCATACATTTTTGTCACATTTACTAAATGTGGCCCATTAAAACAAAGTCTGGCCCCATTGCAAAGTGATGTGAGTGCATTTCATTGATCCCTGCCTGCAGTGTCCTTCAGCTCCAGGTGATGACGTCTCCATGGCGCACAGCAGTCTGTAACCAGGAAAAGAGTTTCTTATCCCACTGATGGAGGATCTGGTGAAGCGTTCTAGCGTCCCCTGGTGGCCATTTGGGGAAATTACCATGTAGATCATGAAAATATAAAGTGGAATATAATATCACAGCTTGTGTTTAGCATTTTACCAATTCTATCTTGTAGAACCTACAACATGAATGCGATGATATCATTTGATGTCACATTGAAATATTGTTTCCTTTCTCTCTCTCCATCTCTCTCTCAGTAGAGCGTGTGTGAGCTGAGAGCAGGCGCTGGGGACAGAGCGCGTGCGTCTTTTTCGTGACAGTTTATTAATCACATAGTAGTTTATGGTTTGGTGTTTTGTGTATTTAGTGGGTTTATTTTTTTGCGGTGCGGGTAGCCTGGCTAGCACCATGGCTGCCCCGTGCTACAAACATTTGACACGGAAACACGGGGTGAAGGTCTGTGCCACGTTCCCCTGCAGCGTGGAGGATGTCGGCCTCGCTGTGGGGGAAATGGTCGGCCACAGCGGCGTGGTGTCGGCCGCTCGTATGAACGGTGCGGTGGTGGTGTTTCTGGACCGGGTGGAGAAGGTGAACTCCGTCGTCGAGACGGGCATCACCGTGAACAGTTGTTTCGTGCAGGTACTGCCTTTGTCCCAGCCCGCCACCAAGGTGGTCCTGTCGAACGTCCCTCCTTTCATCTCCGGTGAGTTCCTCAGCAGAGAGCTGTCCAGACACGGGAAGGTGGCGTCCCCGATCCGCAGGATGTTGTCTGGATGTAAGTCTCCGTTGCTGAAACACGTCGTGTCTCATCGGAGACAACTGTATATGATACTGAACAATCGGAACGAGGAGCTCAACCTCCGTTTCATTGTGAAAGTAGATGATTATGATTACACAATATACGCCACTTCAGCGGGGATGAGGTGTTTCGGTTGTGGAGAGGAGGGACACACGGTGAGAGCCTGTCCGAGGCGGGGCGAGCCAGCTCCACCCGGCCTAGTTTCGGCTGCGGCCGGTCGCGGCCCAACACATGGGGTGAGTTCAGTTGAGGTACCGGGGGTGGAGGTGGCCACGGGTGAAAAGGGTGTTTTGGGTGAGGGTATGTTGTGTGAGGGTATGTTGTAGGGAGTGGTGGGTGAGGAGACTGTTCCGGGAGGAGAGGGTGCTCTGGGGAAGTGGGAGAGGATGAGGTGGAGGCTGGTGTGAGTGGTGTGTGTGTGAGGCAGGTGGAGGAGAAGGCAGGTGAGGAGGGCGTAAAGGCAAAGAAGAAGCAGGAAGAGGACATGGAGGAGCACAGCGCGCTGTGGAGTGAGCAGGTGGAGGAGGCAGAGATGGAGGAAGTGGTGCTGGAGGAAGCAAACAAAAACAAAAAGAAGTGCAGCAAAGCGTAGGAGGTCGAGCAGGAGGGGGGCGACAAATGAGTCTGGGACTGATGAGAGTGCGGAGGATGGGTGTGTGTCTGACAGCAGTGATGTCGCTGTTTTTAGCAGCAGCCAAAAAAGTAAAACGATCACACTGGACATACTAAAAGCGTTTTTAGCAAAAACCAAGAACCAGCAGGTGAAGGTTGGCGACCCTATCTCATGCCTCGGTCTTTTTATCACCTTGGCCAGGCTCCACATGAGCCAGAGGGGGGAGCCTGGCCTCACAGAGCAGGAGGGTTTTAGATTAAAGAAAGTCGTAACCAAAGCAAGGCTTCAACAAAATACTGATGGAAAGGCCTAAAAGTTTTTTTAGGTCTTTGTTTTATTGGTTGGTTCTTAATTTAACTCTATCCACCATGGATGTTTTAAAAATAGAACTTTTAAATGTAAATGGTGGCAAAGACGTCCAGAAGAGAACGTCTATCCATTAACTTCCAAAATGAAAAAGATGGACGATCTCTTTTTACAGGAAACGCACAGTGATTTTAACAACGAGTCTGACTGGAGAAGGGAGTGGGAAGGGGAAGTCGTTTTAAGTCACAACACCTCCCTCAGCACAGGAGTGGGCTTCCTCTTCTCACGGGCTTTTAAACCCAACGCACTGGAGGTCCAGCATTTTATCGAGGGGAGGCTTCTTTTAGTCAAAGCTCGGTTCGACACATTTTCTGCTGTTTTTATCAACGTGTATGCTCCAACATCCGGCGCAGAGAGGAAGCAGTAAAAGTGGATGAAGTTTTAAATGGCTGCTCAACGGAGGATTTTTTATTCTTGGGGGGGGATTTTAACTGCACAGAGGATGCAGTCTTAGACCGTATCACACAGAGCCTCATCCAGCCTCTCAGCACGCCTTGAAGCAGCTGGTCCGCTCTCACGGCCTGGTGGACGTGTGGAGGAGGATGCACCCAGACTCCAGGCAGTACACCTGGTCCCACCTCAGAGAGAGCAGGGTCTCCTCAGCTAGGCTAGATTGTATTTATTGTTTTAAGCATCATTTTAGCACCTTTAGGAGTTGTGCCATTATGCCGGCTGGTTTTAGTGATCACTCTCTTGTTTTGTCTCATGTTTTTATCAGAAACATCTTACCCAGAAGCGCTTATTGGCATTTTAATTCTGTTTCAACATTTGATAAGAGTTTTAGAGAGGTTTTTATTTATTTCTGGGGTGTTTTTAGACAGAGGAAGGGTGATTTTAGTAGTCTTAAGCAGTGGTGGGACCACGGTAAGACACAAATAAGACTACTGTGTCAACAGCACACTTTGAACGTCACACGAGACAGCACCAGATCTATGGAAGATCTAGAGACCGATATAGTGGAACTAGAACATTTAAGTGAGTCCACAGGAAATCGAGGTTATATTGAAAACCTCAAAGAGAAAAAAATGGCTTTAGCCGACCTGCTGGGTAGTAAAGTGCAGGGCGCCCTGGTCAGGTCCCGGTTCCAGAGCATCACCGAGATGGATGCTCCATCTCACTATTTCTTCAGTCTGGAGAAGAAGAACGGGCAGGGGAAGGTAATCCACGCACTGCTGTCTGACACAGGGCAGGAGCTGACGGACCCGGGCCAGATACGAGGGCGAGCTGTGAGCTTTTATCAACAGTTGTACTCCACTGAATATCAGGAAGAGCCAGCTCTCCTGGAGGGTTCTGCGGGGAACTACCCCAGGTCTCCGCAGAGACCAACTCACAGCTCGACGCCCCCCTCCAGATGCAGGAGCTGCTGACCGCCCTGCAGGGCATGCAGGGACGGCGGGCTCCTGGCATCGATGGGCATCGATGGGCATCGCAGATGATGTCCCAGTAGGCCTTTTTAATGAGGTCTTTAATGAGTGTCTGGCCTCGGGTTCCATGCCAGTGTCCTGTAGGAGGGCAGTCCTAGCATTGCTGCCAAAAAGGGTAACCTGCAGGACATCAAAAACTGGCGCCCTGTGTCACTGCTTTGCGTGGATTACAAACTCCTGTCCAAAGCTTTGGCCTCCAGGCTGGGGAGGGTCATGGAGCAGGTCATCCACCGGGACCAGACCTACTGCGTCCCTGGCAGGTCCATGGTGGACAACGTCCACCTAATTCGGGATGTTTTGGATGTCTCTAGTTCATTAGGTGTAGACACTGGTCTGATTTCCCTGGACCAGGAAAAGGCTTTTGATCGCGTTGAACATGGTTTCTTGTGGAAAGTGATGGAGAGTTTTGGGTTAGCGCTGGTTTCATAGCCAAGATCAAGGTGCTGTACAGGGATGTTGAGAGTGTACTGAAAATCAACGGCAGTCTGAGTGCTCCTTTTAGAGTGTGTAGAGGGGTCAGGCAGGGCTGTGCTCTGTCTGGGATGCTCTACGCTCTCTCCCTTGAACCTCTCCTCCAAAAAATATGTTCCAGCACTCAGGGGTTGCTTTATCCAGGTTTTAATGGAAGATTGATTTTATCTGCTTATGCAGATGATATTATATTTTTTATTAAGAACCAGGACGAGGTCGATATTTTAGCGGGTATTGTAGAGGATTTTAGCTCGGCATCGGCAGCGAGGGTCAACTGGGGGAAAAGTGAAGCCCTCGCTGTCGGTGAGTGGCGCGGCGGTCTCCCAGTTCTTCCCTGAAACCTAGAGTGGAAGAGAGGAGGTCTAAAGTACCTAGGGGTGTTTTTGGGAGCAGACCATATAGTAAAGAAGAACTGGGAGACCGTCATAGAAAAGGTTGAAGGAAAACTTAGAATATGGAAATGGCTGCTCCCCCAGATGTCGCTCTGAGCTGAGAGTGCTGGTTCTTAATAACCTAGTTGCATCCCAGCTGTGGCACCGGCTAACCTGTGTGGACCCCCCCTCAGGCCTACTTGCGGAGATCCAAAAAAAGATGGTGGATTTCCTCTGGGGGGGTCTGCACTGGGTGCCGCAGGGGGTTGTGTTTTTAGCCAGGGAGGAGGGGGCGGGGGGCACATTTTTTAACTGACTGATGGTGTTTAAAAAAAAAAAGGGAATTCTACAAGGATTCTATTGTATTTATTGTTATTTATTACATTAACACTGATTGTATTTGTAAAACTTTGAAAATATGTAAATAAAGTGTTTTTGTAAAAATCAAAAAAAAAATCTCTCTCTCTCTCATCTCTTTGTGTTGCAGTTCAGTATCAGATCCAAGGCAACCTCAAGGGGAGAAACAATATATACTATTTCCCATTCTAATTATATGTGACCTAAGATATTATACAAAAAACAACATTTCATTTTCATTTTTTTTATATATATATATATTTTTTAGAGATGATAGATAAACTGCATCAATTGTTATTTAAATTTTTTTTTTTTATATAAGTTGAAAATACTCATCATCCTTTTGCGCTGTTATGGCGATTATGTTAGCAAATCATTGCCTATTAACACACCAAGCACACACAAGCAACATAAGCAATCATTCATAGTGGTTTCTGTCCAGTGTTCACTCTCCTTTAAGCTCTGTTTTTGGTTCCAAACAACTCCTAAGAGAATGATCTAGCTCTTTAGCTGCTAACAGCTGCCTGCTGCAAAAGGAGGTTGACAGATCTCCAAGAGGCTCCAGCGTGAGCGTATACATGCTGGGGATAAAGCTTTGTTTATACTCGCACAAGGTGCTGAATACACGAGAGCCTCCGCAAGCTCGAAGCATGCACAAAGCGGCTAAATGCTAAATAAATACGCTGTGCATTGCATTATTCTCTGAAACGCCAGAGGAACTGTGAATAACAAAAACTATGAAGAATCAAAAAGACAACAAGTGTAATTATGGAAGTCCATTTCCATCAGTAAAATAAACAAATGATGAGATAAAAAGTCATAATTATGAGATAGAAAGTGGAAATGATGAGATAGAAAGTCATAATTATGAGATAGAAAGTCATAATTATGAGATAGAAAGTCAAAACTATGAGATAGAAAGTGGTTCCTCGCTGTAATGCGGATGGACACTTACTATCTCATAATTTCTTGTAACAGAGGAAGTTCCTTTTCTCGTCACAGTTTCTTGTCTCGAACAACGTGGTGCCATTTTTCACCAGGACGCCACAGGACCTCAGACCCGGGCAGCGTTCAACATGGGGGTAGTTCAGCGCTTCTCCACCCAGCCAGAACCACTCTCCAGCCAGGTAGCGCAGGCCCGTCCACACCTGCCAACATTCCACAGAGAGCCGTGAGGAGAAGCTTGAAAACACACACACACACACATGTGCGAGTAGAAAACCGCCCTACCTCATCAGTAGTAGCCGAGGTTGCCGTCTGCCGTGCATAGTCGTGGTCATCATCAGTGAGCAGGGTGGCCAGGTCATAGCGGTGGTTCTGGTAAGAAGTGGCCGGCTTCCCTGAGTTCACCATCTCCAGATCCCTGCAGTGCCTTAATGCCTGCTCCCAAGTCTTCATCTCCTTCACCAGAACCAGCCTCTCGTCGTAGCATGTGAAGCCGTGGCCATCGTCACAGTGATCGCTCTGCCATATATTCGAAGAACTGAAAGCACAGTCCTCGCCGTTTTCTGGATTACCTGCAAGAAGTGACAACATTTACATCCCCAGGCCCCAGGTTGCCCTCACACCATGTGATCTCCTGGATTTCATGTTCACTCGTGAATCTTTTAGCAAAACATATTCAAAATGGATTTTTTTTTTTACTTTCTCACTCAACTAAGAAAAACAACTGCAAAACCATCCCCTTAATAATATCTTTAAGTTGCACAATTCATTGAGCCACGAATAACTGCAAGTGCATTAATAATTGAATATGGTCATATGTAGTACTTTTATCATAACATCAACTGTATTCATGGTTGATTCTTTTTTTTTTGGCAAATAAAGTACTAAAATTATATCCTGTTTAGTAAATAATATGCATAAAAATAAAAAAGTCGCATTAATGTACTGAGTGGATAGCACACATTTTAACATTGCATGATAGAAATGATGAGATGTAATCTATAAAATAATTGTTAAGATAAGGTCCTAGAAGCCTGTTGGCCTCTGTATGCTTTATTCAGTCACATGCTTTCCTTACTTACCAAACATCCAGTTCGTGAACTCAGCTTCCTCGCCGCTTCTGGACCATTTCCACACATTGCTTGAACCCTCGTGGTACAAACCGATCCATCCAAGGTAATCTGGATACACGTCTGCAGCAGTGATGGTGAGCAGGTCGGTATGGGACATTCTGCAGAAGGTCTGTGCCTCTTTCCAGTGGTGAGTTATAATATTTCTCAGGCCTCGTGCAGCCTCAGATACAGCAGGAAAGACCAGCAGCAGAGGGAATAGAAGGCAGATTCTCCTCATCATGTTGTCCATAGGAACAATGCCATATACCTGCAGTAACATGGGGATTATTAGAGCATTTTTTTTAATGTGAATGTGGAGATGGAGCTGGCGTGTTACGCTAAGACTATAATAATTATTTTAAACTTATGCACTGTGTTTGACCATGCAGTCTCAGACTGCTATATTTATACCGGGAACCATTATGACTCCATCCACACAAAATAAATAAATAAGAAAAAAAAATCTTACAGCCGTTCTCAGAGATATCAGACGCTGCAGGTTAAACCATTCGTTAGACTGTTGTAACTATCCCATCTTCAAGAGTCAATCATCCTGTTTTATGGACACGAGCTGTTTTCAATGGAGCTACTTTGGACCAAAGAAATAACCAATGAAAACCTTTTCCATCTCCAGAATGTTAGCTATCTGGCAACTAATCCAAACTGATTATTTTGATATTTTAACACGATCCAAAGGGTTTTTACAAGATACAAAGGAGCCTTTCCTCGTTTAAATTGGAAATCACAAGGTTTCGCTCAAAAGCAACAATATTACACAATCCTGAATACACGACACAATGCTGTGAATGTTAATGCATCACACAAAACTTCATCAATGAGTACTTTAACCCTTCGGTACGTCTTTCTACCACCTCTGCTACTTATACGTCGCCAACATTTTAAATGCCTAAGATTAAACATTGCTACCTGCAAGGAAGGAATAATTCTAAATGTCCCATTATTTTGGGGGAAATAGTTGGCAGCCGTGTAAAGTACAGGCAATATATAACAAACAGGCTAAATTGAGTGCTGATGTAGATATAGATACTGATATAAGCACTTTGTGTGACATACCATCTGCCGTCCGTGAAGCCTGGAGGTGAATAAACGCTCTTCAGCACTCGGTGGAAAAACAGCTTTGAATCTTTGAATGACTTTTTTAAGCTGATGTATCACAAGAAAAAGTCTCCAGACTGACCACACCAGTCAGAGCCCAGATAGACTCTGACTAGACCAATCAGAAGTAGTCCTGCCGCCCTCGGCATTCGCTATAGGTCTCTCTCTCTCTTCCTGTCTCTTTTAGTCGTCCTCATCTCACCTGTGCGTTCGTGGTTAATGTGAGCGGAAACCCAGCAGCCATGTAGAGTTTAACATCCTTTGTGTTCAGTCCTTCAAGGCCATGACACAAAGTCATGCTATTTGTTGTTATACAGCACATCTGGCAACCAATGGAAAACCAGATGTGTCAAAACATAGGGCCAATGTGGGCAGTGTAATTCATCAATCTCATCCAATTATTAATTGTAAAATTAAGCTTTACCTTTTACTCAGCAGAAGGTACTTTGTACCACACGGATTGCGTCTAAACACACTTTGTAGTTTAACAAGCAGTCAAAGTAATATTTGGGGCATTTTACTGACCATCAACTGTGACTGTAATATCAAATCCCAGGTGGGGCTCACCGCAGTGGATATTTTTGTGTGTTCAAGGTGGTCACCTCCATTTGTTTTATTACAAATAAGGTATAACATTGCAGGGACAGGTCAGTGTTAAGTATGCTTTGTGAAACTCTGCCCCGAAAGGTTTTATCAATGGACAAAGTATATGCCAGTGATTTGCTTCCTGAAACCCACGGTGTCTCCAACATGCGGCATCCCCTCCAGCCAGATGTACTTTCTGCTTCGGTGTCATAAAGTAACGGATAACACACTTCCACCCAAACGCCCGCCACATATGAGAGTTGTATTTCCACTGATATTTACACACATCCAACCAGTCCTCATTAGATTTTAAAAGGTTACCTTTTTTTCCCCTTTTTTCTTTAACATATTCTGTTGTGTGGGATTCTGTTTTGTCATACTGCCTTTTCAGAATGTAGAGATAGTATCTTTATTTAAATCATTGTGGTAGGCACCTGAAAATATTCTCAATATTGGAGCATCAAGGTAAGAGGGTGGCTTGGTTGCACTGATTGGACTGTGTCTTTAGAAGATGACAGTGGTCTGGACATTTCTGACAAAGTCACCTGCTATATTATTCATGTATAGGGGCTGTCATTCTCTTTAACCTTTTGTTTTCACGAGAGCATCCTTTCATCTCTTGCCCTGAGTCGTCCTGAGGACCTGAGTCCCAGATACTCTTATGTTCTTGTTGAAGAGGTCCGACCGCAGTTGAAGCGCCTCTAGGCTAACAAGGCAGCAGGCCCCGATGGCGTCCGATCACACAGCCGGAAATGCTGTGCTGACTGTTTGTGCACAAACAAGATTGTTTTCAACATTACTGGAGTTTTTGATGAAAGAAAAGACAAAGAAAAAATGGCATGCCATCTTTTTTTTAGTAGCCTCATCAACCTGAGCCCTACGGCCCTGACGTCACACATAATGAACTGTTTTGAATAGGTTCCAAACAGGTCTCAAGATCACTTGCAATTTGCATACAGGAAGGTGGGAGTAAATGACACACTACTTTTTTATGCTTCACAGTATTTAAAACCATCTTGAAACAACGATTTTTTTCTCGACATTTTCCAGTACTTTTAATACAACCACACCTTTAGCTAAAAAACAAATTACTTTAAAACAGACATGAGAGGTTGAACCATTTGTCAGCTGATGTATTTTTTTATTTTGTATTAAATGTTGGAAAGACCAAGTTGTGAGATATTGATTTCAGAAGGAAGAAAAGGGTCTACCTGGACAAGCAAATTAAACTGCAAAAAGAAACACTGATTCACGAAGGCTCAGTCAAGGCCATTCTTCTTGAGGAAGCTGAGATGATTTGATATCTGCAAAAAGCTTCTTGCTTTGTTTTTTCAATCAGGGAATCTTAGCTTGTGACTCGATTTCCTTGTAGAGAAGAGAACAAGGTCAAAGTTAAGTAGGGCTCTGTGTTTTTATTGCTTGAAATCCTCTGTCCTCATTAGTTTTGCATGAAATGAGTTCACCTTGGCACAGGTGTGTGTAATAATGCCTCCTGAAAGGGAGTGTGCATGAACTGGTCATTTCTTTTAATAATGTGTTAAGAACATGTTTATTGTTGTTTTTTTGTCATTTTATTTAACACTTCAATCTACCAGATACACCTGTCAGCAACACACATTTGAATGTTTAATTCAAACACGCCCCTCACATTCAAATACCTCCACCCTGAGCACCAGACTAAACCATGTATTTGAGAATCAAATGTTTTTTTTCTCCCTCACCTTCTTCCTCGACATAATCGGTTTTGAAGGGAAAACATGCAATCTCTTTTCGCTCCACTCTTTAGTGGGCAACTTGAATTTGTAAGGTGGTGAATCCCGGCCTATCCCAGATTGATGCTTTTAGCATTAAAGTTGGCGAAGATACCTGGGAATCTGCATCAAAGACGACCTGACATATTCATCACACATGTCCATCCTGGTCAAATATTTGTCAATGCACATAACTTTTTTTTACTACTGTATATAATTGAAAAACAAAACAAAAAAAACCCAGTAGCTTTCAGCTATGATGCTCTACGAGTCGCTCTAGCACCGTCTTCATAGATTTCCGTGGTGTCATTATACACTTGCTGTTTTAAAGCTTTAGCAGCAGAATCAAACTGTTTTGCTTCAGAAGGTTCCTAACTGAGTGAAGAGACCCGGAAATATAAAGTGGCAGCCATGATACGTGCTTGTTGAATTCATATGAATTCATGAATTTTAGTGGACAGTAACCAACCATTTAATTTCATTGTATTCATATTCATTTGATTTCATAAAAACAAGAATAACCAATAAAATGAAAGTCTCGTTAATTCTAACCAGACGTCAGTCATTTGGATAAATGCGCGTGCCCGTTCCTCTTCAGAAGGGATAATAATCGAGGACTCACACCACGTTGTTCTAGTAGTACAATGGCAAATAGACTCAGAGGAACCTTTTTTTATTCTCTCCGCTGAGAAGCAGGAGATGATCATGAACCCATATGAGGAATTCAAGACCTTAATCATTCACAGCAAAAACGTTGCGAATATTCGCAACGTTTTTGCAACGTTGTTAGTGTTAACGCAGCTTAACATCGCCCCTACTGCAAGACATAAGTGTTGCAAGTTAAATGCGTCAGTGTTGGGAAAATGTATCGGCTAATTTAAAGTGCTTCATCACCCAAATCAATCAGATTATATTTATTTAAATATGCCTGCTGGCAGTAGTATACGAATAAATATATACTTATGTGCGTATGTATCATGTATGTGTAGATTACCATATAACTAGGAGTTTGAATATGTGTATGGGCGGATCAGTATGCATGTATTATTCATAATCTGAAATTCAATCAATTGAAGCAGTGAAAATAAAATGTGTGTGATTCTCTAATATTCTTATCACGATCACCTTAATCATGTTCTACAGTAATGATATGTATGGTGCACTAATAACACTGTCATATAATTATGAGTGCTTTCAACACATCCATAAGTTTCTTAAGAGCTAAATAAACTTAAGAACAGCTGCATGCAGCAGTGATAGTCTATGTCTGTGAGACGGGCGATCAGCTGTGCCTGTAGTGATCAATGTCCGCGGCTCGAGAAGCTCTCGTAAATAAGTGATTTTGTGTCGGATCTATATCGCCGCGTACAGGAAGTCATCCTGATGTGAGAACGGATCTTGGCGGTCTGGAAGAACTCTCTCTCTCTCTCTCTCTCTCTCTCTCTCTATAAAACTAATATAGCTAAAATCGCTCCTTCATCAATGAGGAAGTGAGCTGCCTTTTTTGTCCGGTGGGAGTGGCCATCTTATCCAGTGAATTTCAGTAAGCCTGCCCAGGTTTAAATTATTGGCTGTGTTGCTATAGTGATTTATCTAAACTTGCTTCGAGAAACCGAAAAGCCTGACCTACGTCATTTTATCCTGACAATTAGCCCGCTAACTCAGTAAGCCAGGTACGAGAAACAGGGCCCTGGCTGTTGCCAGATCAGAGAGCTGATTGGTTTTTAGTTTTGACAAAAAAAACACGTTTTGGAGAAAATCCTATTTTTCTGTGTAACTGTAATACTTTACACTAGATTGTTGCATATTACATGGACGCTACATGTAGTGCAAAGAAGGTTCCATCTAAAAAAAGCCATAACATATTTAGTGTGATTGATAATAGTAATTTAAGTAATTTTATTAATAATAGCTTATTTAAATAACACTTCAAAACAAGCATTAAAATATTTTGCAAGGCCACCATAAACAGAACAAAGAGTAGCAGACAATACAGACACACGCACATAAATATACAGTAACAAACGCATGAATAAATCCAAACGAGGTCAGGAAACTACAAGTAGCCTACAGATGGTATCTAACAGGATGTAACTGTTTCTTGGAGTTGCTGTTTATTCCCGGAAAGACTGCATGACTTGACCGCAGTTTTTTTTGTGCCAGATTCTAGAGATTCCATCTCATTATCCGAACCGCTTATCCTATTCATGGTTGCAGGGTGCTGGTGCCGATCCCAGCTGACATTGGGCGAAGGCAGGGTTCACCTGGTGGTCGCCATTTTATCACAGGGCACATATAGACAGACAACCATTTAAGCCCACATTCACATCTACGGGCAATTTACCAATTAACCTGAGCTGCATGCCGAAGCTGGAGAACCCGAAGGGAACCCACGATAACACGGGGAGAACATGCAAACTCCACACAGAGGGACCGCCAAGACCGGGATCCGAACCCGGGCCCCTCTTGCTGTGAGGTGACAGTGTCAGCCCCCCAGGTAGAGATAAGGATGACATTTGTGAATTTATCCTTTAGTGGATTAGATATCAATTTGCTCAATTGAGAATGAATCCATATATAACATTTGTAAAAGGCATTTTTACCAGGTACATCTTTTTTTCTGACATGCAAGATGACAACACATAATATTTTAGAATTGGGTTTGGTGCAAAGTTTAGACAGGTGTACCTTGTTTGCATGTTCTCCTGAGTTGTTGTGCACTTACTATATGAATTCAAGGTTGATCCAGCATTTGATTTGAAAAAATTGGAAATGTATCAAATGAACAATCACTTTGTTTCTTGAAGGAAATATCTTTAATTTATTTAGGAATTATGGATCTGCAAAATGCTTTTTTCCCAGCTGAGTGTGTCGAGGCTACACTTTATTCAAAGCAGGTTTATATTACAGCAGAAATTTGTTCAGAATTCAACAATTTTAAAACAGAAAAGGAGCAAAGCAAACATCTGTAATGTCTTTATGTGACTTATGAAGAGGCGTGCCAGGTGGTATGCCAGTTTTCAACCGGCTTGGTATTGGTGCAATGTGGGTGGTGTTTGCAAATTAACCTTTCACCGCTTCCCTACGGGTTACCGGTGAGAGATCAGGTTGAAAATGTGCAAAGTTTCCCTCTCAGCATGAGTATATGACATATGACTCATCACAGCCGGCGTGATGTCACCACATGGTCTACGGAGGCCATGCGTAAAGGGCCAGGAGCAGTGAGTCCAGCCCGGTTCATGGTCAGCGTCATCAGGAGTTGGCGCTGGTCCTTGGCCCTCTGTTGATGTGGATCTTGACTTCCCCATCCAGCTCCTCCATGATTTTCTCTTGTTTGACGGACAGGATGGTGTAGCTAACTGGACGACTACAGGTCAAAGGAAAGCACTTTCTAAAAAAACAGCCGTGGACATTGTTGTTTACCTTATTGGGTGTGTCTTAATTTTAATTGTCTTGTTTTTATTTTTTACATTTTAATGATAAAATCATTATTAGACTGGACACTGAGACCTAACCAATTGGGAATAAATAGGCAACTGTGAGTCATTTAGAGCTCATTGCTATGATTAGTAGACCGCTTTCTTTTTAAATAACAGAGCTCTGATATTAGATGCCGAGTCATAATTATGAGATAGTTATTGATAGTAACGGTCTGCTATTCATTATGAGATACAAAGTCATAATTATGAAATAGTATCATAATTATAGCATCTAATAATTACGAGATAGCTATTGATAGTAACGATCTATATTCTTTATTAGATAATAAGTCATAATTATGAGATACAAGATGCTAAGGCATAATTATGAAATAATATCATAATTGTAGTATTTAATAATTATGAGATAGTAAGCTGAGATAGTAAGTCATAGTTATGAGATGCTAATTCATAATTGAGAGTATCATAATTGTAGTATATCATAATTATGATCTATGCAAAGTCATAATTATGAGTATCATAATTATAGTACCTCATAATTATGAAATAGTAAGTCATAGTTATGAGATGCTATGTAATGGTTTTGAAATAGTATCTCATGATAATGACAGGATCTATATGTCTCCATCACAGTGGCAGCAATGAGCCTCCATGCAGCGCAGGGTGAAGGATACACATGCCGACCACAAACGCCCCGATGGACAGGCCGGTCAGCAGGTTGCGGCCGCGGAGCCGCGCCGCGTTTTTCTTCCAGTAGTCGAGCTCCTTTCGGCGGCGAAGGAGCTGCTGCTCCGCCGCCGTCGGTGCAGCTTTCGCGGGTCCTTCAGCTCCCTTTTCCGCCATGACTTGTTTGGGTAATCAGCTGCTTGAAAGTCGCATGAACCGGAACCGGAAGCGGATCTTCTTCTTTTTCTTTTTGGATTTTAAGGCGGATGGAATCCAACAAAAGGTGCATTACCGCCACCTACTGCACTGGAGTGTAGACCAGCAATATCCATCCCTTTATCAAAATAAAAAAAAGGCGCTATGTCACTTTCGGTGCACTAAATCTTTCCACTCAATCCTGTTTCTTTCAGATACTGCAGTACCTTTCCTGCCCCCACGGTTAATGCATCTTTTAATTGTATCTCCTCAACTGCCAGCCTCCTCTTCAACCTGTCTCACTCAATTCTGAATTTCTGGCAATGACAAATGACATGCTCTACTGTTTCTGCTCTATTGCAGTGCTCACATAGTCCAGTTGGGTGTTTATTTATTAGTTGCATTGTTTTGTTCAGCCTTGTGTGTCCAATCCTCAGTCTGGTTAATATATTTTCTTCCTTAGTCCTCCCTTTGCCAACTTCCTTCTGTCTCGCATACATATGTCTTCCCGAGTCTCCTGCATCCCAACTGTGCTGCCATTCCTTAATAATGTTTCTTTTGATTATTGATTTAGTTTCTGCTTTGCTGAATACAATGTATTTCTTGTTCTGTCATTCCAATGCTTGCTTTGCTAATTTATATGCTGCTTCATTTCCCTTTACCCCTCTATGTGCCGGCACCCACATGAATGCTACCAAAATACCCAAATGCTTAAGTCGGAACAGTGTTTCGTATTTTCATTGATTAAATACTGCCTGCTATGAGATGTGCATGATTGTAATGACAATAGTGTTGAACTGTAATCCAAACAAATGATGACCTTACGTATCTGAACCTCCTCCACCCGCTGTTAAAATGGCCACTGTATGCACCGACACATGGTCTGATGTTCTCCGTTTGACCTCATACTGAAAGGATGGGAAGGTGACAGCAAAACCAGTTCTACCTGTATTAGAATCTTTAGATCCATCTGTGGATGCTGGGGTAAATTATTGATATGTTGCATTTAGCCTTTGCTCCACCATTCCTGCAATATTACCAATATTTGTAAATGCTTCGGTTTTGTTCTGAGCAAAATAGCCACGGTGGTGTTGCCAATAGCGATACTGTAGAAGTGAATATTATCTGATTTGATCCCATATCCCTTGCAAATTGTCCACGACAAAGCAGTCCTGTTTGGCCCTTTCCCAATATGGCAGGATTACCTTTGTGGTTGGATGCTTGTCTCCGGAATGCCCTTTCAGATTGGCCCAGTAGCTCAACACTAATTGCTTAAGTCTCAAGTGCAGACCACACACCTAGAAACCTAAAAACCTTCACTTGTTCAATAATTGGTCCATACAGCTTTATCGGAGTATCCACTCCTCTCTTTCTAGTAAACCAGATTGTTTTAGTTTCCCCCACAGAAAACTTGAATCCCCATGCTTAAGACCATCTTTCTACTTCATTCACAGCCACTTATACCTTCCCTTTAATAAGGTTTATGTTCTTCCCCCTCGTCCACAATGCTCCATCATCAGCGAATAGGGATTGTTCAATATCACTTTGAACTCGAAGGAACACATCATTTATCATGATGGTGAACAGTATTGGACTGATTACACTACCCTGAGGTGTACCATTCTCCACCGGGTATCTTCTCGATAGTGCTGTCCCAATTCTGACTTGGATAACTGTCAAGTAAACGGAAGCGCATCCTCTTGAAAGAAGGAAAGAAAAAAGAAACAAACAAAGTCCATACCGCCACCTAGAGCATACCGCCAGCTACTGCATCAGAGTGTGTAGGATGGTTCCATTTAATTATATGATTAAAAATAAATATTGGTTTTTTGACCATGTTAGCCTATAAAAAAACAAAATAAGAGAAGCCAAATAGACCTTTTTTTGGGGATGATGTAGTGCTACATCAAGAGTACTGTTGAAGTCAATCACAGATAACGACTAAAATACATTGTTTTATCGGCATCTGTTAGACGTAGTGGACTTCTAAAACATGTCAGAAGTTCAAAATCATGTTTATGAACAATTATCACCAATTAGGTAACGTCATAAAGTATCCAGTTGATATAACTTGTGGCCATATTGAGGTCCAGATATGGCCCTGTCCCCGCTGCCAGGCCTGGTGACTCCAAACCAGACGTGGGCCGGCCACAACATACTGGAGAGTCCGAGCCACAAATTGCACAACAGAAAGTTTCCTGTCTGGGAAGTGTGTGTGATGTGATCCTCAATCTTGTATCTTGTGCAGCTCAAATAGACAAACAAGCTTGGATTCAGACAAACAATACAAATGGTAAATCTATTGATATATCTTAATGAGAGTGAAAACATTATACAAAGCAGCCTGGGGTAATACACACATTAAAGATGAAAGAAAAGCTTTAAAACAAATATAAAAAACACAAGAAGGAATAAAGATAAACTGAATGAAATATATTATGCTTTTGTGGCTTACTGTAAATTAAGAACCCTAAGAATCAGAATGACTGACTTACTTGCACTGAACCGAAATGGATAAAAAACTATTTGGAAAGGATCCAAACATAAAAACAAAAAGGATGAATATAAAATGCAAGTGCAGGGCAATGTGTCCCTCAATGTTCTCAAGTGGTCCTCTATCCATACTTGATACACTTCAGGTGGTTTTTGAAGAAGTGAAGCTGCAGTTTGAGCTCCGCGTCACTGGATGGAGGATGTCTGAATTTGCTGTACTTAGCGTCGTCCTCGTTGTGGCTCGTTTGGGGCTGATGGCCGATGGACACATGGTCGCACGAGGCAACCAGCAGGGAGCCCAGGCCGTCCATGAAGAACTCTGCAGTCAGAGACAGACATTCACACCGTTAGAAAAACAGCAACAGAAATTGAGAGAGTGGACTCCAAACTCTAGACCTACCCGAGTGCGCCACCCTCTGGAGCTTAGGGTCAAATCCCACCCGCTGTACAGAGCGCGTTCGAGCCAGGAAGAAGTTGACCACCCCGCTTGCCAGAGAGCATTGTGGGTAACCAGAAAGTGAGTGGAACTTCCCTTTAGACTTTCTGTACAGGCAGCCGCCATCCATTTCCTCTCCTTCCTCGTAGAGGAGAGAGAAATAAAACTGGTTCCCTCGTACGGTCCCGCCCACCTGGCGAGAACAAAGAGATGGGAAAAAAAATGTTTGTAAACTGGCAACCATTAACATTGTGTACTGACCTCTTGCCCACTGTTTGCTGGGAACGGATCCTTTTGGTACATTGTCGTTGTAAAATAAAATAAACAGGACTCTGCCCTATTGTGGAGCTTAGATCAAATAAACCATGAAAAAAGTCGCGAGGAGCAGATGTCTGGAGCACACCCAACAGACATAACTACCTTTTTATTCTTCACTTCGTTTTTTTTACCAGTTTCCTTGAAATAATCAACACAAGCTCCATGGCCCCTCAGACATGATGAGCGCTTTCATTCTCACCACATCCAGTTCGGGGAGCGCCTCCATCACCTCCACCAGCTTCTCTATCTTCGTTCCCTCCGTGAACACGAAGTCATCGTCCACCCACAGGAAGTACTTGGTGGTTACCTGGGAGACCGCCAGGTTCCTGCCAGCAAACCAGCCCTGAGGGAGGAAACACGCTTTTTTAAATGTTCATTTCAGGTGACAAGTACAATGCACTGACAAATAGTATAGAGAAAAACGTTTCAATAAAAATAGTGGGGATGATCTGAAACAATACGTTTCTTACACTGCTCATAGAATTCCATGTGATGCTATGGTACAACCGATTATCAATTATACATGTAGGATCCCCTTCCTCCGTGTAACCTCACTGGAATTAACGAGAAAAAAGAAAAAGAGGACGACAACATTGATGACCAACAATATGGTTGAAAAAGTCTATGGATCCCTCGGAGGGTGCAACAAGCTTTTTTAAAACCACATGAATCTCGATTTCTGAACGTTCACGTTGGGGATTATAGTAAAAAACAACAACAAAATTAAGAAAACAGCAGACAGCCCTCACATGAAGTTAAAGGTTCCTAAGTAAAAGCAGAAGTCACTGTTAGAAGATCCACGGGGAGATTTTTTATCCAGAACGTTCATGCAACATTGCAGGTGTGTTTGATTTGGACCACCTCGTGCTGTCAAACAGTGGCTACTCAAACGTAGATGCTACTATGCCGAGTACACACACAAAACCCACTTTGGACCGGTTATTAATGTAATTTATGTGTGTGTGTGTGTGTGTGTGTGTGTGTGTGTGTGTGTGTGTGTGTGTACCTGTGCTGGAGGCATGATGTACTGTCTGATGTGTTCTCCAGTAATGTTCTCCGGTTCAAAGCTGTCATCTGCGATGATGACTTCTATGTTGCTATAGAAACGCCGGATGCTGCTCAGCAACACCTTGAGTTGTGCGTAGCGCAGGAACGTCTTGGTGGTGACGGTGACGTGAGAGCTCACATCTGACCGAGAAGTTCAAGAAGAAAAAACGTTCAAACGCAATGTAGCATGAATTGACATCACAGTTGAACCGTCTCGGCTTTTATTTGGGTTCGAGAACAGAACGCTCTACTGCGTCTCAGTAACGGGGACTGCTACTGAGACGGGTCAGTGATGCCTAACTAATCAATAAACACGAAAGGAAATATTTCAAACGTGAATCCACAGCAAGCGCTGCACTCGCTGTAGGCATGACGATGCGGGATTCAAGGCAAATGTGCCCAAAGCTGTTAAAAGAGATTCAGCGCATTGTGGTGTCATAAATAGTGAATTATTCATTCATTCAAAAGTAGCAGTAACTTGCATTGTGAAAGGAAACGATGCCACGAATAATTAACACGTCAACTTGATTTGTAACCCGAGACCAGCAGGATGAGGGCAGACCTACTTGTTCCCATGTCGTACAGGACTGGAAGCAGAGGCTGTCTGATGGCGATGGGGAACACGGCTTCATGCTCCTCAAACTGGAAGGATGCTAAGTACAGAAAAAGTTGTATAGTTTACTGTGGGAAACAAACAAAACAAACTGGAACAAACCTTTTCCACAGTAACTTGACATTTACACAGAAACCTGTACAAAACATTGGAAACTGCACTCGTTCTGACTTATGCACACACATTTGAGCATTTCATTTCTGACTTTGTTAACGTAAAAGGTTCTGTTTTCTATCTCCGGTCCGATTTCTCCGACGCATACCGAGGTCTCCAGTGTGTATGTGGTAGACCGTGCTGGTGTAGGACACTTTAGCCAGCAGGTGGTTGAGGGTCACCGGGCTGCTAGACTCCATAACCAGCCTGCTCTCCCCGGCACCTGACGGAGAAAAGGACGTCACAACAGTCAAACAACAGCCGGATAATCATAAACTTCCACCCACCAGAAATCAAAGGGATGTTTCAAAATGTTTCACTTTTTATTTTAGTTTTCAAAAAAAAATGTTAACATAACAACAGCATATATTTTCAAACAGTCACATTCTTTGTCAGTTTTTGAGTTGTATGTCTTGGTACACATGATATTCAGGTACAGTGTACAACACACAGAAAGAACAACAAACATCACAAGGTGGTCACTCCAAGAAAATGAGAAAACAAAAGAGGGGGAATAAGGATAATAATAATGAAAACAGGGGATAAATAAATAAATACAAATAATGATTTAAATGAAATAAATAATTTAAATAAGATGAAGAACCAATAATTGTCCACTCCCGAGTGTAGTATTGTATGTACTATATATGCTTTCCAGAGAGGACGTTTCAAAATGTTTTCAAATCAAAATGAAGTCATATCACTTATTTTTCATGAATCTTAAACCATCCTATGGAAGCCCTTTCTGCCTATAAAATAAAACAAATTATGAGATAAAAAGTCATAATTATAGATACAATGTCATAATTATGATATAGAAAGTTTCTTATCTCATAATTTCGACTTTCTATCTCTTAATTTCGTTTTTTTCTTTTACTGGCGGAATGGGCTTCCATACATTACCAATGATCGTGACAACAAATCATTTGCTTACATGATTACTTGAACCATTTTTCCAGTGCAGGTTGCCTCCTCCTCCTCCTCCTCCTCCTCCTCCTCCTCCTCATCCTCCACTAAAGTTTATGGGTTCACGCCTGAGTTTACTCTCTCGACTTTATGTGGTCAATTTGCGTCATTCGCCTTTTCGTGGCGGAAAGGGGGCACGGCTTTTCCGTGGCTTTACTCCGTGAAAACATTTACCATTTCCTCCATCCACCATTGAAATAACCACTAGTTCTGCTTTATACTTGTTGTGGAAGTCCCACTAACGCCGGAACGTCAAACGCCATCATGTCTGGGTTCATAATATTATTATTATTATTATTATTATTATTATTATTATTATTATTATAATGGGCACACACAGCTCCGACCTGCGTCTGAATGACGGCCGTAATATTTAAACAGTTTGGAGTGTCGTCAGCCTGGATGAGCCACACCTGAGCCGGAGTGGCCCGGCCATAAAAGACTGTCTGCATTTGGCAGCCCGGTTGTGTCGTTGTCATTGACACCATTTCTGCCCTTTATCTTTTGCTTTGCTCTTTGTTCACATACCTCCACTTTAAATGGTTGATTTATTTTGTGTTAATAAATTGCTTTTTGTTAGCCGCTGGCTCGTTTGTCTCCCACTTCATGTCACATTCTTTGAGCAGGGTAGTCATAATCTCACGATTCTGAATGCACTTGGCTTTTAGAGGCAATTCCTTCAAATGTCCCATTTGTGTAAAACAATACAACTAGGTGGTGCAAATTAACTGGTTAATGAGGAGAAACAAAAGGATGGCAGGAAGGGACGAGGCAGACATGCAAATATCTGAAAGCATGATGTGCAAATTTACCGGAATGGTTCATTGCACAGCGTTGGTCAAACCTTGGGGTTGGTGTCGGCCTCAGGTTGCATCATTAAGAAAATGTAATTTAACCCATAAGAACCCGGACCCCTTTCTCCTTCAAGGAAAATGATGGGGGACATAATACAGACTAAATAGACCACATATTTCAAAATAGTGTCACATTTTTTAAATGTTACATGTGTCACATTGGGCGTTAATGGTAACAAAATGGTAATAATTACATAATTATAACATGATTTCTTGGTTTATATTTGTTTTAATATGCTTTGGATTGAACTATATACAAGCTGTTAGCTAAATATCATTGAATCAACCAAATTAACTGAGCAGATCATAATTATTTTTCGTATTGTGCATACATGTCACACTGGGTTCTTTGTGAACATTTTAGGTTAAATTCCCAATGTGATGTATGTGTCACAACGATTTTTATCTGATTTGTTTTATATCAGTTTCTTCAAGAAATGTGCTCACAGCAGGTTCAATACATTAAAGGACATGGGAATTCTTAAACGAGTAAATCTTACCTTTAACGACGAAAAACAAGCTTTTTACATTGAGCATTTCCTTCAGATCTGGGACAACCTGGATCAGCCATCTTGGAAAGGTTGTTATGGGAACGTAAAATCACATGACCTTGTCACATGAACTTTCCAGAACACTTAAAGGACGTGTGACACCTGTGTCACCGTAGGGCCTTAAGGCACTAAAACAATTTCAGGTCGATGTGATTATCTTCCTCCACTTTGTACAGAAGCCATTGATATGCTTCGAGACAAAGTTGATCGACTAACCAATGAGGCTGATTATATTTACTTTCTGGGAGTTGACTGCAATGTGTGTATTGCGACTAAAGTACAGCACACATCACAAACTATAGTTGGTTCTGACTTGGAAATCTCACCTTGGACCTTCACTCCTTCAGCTGTCACGTCTGTGGTCAGGAGCCCTTTAGACACATGCAAGGACACCTAGAGTAGACACATGTGAATAAACCACAGAGAACTCAAAGTGCACATTCATGAACAATGTTCAATCATTTCTAATCTGCATCTGTTTTTGGATAATTACCCAGGTTCCCTCAGCACAATGCAAAACAAATGAAATATAAGAAGCGTTTTGTTGTTAAGATATCTCAACCCAGTAGTGTTAGGACGGATTGTGGCGCGCTTTCAAGTCCTTAACCACCAAACAAAGACAGCATTGGCACCACTAACACAATGCAACTTGCTTGGACACTGTGTGTCGGAGATGTACTGGTATTCGGTTTGAGGAGCTGAAATGAAGGGAAAAAAAATCTACACAGAATGCTGTTATGAAACCAGGTTGTTAGAGTTATAATACAGACCTGTTGGCACATACTTTATTACCGTAAAATTCGGATTATAAGCCACTACTTGTTTATCGGTGTGGCTAATTTGTCGATTTTTCCGATTCTAAATTCAGCAGCAATTGCGGCACTAAAAAATATCTTAGCCCCTTGATATCAGTGTGAATCGTCTGTTCAAAGTGGCACTGCGTAATGAATGGAGCAGTGGATGACAAGTGGTGAGAAGTCTTTTACGAAAACTGGACGCATGTGTCAGTGGGTTGTGACAGCATGGGGAAAAGTGACGAAATCAATGATTATCAACGGATTTCAAAATCAGTATTGTTGCTGTTCAACTCGGATACAGAGGACAAAGACTTCTGTGGCTTCAGCGGGGACAGTAGCGATGATGAATACAATGTGATTCTCTGTATCTCTGTTGTTCCAACAGGGTTATTTTTTTTATTTACATATGCGCGTGTAATATTTGCATTTGTGTTTTGCTGCCAATATGTTACGTTGCAAATAGAGGGGTGTCATCATTGTTTTACGTCTACAGAAGTGCACGCTCCATTGAGGTTAGGATAGGTCCCCACACCACTGCCACAAAACAGATCAGACAATCTGAGAAAGCAAGTACAGGCCCTGCCGTCTGTGCAGGAAAGAGCAGAAGGGTCACTGCATTGGGCTCAATGTGTGCAGCTAACTACATTTGCAAGAACAAGGTGGGCCGCTGCACCACTGCCCCTACCGTCAGGTTTTGCTGAATGCTTGATCATACCAGAAAGTGGAATTCATCCAGATTGTTTTGCAAAATATCTGGTTTGAGGATTGATACAGTGACTAATCACAGGTAAAGTTGTTGAACTACGATAGTGGGTGATTTAACCGCTAATGTACAGCCATCCAGGAGCATACTAGCACTAGTCAGCAAGCGTCTCAAACTTATATTTACTCTCCCAATGGCAGTATATTCAATTGTGTATATCATCAATACAAACCTTTACTGAAAAAAATCTCTCAGCTAATGTTTATCCTAACTGAGAGATTTGAGAGGATTGTTTGATGCATTGGATCTGGACAAAGCCTGGAGTAAATTGCAACATTTTAAATGGTGGTGTGACTAAGCCAGTTATTGATGTTAATCTCAGTCACATTCTGCAATGGTTTCCATTTTGACTATTGTGAAAATGACATTATTACAATTCTAGGGGAAGTAAATATTATTGGAAACAACAATACTTTCAAATGTTTGGAATAAAATTCAAATAATGTATTAAATTAAAAAACATGTATATATATATATATATATATATATATATATATACATATATATATATATATATATATATATATAATAGCTTTTAAAATCAAACCCATGTGCATCTTTTGCAGCAGTTTCAGGGCCTGCACTCCATAGTTCAGTGAGGTAGAACAACAAGATGGCTGCAGTAGAATGATACAACATAAAAAAATAAAATGCATCTGCCTTTGCAATATTAGCACAAGCCAAGAATTTTACGAAAACATTCATGTAAATTATCTGATTCTGACCACATTATATATGCAAATTATTGTTTTCTGTTGGATCAATCTTAATACGCAATGTTGGAATATACTGCAATTGTGTATAAACCTATGTTTTATATGTACTGTATCATGAATGCAGCCATCTTGTATGAACCATTCTATCAGGTTGATCTGGGTGAGAATGACCAGTCGATCTGTTGCATCTATAGATCACACAAACCTTGTAGCTGCTTCTTTGTCCTGCATGCAGTGCTAAACCTGAAATCAAAATGACCTCAAGCTTTCATACTTTTACAGAAAGACACACATTCATCTCTGGCTTTGTAGACTTTTATGAACTTCCAAAAATAATAATATGAAAAAAATGTTCACTCTAACCTGACTTTTGCAGCCTCTAAACCTGAACAAATATGAACAAAAGAATACAAAAGGGTGAAATGCACCCCGACTGCACTGTCAAGCAAATGTGGTTATTTCATTGCAGTTTGCACACATCTAAATCAAATTATTATTTGTTTCCCTTTCTTTCTTCTTATGTCTTCTTCCGAAATAAAAAAGAGCAAATTGCACTTGGCTGCAAAACCTAATGGGCAGTAACTTTGTGTTGTAATATTGTTAGCTCAATACCTTTTATGATTCGGACATTGACGTGGGGCGGATAGCGGTTGAATATGTTGCACATTGTATTGTTCTTCCAGCTTCTGCAGTTCATTCTTTGTGATTTTGCCCGTCATTAACACCCCTTTCAGATTGCCAGGTCTCAGTGAAACCTAGGACTATCTCTTTGGAGTGCTAGTTTCCTGAATGGTACAACATTGCTTATCAATGCATTTGCTAATGACCAATGACTTCCTCCAACTTGCTATGGTGTCAAACTGTAGTGTAATGGAAAAAAACTTTCAAATTGATAAAAATGCTCTGAGCTATATATTGAGTGTAGCATACCTGGTATGAGAGTGGAGGTCAAAGGGAGTACGTTAAAACCCTGGGTGGGATACTGCAGGGGAGAGTTAGGCGAAGCAAACAGCAGCCTAGATAATACAGACGTGGTCCTGTTGAAGAGAAAGGGAAAGGTGGGAGGGTGATGAGAAGAGTTGTGCAAACAAGTATCACCAATGTGACTATCTCCAGATAATAAAATAAAGAAGTAGGAGAGAGTTGCTCAACTCACATATTTTTAGTGCCAAGAGTTTACAGTTTACAGACATGTGCAAGCAACAGTAAAACTACAAACAGGTCACATTTCACATTGACTTGGTGGGTATGTGCCTCCCAGCCAACTGTTTTTCCACTTTTAATTCTAGGTTATACAGGTGCAGTAATCATATTCTATGACTAATGATAACAATGAAGATTATGTGTAATATTGAGTTGATTATGTTGTGCTGTATGGTCTGCATGGGGCGAAGTACAAGTATAATTTTGGTAATTATGGAACGTAGCATCTACATGAGAACTTGGTAAAAAGAAAACATTGAAACCTCACATTCATACTGGCCGTAGTGCACTTTCAGTGGAAACAATGGGGAACAAAACCCAGTTCTCACTTTGTGCAAACCTTTATGTAATTTATTTGAGGCTACAATTTGTCTTTTTTATATATACAATCTTATATACAATCCTTCTGTTTGCAGTAGAGGAATAATAAACAAAAAAATCCACTACCTGGCTTTGTGTTGTTGGAGCTCCTTAGCGCGGCGCTTCACCAGCTTCTCATACTGATCCTTTGGGATGTGTTCTTTGAGGAGCGTTGAGCCAACGGGACAGGTGCATGGACCAGGTGGGGGCAGATGAGTCGGAGGTGGCAACCTGGAATGGTGGGGGTAACTTGGAAATAATGAAAAAACACAGTTCAGTTCTCTTCTTTGTCATTTTGTGACTTAGCAATGACTATGACGCCATGTTAGAACATTGCTTTAGGACTTGCAATGAATAACCATCTTCGAATCATTGCAATGTTCTCTTCACGTTGGTACACTCAGTACAGTAGGGGGGGTTGCGTCCTGGGGAGACCAACCTGAACAACTTTTCTCATGACGGACTGAGGCTAATGGGACCGCCACAAGCAGGAACACACCCTGCATTTGAGTATGCAGAGGCATTCCTAGAAGCAGCTAAAACCTCCTGTTTACCCAAGGAGGCTGCAGTCAACATTGCATCATTGTCCATCCCTCAGCCGCATTACTCAACGGAAGACCATTATCGTAGGCCATCAACATTGGACAGAGCCATCTGTGTGGATTAAACACATTTAAAACAGTTGCTCTTCAATCATCTCCAACAGTGAGCTGGAAGAGGCAGTTCTCTGCCTATGTCTTCTGGGGTCATTTTTGGGGTTCAAGCAGGGGTCCAATGAGGCTCTAAGGATAGCTCTGCACTTGCCGAGAAAGTTAAATACCATGTACTTCCATAAACTGAATGTTGATGTACAAATGTATGCTAATGTGTTCTAATAAACACAATCATTCAGTGAAGGTTTGCTTCTCATCAACTACAAGCGTTGACCTTTTTGACATCTCAGATGGTGTTATGGAAAACTAGCTCTGGAGTCACGGGGGCAGAGGCAGGAGAGTTGAGAATTGTAATTTGAGCTTTGTAATGAACAGACAAAAAAGTCTCTCCAACACAAGTTGTAAAGAGTGATTCTTTATTGCTTGCAAGCGGGGAGAAGTTCACACAGGAACGTGTCACAGTGACAGTGGAAAGGACTCACACGGACTTTAAAGGTTATACCCTGTCCGTCTTACAAAGAGACAGATGAAGTTAAGACAACCAATGAAAATGAGCCGCACCCTTAAAGAGGGCCAAAACATGCTTATCTAAAGTCACACAACCAAGTCTTATGTTCTTGTTCCAACTATTAATTACATTTCTCAGCAGGTGCAGACTTATCTATCCACCCTCGTCCTGTCTTCGGCCTTGAAGAGAAAACAGCAATATTTCAAGATAATTGACAGGGAGCATAGTTTGTGCTTCTACTAGGAGTATTTGGGCCTTCCAATCTTAAAACTATAGCAGGATATATTTTACCATTACAATGGTCTCTTGTACTTTTACATTTAATTTTTTTTTCCCTGAGCAATGAACCAGTGGCGTCCCTAGGCTAAAACATCCTAGCCAAAGCCCCGGATGTTTTTTTAATTAACCCTGAATATTAATAAAAAATAAAAAATAAATAATAATAATAATTGGCACACAAGTGGTTAACACCTCCAGGTCGCACGTGACGTCATTCACCCAAAACAGCGGTGTCAGGCAGCAGGCGCACTTGACAACACCAAGCTGCTGTCTTTGGGTAGTAGCACAACAAGATGTCACAAAAAAGATTTCAATGTTTTTCCCCCCAAAGGTGGTCAGGAATCAAAGAGGTAATGGGAATAGAAATTATGTAAAAATTTATAATTTCGAAAAGAGTGTTACAGCTTGAAGTACTAGAGGGATGTAGCTGCTAGTTGATATTACTATGAAATAATGTTAAAAGTAGATGAGGAGGGGGTAGTATACAAACACACATGGACACAGAGTGGGCTTTACCTTAGTTTTTGTGTAGTGGGAGTCTCTTGGCTTAGCTCTCCAGGACAGTTATGGAATATCATAAAATAAAATGCCAGGACGATCACACTCATAACAGCAGCCATCTGAAGCAGTGCTCTGTTTAACACAGCCATCTGCAGAGAAAGATGCACACTTTTATGTTATGGCTCATAATTCTTGAACTTTGATATGTCCTCCACATTTCACAATTGAACACTAATACCCAGCCTTTGAAGTATCGACATTAACAGAGATATTTCCAGCACTAAATCCTCTTGTATTGATTGTTTTTACTTAATGATCAACAGGATCTAGTTGAGTGAGTGCAGGTGAAACCATTTACTTCCTCATATATGTTAAGATTAACTAATAAAATACCACAATAAATAACTGAGTGATATGATGGACTCTGTATGACTGCAAACAAAAGTTCACAAGTTGAAAGTGTGATTCTCATTTTTCACATGAAAGCCATTTTAGAAGAATTACACGTTAAACACATATTGTATCAGCTGAGCTGGAAATTACTAGATTGGTGGCTGATTCAAAGACTATGAATAAAAACGAAACAAAATCAAATCTTTACGCGTGTACAATTGGTCAATACACTTTTTAAAGGAAACATTTGCATTACATGTTTGATTTCTATAAACACACGTCACGATGTCCACAGATGATTCTCAACAATTAATATATCCTTGTTTAACTCATTTAAGATCTTTTTGAATAACATCCCAAATTTAAGCATATATAGTGGAGACATAATTGTGTAGACATAATTGTGTAGACATAATTGTGTAGACATAATTGTCCTCCGTTACAGCAGGTTGACAACATTTGAGAGTCTGAGCTACTTGATACAAAGAAAACTACAAATCATTCAGAATGAATTTCCTGAGTAAAAATTCAGCCTCACATTTCATATGAAGCAACGTGTTCATTTAAATCTAATGTTAAAAAATACGTTTATGGAATTTAGAATAAAAAATATCAGCTTACACAACAGGCTATACTGGACTTTTTAACACGAGTCATCTATTATAAAACAAACAGAATGCCACGAACCGCGACACATATTTTTCTTTTCAGCACAAATACTGCACGGAAGACATAGTGCTCACCTTTTGCCCTCACCAGTTTTCCAGTCGCCCATAAACTAGAAACGTTTACACGGATGAGCGAGAGTAAAGAGATCTGTGGCATGTGGACAAGCCGCTTTCCAGTGAGGAAAGGTAAGAGTAAGTCTTTTATGGGCAGGCACTTTGGTTCCCCCACAGTGACGATGGACATCCTCCACAGCCAATTACAATCAAAGACTCCTTCAACTTACTTGGCACGCACATCAACAACAACCTGGAAGTGACTTCAAACATCATTTGCAAAACACCCAACAGCTAATTTAAATGCCGAGACAAGTCAAATGAGTTGGGCCGGTTTCAAAGGTTGAACTCTATAGAGCCATAATTGAGAGCAAACCGGTTATTATCATCCATTACTGTGACAACTAAACTAAGCACACAACACAGACAATGGACAGAATTATCACCAGAGCAACAAATGTCACAGGAAGCAAAGTCCCTGCACTGGACTCCAAATGCCAACCAACCCTGTATCCTACAAAACTACGGTCCAACACCACTAAGCTACACTTCTGAAGAAAACCACTTGGAAACTCATAATAACTGTTAGAAATTGAAACAACACACACCACAAAAATACTTTGTTCGGTTCATGTCACAAAACAGAGCTTTCTCCCCAACATTGTGCAATTGTTGAACACACAAACATCTAAAAATACACAGATGTTGTAGAGTGTACTGTCACTCCATTCCATCTGTACTGAGACAGATTCCTCTGATGACCACACTTGATGATCCTTGAACTTGGGTGGGTTTAAGCACTGAAATGTGACCAAAAAAAACTAAAAAAATATTGTATTCTTTTGTAAAAAGGCTGCAAGCCAAATTTGGAACAGCTGGTTTAATTTTTACCAATGTGTTATGTATTTTATAAAGTTTTTCGTTGTTTATGTTGCTCCACAGGTTTCCTGTTCAATGACTTCCCCGACATGTGTAATACACCAATGTTTTGCTTTTTGTGAGGGGAGAGACTTCAGGAGAGGGGTAAACATATTTGTCTGATATAGATCACCACGAAACGTCCCCAGGTGACTTACATCAAGACTTGTTTTGTTTTTTTGTATTACAAGTTTTCAGAAAAAGTGAGAAATCATCTTATTAAATATGTGCTAATTGACCAGAGGTGTCAAAAGTATTCACATTCATTACTCAAATAGAAGTATAGATACTAGGGTTTAAAAATACTTCTGTAAAAGTTGATGTATCAACTCAAGCTTTTTACTTAAGTAAAAGTGTAAAAGTACTGGTTTAAAAACTACTTAAAAGTATAGAAGTAAAAGTAATGTAAGGGGAATGTTTTTTTCCATTAAGGACAAACTCTTCAGGGGCCTATAGTGCACTACCCCACCTCCCCCAAAACAATAATTTTTATAAAGGCCATAATGACTATAATGTTTTAAAATGTTATGTTGAAAAATGTGGGATGCACTAGGCTACCCGTTTCAGCTGCATATATGCCCATTTAAAATGATCACATTTTATTACAATGCAAATACATTAAAGTACCATATGTGTACTACTGAGCATTAACATGCGTTTCATGGAGCGGAAGACATGATAACTAGTTGCCTATAAGTATTGTAATAGTGCAAAATAGTCTCCGACACAAACACTTAAAGCTGTGGTTCTCAAACTTTTTCTGTAAATAATATAATTGTGTGACTCATCTGTGCTTTTATGAATAACAGAATAAAGAAAATTGCAATCACTCTCAAGTAAATCAGATTGCCCCATCAGACAATGTTTTGTGTAAGTTCTATCTGTGCAAAAAATTACTCATATTTAGTTACTACAAAATAGCTCATTGTGGAAAACAATAAACTTTTAATTTTTTTTGCCAAACAAAACAGAATGAGTGCAGATATGTGAGCATCACGTTGTATCAGTATTAGTGGCTGCAGTGAGCTGCTTTCCTCGACACATATGTTATAAACGGGGTTGTAGATTTGATACGGCCTCTCTCAATTCATGCTCAATATTGAGCTTAGATCTGTTTTTTTATTTTGAGAAACGCAACAGCAGGAAAAGACGAGCTCACGGAGCTCATGGCGTCGCGTCAAATTGCGCATGCGCAAGCGTAACCTGTTAACGGCGTACCGTAATCATTTACCCGAAAGTACAGGCATTTGTCCATGTATTTATTAATGACTTAGTTTTATATCCGTGTACTTTGTACTTTTGTAATATGTGAAGCCAGCAGCTCATTGTTGGTAGAAGACACGAGCACCGTGGCTCGTTTCACCTGGAGCAGGAGAGCCGCTCCGGGTCCAGAGAGCCGCTCCGGGTCCAGAGAGCCGCTCCGGGTCCAGAGAGCCGCTCCGGGTCCAGAGAGCCGCTCCGGGTCCAGAGAGCCGCTCCGGGTCCAGAGAGCCGCTCCGGGTGCGAGGAGAACTCCGCTGCTCCTCACAGGAGAGCTGCTGTTGCATATTCACCCTGGGAGCGTTTAAAACGCAGATATAGCGGTCTGCTTTTCACGCGGCATATTTTTCGATGCTCTCTGTCCGCTGGTGTGTGTGCTCAGTGCTCACCTGTGTGTGTGTGTGTGTGTGTGTGTGTGTGCTCAGTGCTCACCTGTGTGCGCGCGCACGTATCTGTGGGCAACGGGGCGGAGAGGTTTTTTGTGTGTGTGTTTTTGAACGATGACAAGCTGGAGTGAAAACAAACCAAAATGAAATAGTAACGAGGCTATTTTTAAAATGTAGGGAGTAGAAAGTACAGATATTTGCGTGAAAATGTAAGGAGTAGAAGTAAAAAGTCGTCAGAAAAAGAAATACTCCAGTAAAGTATAGATACCCAAAATGTCTACTTAAGTAAAGTAACGAGGTATTTGTACTTCATTACTTGACACCTCTGTAATTGACATACATTTTCAAAACACAAATCTCTACCATGGATATAGCCCATTTCTGTCCACAATGTTTTTTTTACAGAGGGAAACTTTAGAGATAAGGTTTTACCACAGCCCCTAAATATTAAAATACGGTCAACAGTCATAAAAAAAATATTTCCACCCTATTTTTAGGCAACTCGTTCTCACTCGCCAAATGCAGTGGCTTGGTCAGTGCACCTTCGGCACTAAATAGTTTTGTCGCCGAAACCTAACTTCCTGTCAGGACATATTTCTCTATAATATACACAAACTGGACAAATTTCAGCTACGGGTGGGGAGAAACAGTGACTTTTCTTCTTCCTCTGTTTTGTGCTTCACTGTGACCCGGACTCTGCGTTCCAGACTTTCAGCTGCTCAGACCGGATTGGGACATGGAGCTCTTTGACAAATCAAAGGGTGGAGGAATCTGTTTTTACTCCAACAGTGACCGGTGTAACAACGTCAGTCATTCTACAGCATTGTTCTCCTTATCTAGAAGCTTTCATCATGTACCTTAAACCCTTTTACCGTGTGTTCACTGGTCGGTGTTGACATTGCACTGCAGTGGATCTGCCGCATTCCTCCCAACGCGCAGGAGGCACAGCGCTGACAGCTGATGGTGTGATGTGTTGTGTCCCTGATGATGTGGTGTGTTGTGTCCCTGATGGTGTGGTGTGTTATGTCCGTGATGGTGTGATGTGTTATGTCCCTGATGGTGTGATGTGTTGTGTCCCTGATGATGTGGGCTGCTCTCCTGGTTACCCTAGTGGAGTAAATGTCTTGTAGAGGGTAAAGCTGCTCCTGAGATGTGCAGTTTTTATCACACGCTGGATGCCTTCCTGTCCTGCAGTGCAGCTTCCACACTGTGATGGAGCTGGTAAGGACCTCAGCCTTCTTGTGAAATACAGTCGCTGCTGGGCCTTTTTGATGTTCTGCAGTGCGTTGTGAGACCAGGTGAGGTCCTCGCTGATGTGCGTTCCAAGGAATTTAAAGGTTTTCACCCTTTCCACCTTTGTCCCACCTATGTAAAGTGCTGCACCGTCTTCCTCCTTGGGTCAATAATCATCTCCTCGGTCTTGTCTGCGTTCAAGGAGAGCTCATTATCCCAACACCAGGCCACAAGTTCCGCCACCTCTCTTCTGTACGTCGTTAAATATATATTTATTTATTCAGTTGCAAACTAAAACGCACATGAGTGGACATTTAAAAATGTCCTGAAAAAAACTGGATAAAATAAAGTTAAAATCTTGTTTGCTAAAGAGCAATAAAAACACTTGGTAAAAAAATCCTGACTGAGGTTATCATAATTCATGCATGAAAGGGATATATATATATATATATATATATATATATATATATATATATATATATATATATATATATATATATATATATATGTCTGTGTGAACTGAAAGCGCGTGTTTACCTTGTTTTTCCTATGTCCTCTTATTTCCATACGCAACATCAACAAACCTCCTCTCCGTCATCCCGGCCTCTTGCTTTGCTCCCTCTCTTAACTCTCCAGCTCACTGCGCAGTATCATATCAGACTGTAACGTTTGGATACATTTCTCTAAAGATAAATGTAAAAAAACAAACATAGAATCCCGCAATCCAAAGTAACAGCAAAGCCCTGTTCACACACAAACTGTATATGTGTGGAGAAAACATAAATATACAAGCTGATGATTGGGGTCCGGTGGACCAGAGGGCCAGAGAAGAAAGGAAGTAGGGATTGCATGAGACCCCTGCATGCGCCTCGGTCTCCAATCGCCCAAGACCAAAACAATGGATAAAGTCTATTGCAGGAAATATTGAATTTGAAATAATAAGAAAACACGACTATAAATCGAACGAGACATTCAATGTCTGCTTTCAGTATTTGATGACCTACGTTACACATGTCAGTACCAAATAAGTATTGCGGTTTGACACCAGTGCTAGATACGTGACTGAAAGCTGCAAACTGATCCCAAGATAACCTCACCATGATGCCTATGAACAACACAAAACTAAAAAACACAGCAGGCTGCTCTGTTTCGTGGAACTCAGATCAGAAAGCACTTTGTGTTGTTCACCTTTAGAAGATCTAGCCTATCATTACGAAAGTCTATGAATACGCTGAGGTCCTCGGCTAGCTGGGTCACGACATGGTGTGAGGTCAGAACGCAATGAAGAAAAGATGAAAGCAAAGCGGAGCAGACGGCAACAACACACTGCCAAAGGGAGGCACGCGTAGCAGCCAGAGAGCAGAAGGAAGCCAGAGTTATTTTGTTTTCTTTCAAGTCTCCACTCAGTGTCATGTATGTTATTTTGTTCTTTGTTAATCTGTGGTAGATCAATGCTGTTAAGAAATTCATTAATTTCTTCTTGATTTGCGTTCTTTTTAGATGGCATAAAAACTTCTGAAGATTGTATTGATGTCCTCGGGTGAATTTGTGGGTTTCCCCGCTGAGTCCTTAGTGATTGAGATTGTTGATTTTTCTTTATTTCGTTTAATTTGATTTGCCAAATATTTACCAGATTTATTGCTATGGTGAAAATGTTCTTGTCGAAGCCTGTGTATTAAGAATTGAGTTTTATTATTTATAATTTCATTTATTTGGAATTGATACTTCTTCGTTTTGGGTTTCGTTTTGGGTTTCTGCTGTTGGGTTACTTGCATTAATGATTTCAAGTTGGCTGATTTGTTGTTCCAGTTCAACTTCTTCTTCTTTTTTTTCTTTCTTTTTTTTGTAAACAGAGAATGAGATGATTATTCCTCTTAAAACTGCTTTCCCCGTTTCCCATAGAAGGGTCGATGATGATTCTGGGGAATCATTTATTTCTAGGAAGGACGCCCACTCTTTTTGAATGAGACTGTCAAACTGAGAGTCTTTGAGAAGAGATATATTGAAGCGCCATCTAGTGACAGCTGACCTCCTAACGTCTAAACCTAACCACTTTTCCTTGACTTCTGTGGAAAACGTCACGAGGTTACGGAAAGATGGGAAGGAGAATTCATGAGGAGATAGGAAAAGACAACCGAGGTGTGTAGAGAATCTGACTCTACTTTCACTAACGACCTAGTTATGATGCGATGGCAGACGGATGCTAGTGACGTCGGTCTGTCTGCAGCGTTGAAACTACAATGTTGTCGTCCATCTCGGACCACAATAAAGGGCATCTTAAATACTTCGTCCGTCTTCTTACAGTGTTGCGTCATGCAGACGACATAAACAACCTGGTTTAAAGTATTACTTTATTAACAAGGTTGGAATAGAAATTAAAGAAGGAATATGAAAGTGAAACCAAGATACAAAGCTACTAAACTCTCTTTGTTCAGTTTCAAACACTGAATTAAATATGTTCTCACACTAGCAATGTTTTATGTTTTGTGTGTCCCTTTATGTTGTATGGTTTGTATGCAGATTATAATCTGATCAGAAGAATATGCAGACAACAGTTTATGAAACACCACACAACTCAGTGTGACCTAGAAGTGTTGACTTGATAGTGTTTTATTGTAATGTGACAAAATAGTTGATTCAAAATATGATATTCAGAATATTCGACCGCAGCCTAACTGTCCCGATTAGCTGCAGGGCTCAGGCTCTCTGACCTGAACACACAGGAAGTGATCATTTCACTGCTGCTCCAGCTGACTGATTGCACATTAGTGAACAAACACCATAGGCCCATTAATGGGCCTTTTTAATTTATTGCAAAAAATATATATAAATAACAAGAAAATATATTAATGTTGCACATCAAATTAAACACCAAAGCCTTTGCTACAAGAATCAGTAAGCCATTTAACAAAAAACAAAACAAAAACTCAAACATAAAGAAAGATAATCATAAAAGTATAAAAAGTATTGTTGTTACACTTAGTTTTTTTTACTGTGTTTTTACAGTTTGATAAACATTAAATCTGTTCATTTAGTTGATTTGTGTGCTTGTTTTATTTTAATGGGAAATACATAGGTTGTTTTATGAATAAAAAAAATCATAAAATCATAATTCATTATCAAAATGCTGTATTTGAATGTGTTGATCACCATACATATTATACAAGTGAAATATATGGTTTGGTACATGATCAAATTCAAATGGCACAGATGTGCCCCAATGCTCATTTGAGTCCTCGCCTGAATTCTCTCTGTACAAAACTTTCTCTTACTTTGTTCTGCTTCACCTTTTCAAAGTCAAACTTTGCAGAGATAATGTTCACATATTGTGTTATGATTTGGGAGAAGTTTAGACCTTACGAATGCCTCATTTCAAAGAAATAATCATCCTGAATGTGCTTTTTTTCTAGGCGCACTGAAAACGTTGAGTTTTTGCTGTGTCGTCTTCATTTACTCTTAACCAGTAACATATAGACTGATATTTACACATCTGAACAACATCTCACATTATACTTGTTTATTATAACACCAAAAGTATTCAAATAGCCCTAGTGGTTGCAGAGATACACCCTTTTTAGTTTGGGTATGACATTTTCGAGCAGAAGCCTGAAAATAGCTTGGTGCGTCTTTTCAACACGTGAGATTCGCACAACAAAAGCTAAAGCCAGTCATTGTCCTTTTTTTCAGGGGTATGCATTCATTGGTGTTGAAGAAAAGTGCTCAAAATCCTGGGAGGTGGTGTGGGGAATATGGTCCAAAGTCCAAATAAGTTATGATAAAAGTAATTAATAAAAATGAAAACAGACAGCTTATGCATTCTCGATCGAGGTCTTCAATCCTCAGTGAACTCCACAGACCACACGTCCAGCGTAGCTCACGTCGCAGGAAAAAAGGGGCCGTGCCTCATTCACGGAGCTTAAGGCCCTTCCATTGGTTAATTCTTCCCTTTCGTAACACCTTCGTACAATCTCTCTGTTCATTGGCCCTGCGGTTTCAGGGGCGAAGCTATTCTTCTTCTCTTCTCAGAAAGGGTAGATTCTGTCCAGCTCCGCCGCCTTCAGCCGAATAAGGGAACTACATTTCCTTAAAGAGACAGTTCCCCTGTCTCCACATGCGGCATGCAAGCGTTGTTTTAAATCCATTCACACATTAATCATTATACAGTAATAAAAACAGTGAACTTCATATGCATACAATTACATATCCTTCATAATAATATCCCTTATTAATTATCATATCTCTTATGCATTGTAATGTACACATAAACAATTGTTATCTATATGCGCAAGTCCAGATTTGACAAACTAAGTTATTAAAACTCTTCAGTGTGTAACACTAACATACACAAATACAAATGCTCCTGTTGTGATGTTTTGAGAGGTCAGGGTCGTGAGGTGAGGCATGGGTGCACAAATCAAGACGTCAAGCAGTGGTTTCTAACTCAAAGGTTCTGCATCCAGATTATTTTAGCAAAAGGTCAACTTAATTCCAACAAAAAGTCGCTACACAAAACAAACATAAGTATCTTCAGTTTACTCTTGGTTCATTGTCTTTAACATAACACTTCTCCTGTGCTCCCTCACTCACGCCTCATCTCTTTCAGCTGGGCAGCGGCCTTGGGCCTGGCTGCCCAGCTGACTATGGGAATTGTAGTTCATTCACCAGATCTCTCCGCTCTCCAAGACTGCTTTGATACAACAGACTGGGGAATGTTTAAGCAGGCAGCTACATACGACAACCACACAGACATTGAGGAGTACACAGACACTGTTACTTCTTACATTAGTAAGTGTATGGATGATGTGACCCATGTAAAGACCATCACCACTCGGGCTAACCAGAAGCCGTGGCTGACAGGGGAAGTCCATCGGCTGCTGAGGGCCAGAAACAAGGCCTTCAGAGCCGGGGACGAAACAGACCTGAGAGGAGTGAGAGCCAACCTGTCCCACGGCATCAGGAAAGCAAAACAGGATTACACGAACAAGACAACCTGTCACTTTATAGACAGCAGAGACTCACGGAGCCTGTGGCAGGGCGTTCAGACCATCACGGATTATAAACCCGCGCCACAGACATGCGACAGCAACATCTCTCTGCTAAACGACCTCAACAGCTTCTTTGCACGGTTTGAAGCACAACACAGCACTCGTCCACACAAGACTCCGCCTCCTCCCCATGATCAGGTTCTGTGCCTGTCTGCTGCCAGCGTGAAGAGGACTCTCTCCACTATCAACACCCGCAAGGCAACAGGTCCAGACAACATCCCTGGTCGTGTGTTGAGGGACTGCGCAGAGGAGCTTAAGGATATCTTCACGGATGTTTTTAATACTTCTCTGAGACAAGCTGTTGTTCCATCGTGCTTCAAGGCCACCACCATCATACCTGTGCCAAAGAAACCCACTCCGTCCTGCTTTAATGACTATCGTCCAGTGGCATTTACCCCCATAATAATGAAGTGCTCTGAACGGCTAGTCATGTCCATATCAAATCCATTCTCCCCCCCACCCTGGACCCTTTCCAGTTTGCAAACCGTGCCAAACGGTCCACGGAGGATGCAATCTGCTCTGCTCTCCACCCAGCCCTCACTCACCTGGACAAAAAAGACTCATATGTGAGAGTTCATAGACTTTAGTTCAGCGTTCAACACCATCATCCCACAACAACTCGTCTACAAACTCGACCAGCTGGGGCTCAACACCTCGCTGTGTAACTGGCTGCTGGACTTCCTCAGTGAGAGGCTACAAGCAGTACGCGTCGGCAACAACACCTCGAGCAGCATCACTCTGAGTACAGTGCCCCTCAGGGCTGTGTGCTCAGCCCACTGCTCTTCACCTTGCTGACACACGACTGCAAAACCACCTACAGCACCAATCACATGGTCAAGTTCGCAGACGACACAACTCTGATAGGTCTCATCACCAAGGATGACGAGACCCACTACAGGAAGGAGGTCAACCTTCTGACCACGTGGTGCAGAGACAACAACCTCCTTCTGAATAACAGCAAGACCAAGGAGATTGTTGTTGACTTCCGAAAAGGCCACACCCAACACCCACCACTGACCATCAACGGTGCTGATATTGAGCGAGTCAGCAGCATCAAATTCCTGGGGGTGGACATCAGTGAGGATCTCTCGTGGACAGCCAACACAAAATCCCTAGCAAAGAAAGCACAGCGGCGCCTCAACTTCCTCCGCAAACTGAGGAAAGCAGGAAGCCCCCCACCCATCATGTGCACCTTTTACTGATGTGCACCATCGAGAGCATCCTGACCAACTGATCACTGTGTGGGAAGGAAGCTGCACAGACTACAGCAGAAAAACCCTGCAGCGCATAGTGAATGCAGCTGGACGAATCATTGGTGCCTCACTCACCCCCTCCCCTCCCTGCAGGACATATACAACACCCGTCTCACCCGCAAAGTGACCACGATTGTGAGCAACCCCTGCCACCCGGTCTCTTCAGCCTCCTGCCCTCTGGGAGGAGATACCGGAGCCTCTGGGCTCGCACCACCAGGCTGTCAGGAAGCTGAACTCTCTGCCTCACCACTCCCACATCTAGACTCATGTCCTCTGCTGCTAATCCTAATTTATGTTGTATATATGTTGTTCTATATGTTGTTCTATTTTTTAACTGTTTGCACTACTCACTTTGTCAGCCAGAAGAGAAACACAATTTCAAGTCTTCTGTATGTTTGCACTAATGGAAGAAGTGACAAATAAAACTGACTTTGCGATACCATCATGGGTTGTAGTCCCTGCTGCAACCACTGGGAGGGGCTGTATCTCCCATTGATGACACTCCCTCCCATGACATCACACTGTTGACATCCACTCAAGTACAGAAAAGGTTTTAAAGTTTACTTACGCATAAAACTGCACCAATATTTACTACAGTGACTCATTTTACTTTTCCAGATGAACATTAAACACACAGAAACAGACATTTTTGCAGAGGCATAGCTGTACAAAACATTGACACCAGACCACATCGGGACATAAGCACGGATTTCTGAGCATTTTTTGACATAAAGATTCTATTTTCTAGCTGAGTTCCAATGTCTTCATACCGAGGTCTCCAGTGTGTATGTGGTAGACCGTGCTGGTGTAGGACACCTTAGCCAGCAGGTGGTTGAGGGTCACCGGGCTGCTGGACTCCATCATCAGCCTGCTCTCCCCATCACCTGACACTACATTTCATTTTATTTACTCAAGTCTTACTTTGCTTTGTGGATAACAAACATATTAACCTAATTCAGTTTGCATTGGTGTGTGGCTAAACCTACCATGTTGAATGCATTGTCTCCAATCTCCGTATGAAAAGGCACTTCTTGATTATTAAAGCCAGTGGGATAATTTCTCCTAAGTCAAACTGTATTTGGTGTAGCACATAAAACATGTGGTGATGCAGCGTCTGTCTCCTGACAAGGAACTTCAACAAGAATGAATGCGGCAATATTGAGTTCCTGAATAAACATGCAAACATGGAAAATATGCCTCATTTGGCCAGAAACAAAATGTAGCACCACATCAGTTTATTATCAGCTGTTGCTTGTTTTGGTAAACAAATCAGACTTCGTCAGATGTGTTCAAGAACTACAACAGCAGCCTGTGTGACGTTCGTTCACATGTCCGACTCTCACCTTGCACCTTCCCTCCTTCAGCAATCTCTGTGGTCAGGACCCCTTTGGACAGTCAAACACCCGAGTAAATCAACTATCCTCAACATGTATTTTAACCGATTACACATCGTGATAAACCACCATGCTGACTGGCTCATAGCTAGCAGATTTTAGAAAGACACTTTAAATCTTGTCTCGGAGAATTGGGGCTTTGTGTGAGCAAAGTTCAAGTGAGCCAGTCTTATTTGCACTAAGCTAAGCTTCTGTTACATCGCTTCCTGACAGCCAAACAGAGTAGATAGGTCTCTCTTAGCTCCACACAAAATCTAAATATCATGTAAGCAAAGCACAAGTTCATGTGGAAGTTAACTTTTCAAAATGAAGTTTTTGGGAATCAGTTATGTTATGTTATGTTCTGAAATCTTTGTGTGGTAGACTCGAATAAATAGTTGTATTCAGTAAGTTATAATAAAACAGATTTAATAGAAAGTTGATGGTACAGTGTATACGAGGGTGCACAAAAACACAGCGTCCACAGACCACCGAATATGTAACGGCAGTTAGCGTTCAAATTATGCACATCGATCGGTGTAAAACATTTGATATTATAGATCAATATAATGGACGTTGTCGTCTCTCATTGGCTTAACATTACAGCTTGCAATTGGTTATAAGTTTAGCAGGGGTGGAGGCAGCATTCGGGTTGGTTCAGAGGTGGTACCTCAGCACGCTTTGCTTCCTGGTTCTTGATGTCATCTCTCCACCCCTCTGTGTAACTGACACAAGTTACACAGTACAAGTTGTTTTTCAGTCCAGAGGGGTACCTGCCCCATTTTGAGAAGAACTATGAGCTCATCTTCATGTCACATTCCTGGCCTACCTACAACATCTCCTATGTGAACACACTAACTAAACTAAGTGTGACTTTCTCCATTTTACAATACATTTTCAATTTCATAAGGTTCACTTCCCCTTATTGTTTATATTCTTTTTTAAGTATCATATTTAACACATGGACATTACTTATTTACAGTGTAAGGCACTGGTGTCAAACTCAAGGCCCGCGGGCCAAATCCGGCCCGCCACGTCATTTTATGTGGCCCGCAACGGCTTCGCGGACCCGTTTTTCAGTGAATCGCGGACCTTTGCATGGGCTTTTATTTTGAAGTTTTTTTATATGCTTTTATTGTGAAGGAGATTTTTTATGCAGCGGAGTGTCATCTATTCACACTCCTCTATGCTGCGTTCACAACACACTTTACTTGCATGAGTTTACACGTTGGACTATTTGTGATCGTTAAGCTTCATTTCCGACTTTTTTATTCCATGTTTGTGCATGAAAACACTGAGTCTGTTTAAAAAAGGCTTAAGCTATAAACGTATTGTGTGTTCTATTACCTCATGTCCGAAAGATGCACTTTTTGGTTTTTAATTGAGTGTAAAAGGGAATATTTCAAATATTTCTTTTCTGTGTTGGCATACTGTGATATTGTGTACTTTCTCAGGTTTAAACTGCACCATATCATTAAATTAATTTGAGAAGTTAAAAATGTTCCTCGTATTGGATCTCAGCTTGTCATTAAGGGGTCAAGGTGGGTCCTGCAGCCAGACCAGTTGAACCACTGCCCCAGACCAGTTGAACCACTGCCCCAGACCAGTTGAACCACTGCCCCAGACCAGTTGAACCACTGCCCCAGACCAGTTGAACCACTGCCCCAGACCACATGCATGTTCTTATTTGCTCACAATTACTTGTTGGACCAGTTATGTCCTTCTCAACTGTGACAAAAAAAGTTTTAAAGGAAGTTAATATAATAACGTGCGTTTGATCTTTGTCTTTGTTATTTTCTTCTGTTTTAAGTTTGATATTTTATAATTGTATATTTATTAGAATTTAGTAATGTGGGTTTCTTAACCCTAAATTAAATGTATTTCTGTCATAGTAACAGAGAAATTTGCTTACATGCATTTTTACATTTATATAAATGGATGTACAATATGTTTACACTTGAATAAACAATAATCTAATATAAAGACAGTTATTTAACATTATGTTCGGGAGGAGTTAGATGTATACAGTGTTAGTTACAACCGGCCCTTTGAGGACGACCATGATGGTGATGTGGCCCGGGGTGAAAATGAGTTTGACAACCCTGGTGTAAGACAAATAATAAAACATGTTGCCAGTGAGATGCAGAGCAAAAGTGTCAGTAGCATAATAGCATCATCGACTAAGTTAGCTGTCCTAATTGATGAGGCCTCTTCTTTAAGTCACAAACCTGTCATGACAGTTTCTGTTAAAGCGTCAATTCAAGAAGAAAGCCCTGAGTTCATATTCCTTGAACTTGTTGAACTAGAAAATCAGAGAGCAGATGGCATAGAGCAGGCTTTACTCACCTGTTTAACGAAAGCTGGCTTTACAGAAGAGTGGCCTTGTGAAAACTGGGCAACATTTGTATCTGATGGAGCCAGTGTCATGTTAGGAAAGAAGTCAGGAGTAGCAACCAGGTTGACCTTGAGATTCCCAAAGCTGTTTGTATGGCACTGTATGAACCATAGACTTGAAGTAGCTGTGTCAAATGCAGTTGATGAGGTACAGGGTGTCAATCACTTTAAAATATTTATGCAGAAGCTATATTCTCTGTATAGTATGTCAAACAAAAATGAACGTGAACTCAAAGATGCAGCAGCTGAAGTAGGCTCACAACTTCTTCGCATTGGCAGAGTCTTGGATGTACGCTGGGTGGCCAGTAGCTTTCGTGCTGTTTGGACATCACTGGGAGGTCTTGTGCAGCACTTTAAGAATGCGTGTTCTGATGAGATGAGGTCCACCAGAAAGAAACAAATGTACAGAGGTTTATTACATCGTGTTCAAAGTCCTGAATTTATCTGTGACCTTGGGCTCATGTATGACACTCTCCATGAACTAAGTCTACTGTGAAAACTGGGCAACATTTGTATCTGATGGAGCCAGTGTCATGTTAGGAAAGAAGTCAGGAGTAGCAACCAGGTTGACCTTGAGATTCCCAAAGCTGTTTGTATGGCACTGTATGAACCATAGACTTGAACTAGCTGTGTCAAATGCAGTTGATGAGGTACAGGGTGTCAATCACTTTAAAATATGTACAGAGGTTTATTATATTGTGTTCAAAGTCCTGAATTTATCTGTGACCTTGGGCTCATGTATGACACTCTCCATGAACTAAGTCTACTGTCACAGGAGCTTCAAGCTCATTCTATAACTCTCCTCAGAGCAGAGCATCTGCTGAAACGCTCAATCAGAGTGATACAGTCATTCAAAGAGAGTCCAGGTGAAAAATACTGTGAAGCTTTAGAAGCAAAAGAGACTGGGGAGTATGGCTCTATAACCCTGGTAGGAAATGCAAAGCTGAAGTCAATCAATCCAGGCCAGTTTTTACAAAGCCTTGTGAACAATCTTGGGCAACGCTTGTCTTTTGAAGATGAGGTCATCAAGGACTTCAGCATCCTTGATCAGAGTAAATGGCCATCAAACCCCAGCATTCACCATGGTGAAGAACACGTTAAGCGACTTAACTTGTGCACAGACCAAGCATTGAATGGGATGCGAGACCTACTGGAAGAGCCCAATAGTGAGCCCAAGGACCTAAAACCACTCATGAACTGTATGAAAACATTCCCTGTCAGCATAGCAGAGTGTGAGAGGAACTTTAGCCTTATGAACAATATAAGCTCAGACAGGAGGGCTGTCCTACTGATCTCAAACATATCAAACTTGATGATGATTAATATCAATGGCCCCCCTACTTCCATGTTTGATCCTCAAAAGTATACGAGGACCTGGTTGAAGAGACACCGTGCTGCCTCGTCTATGCGTTCAAGGCAATGCGGTGTGAAAACCCCTGCAGAAAGCAAGTCTGTCTGGAATATACTGTAATATGAGCACTTATTTAGAAATCCAGCACTGGGTTGAGAGTCACTGTGGTTTTCATGGATATGTTGTAAAATGTATATATTTGTGTTCATGGTTAACTAGATGTTGTTGTTTTGTAACACATCGTTTTTAATATATTGTTGAATTATTTGAATGATGACATTCAATATTTGTGGTGATATTTGTATATATCTCAAGAGGTTTGCTAAAATAGTGTTCAGCTGTTGAAAACCTTTTTTTCAGTTTTAGGACTTTGCACTTCTGAGTTTATCTAATTGGTTTTGATGTGTGGAAGAGGATGATTTGTGTTTTTAATTTAAAGTGAAACATGAACAAGGATGCATGGTCTAATTCAGTTTTGAAGTCATTTATTTAAAGAAATGTTAAAACTGTGTTTGCCTCATGAATATATGTTATACTCATGCATAACACCACCTGTGTAGGACCAGTAATATCTGCTCCAGGTGAAGTAATGTTAGTTTCATAATAGTACCACACTCTGGCCTGCACTATGTTTTGTAAATTAGCTGTTCCAAGAGACAGTTTACAAAAGAAACTACTGTCTATATGGACAACTTGCAAAGCGAGAGAATAGTTGTCCAAAGTTGTGTGGAGGGAGTAAGGATAAGGAATAGTTCACTCAAATTGCATAATTATGTAGTTGTCTCTTAACAGTCTGTGGGTCAGTATTGGGTCAGTAATTTCATAATCCTTATTCCCTGAGGTCAAGCAGCAGGAATCATGTGGCAATGTGTAAATAATACTAGGTTAATCATTTTTGGGTAAACTAAATAGAGTATGTCACTATTTATAAAACAGGGCGTTTATCCTTTGCTGTATGGGCTGCTTAAAAAAATTGCAAAATTAAGAGTCTACCTACTTCTCCAGGGACCACTACACCACTGAAGGAGGGGAACGGTAATTGGATGTCCACTTCAGATTATTTGAGTCCCGAGCAGAGTTTATAAGCGGTCTATAGGAGGGAGCCAAAGCACCCCCTCCGAAAACGTCAATAAAGGCATCACAACAAAACAAGTCCCTGAATAGTCCATGACACCGGGATCTGTTGAGACACTGACAATCAGTCTTCTGAAAACAAATTTGAAAAATCTGTCAATTAGAGGGGATTATCTTGTTTCAAGGTAATGTTGTAAATTGTTTTAATTGTTATAAATAAGACATAAAGAAGACAACTGCACAACAAGAAAGAGTTGTATTAGAAAATTAAGAAATAATGTTTCTCCATTGTAATATTTCTTTGGGTTTGTTTACTTTGTTCTGGGTACAACATAATAATAAAATATTAATAATAGATCTAATACAAACCTTTAATTAGAACAACGTTTGATTTCATTTTGAATGATGTTTAATCCTACAGCATCTTTTTTTGGTAAAATATTTACTAGAAACAAAAATATTAATGCATCAACTGAAAACGGATGAGTGTATCAACATTTATTTTATCAACTCATCTACAATTATAATCATAAACACCGACAATTTCAGAAAACTTACATGAAAGCACATTAGCAGGCATCTTCTATAGGTGACGAATAATACTAAGGATTGCAATTCTATCTGACATCTCGTAATTAAATTCATGATGTGTTGTGTGCTTCATATCTACATCTTGTAAGTAATTTAACAATGTGATTATTTCACGGAGTTGAACAGACCTTAAACAAACAAAAAAAAGCCTTTCTCCTCACTGGCTTATGTATCATCTTCATTATCATCACCACCACCACAATTTCCAATAAACCTCTATATTGATGGTGACGTGGTGCCTTTATGCGGAGTAGACTGACACCAGCGTCAGTTTGAGATAACTGACGCTGGTCTCCTCTGATCCACTTTAAAAACAGCTTTCCGGATTCAACAGAGAAGTGTACAATAGTAAAAAGTCCTGAACTAAAGTTCTGGTTCTTCCGGCCGGATAGAAGCTTCCTATAGAAACTAGTCGCCTCTCTCTGGCCTCTCTGGACGATAACGATGAATGATGACACATCAGGAGATCAAAGAGGCTGTTGGCACCGTGTCATTCCTCCGACTCCAGCTCTCCACGCCCCCCGGCGCTCTGCATACCTTTCCGGGCAGGACAGAGCCGGGGAGGCGCTTCAAGGGTCCCTCGCTGGCTGCGGTGGGTGCGCGCTTTGATCTGTATTTAAGCACCGGCTGCCCAAGCCGCACTTTGCAGAACATTTTGACTGTGGATTCACTGACAGCATGGAGACTGACAAGGAGGCACCTCTGGGCTCCATCGGGAACCCGATCAAGTTCATGGATCAGGACTTCAAGACTCTCCTGGAAAAATGTCTGAAGTCCGGAAAGCTGTTTGCTGATCCAACGTTTCCAGCCGAGCAGACGTCCATCGGTACACCGGAAGATCCGGATCCAGAGAAGGCGATCAAGTGGCAACGACCAAGGTAGACAGAGTCGTGCATGCGTGTAACGTGCCAGATGTTGTCGGGCGTTTTTGGTCTTTATACAAACATTTGACAGAACAATTTAAATGGTTTCATAATTAATAATCGTGTCATGGTACTTCCTCCTCGTTACGTTATATTTCCTCCTGATTCATTACTTCCATTTCTGCCTCTCTGTTCTCACCACCCCTGTCCCTGTGTGTCCGTGTGCATTTCTGGCAGTATGGTGAGTGGGTGGAGGTGGTTGTGGACGACAGGCTGCCAGTACGCGAAGGCCGTCTGCTCTTCAGCTACTCTCACACTCGCCACGAGTATTGGAGCGCCCTGGTGGAGAAAGCCTATGCCAAGTCAGTTTTCACTATCAAGCATATGTTTCTGGGTTGTAATGTCTGAGAACACCCTTTTTCTGTGTGTGTGTGTGTGTGTGTGTGTGTGTGTGTGTGTGTGTGTGTGTGTGTGTGTGTGTGTGTGTGTGTGTGTGTGTGTGTAGCTACAGTGATTGGACAAGAATACCAAGAATACACTTTCTCACCTCATCTTCTGTAGGTTAGTTGGATGCTACGGAAGCCTGAAGGGCGGCAACATTTCAGAGGGGATGGAGGATTTCACAGGAGGAATCGCATACTCGCTGCAGGTCTCATCTCGTACCCCTCGAGTCCTCTGGAGGTCTCTGACAGCCGCCCTGTCTCGAGGCAGCCTGCTCAGCTGCTTCAGCCAGGTACGTACACACCTCCAGAGGTTCACACCACACAGCTGGATACTTTAGAAACACTTGAGTTCCTCTCCTTGTCTCCACAGGCCAGCAGCTACCGCGAGGTTGGTAAAGTGACGGGAGACGGGCTGATAAAGGGCCACGCTTACGCCATCACCGACACCAACAAGGCTAGTATGACACAGAGACGACACTGCAGCGCTGAGCTTCTGTCGTTGTTTATTGTTGCATCGTTATCATTGCGTAGTTTAGTGGGCTTTCTGTTACTGCAATGGTAATTTTCTCCCCAAAGACCGTAATCTAATATCAGACCACTCAGATCAATTCATCACATACAGTTTCATCTAATCTAATCTCATTCAAATAATCTCAACTAATGTCATTTTATTTGATCTAATATAATCCCATCTCATCATGCGATACCATTTCATCTCATCTGTTTCACTGTAATTAAAAAATAGAATCAAATTGAAAATCATCTCACTGAATTTAAAATCTCATCATCCATCCCTGACCTGATCTCTATCTGATCATATTTCTTCAGTGAGAAAAATAAATCTTTTGTCGTATACATTTTTCGAGAACTTTAAAGATGTGCAGTGTTTGTTTGAAAGTTGTGAGTGAAACTTTACTTTATTGAAATATTACTCGTGTATTCGTTTCTTCTCTCTTCACTTTTCAGCTAACAAAAGCGTTGGATGAGATTTTGTTGCTGAAGCTGAGGAATCCCTGGGGCTTTGTTGAATATCGCGGACCCTGGAGTGACAAGTGAGGAAGCCTCCTGCTTGTGCACATTGTATACAGGGGAGAGAGAGAGCACACTCACTCGGTTTCTCTTTGTATATGTGTGACTGCAGGAGTAAAGAGTGGGATGATGTGGCCAAAGCAGAGAAGGAAAGAATAGAGCTGAAAAAGATTGAAGATGGAGAGTTTTGGTACGTGCTAAAAGACACAAACTTAGAGAACGAGTGTACATATATTCCTTTTATTTCAGACTCATATGTCCATATGGCAAAAAACACAAATACAAACAATACAAACATACAGACACTTCCAAAAGTTCCAATGTTTCCAGAAACAGGAAGAATACCTTCTATCACTCTGTGTTGGCTCAGTTAAGGCTTTTATGATGTATGAGTCATTTAATCTACATTTAAATTTGTAAATAAAATTCTTCAGCACAGCATGGAAAGTGGGAACATTACGAGTCACAAACTTGTGACTTGCACTTGTCCATCTGGGAAGCTTGAGTAAGATTCTGAAAGCATCATTAAATGTACAGATTCCTTATTTTCGTAAAAGTACTAATACTACACTGTGAGAATGCTCCATTACAAGTAATTGTCCTGCAAAAATTCCTGTAAAATTGTACTTAATGTATGCAAGTATAATCAGCTAAATCGTAAAGTACATAAATGTAAAACATACTCATTCTGTCAATTATTTAGATGTATCTTATTTGATGATCCTAGATTAATATTACTGCTGTATTAATGTCATGTTTCACTGCTGTAGATGTCTTTTACTCCTTTATTTTAGGTTGGCTATAGTAAATACAGCAAGGCATCAAATTCTCTAAAACCATTCTGTTTGTCCGGTGAGAACCTTTTATCTCTTAATTAAAGGTTCATGAGCTCAGAAACAGCCCTGTTTTCAGTTTTGTGACGATGGATTTTTCAGCTGATCCAAATAGTTTTTTTAAATAGTAAAAAGTGCAATATTTGCCTCTGAGAGGAAGTAGAAAATGTGTACTCAGTACTAGAGTAAACACTGCCTCTCACATTCAATAAGCTCTCTGATGTAAATGACCTGTAGGATCAGTGCGGAGGACTTCAGCAGCCTGTTTGACGTTGTGGAGCTCTGCAGTGTGAATCCTGATTCTCTTGTGGAAAGCTCACCTGCCTCTCCCTCCTCTACCTGGACCATCAGTGAACATGAAGGATTCTGGGTATCGGGGAGCTCTGCTGGTGGTAGCCGCAAATACAACCGTATGTTTATGAATGTGTACTTGCACAAATATGGATTCAAAACCTCACCTGGATCATTTAATTATTCATCATGTTGTATTCCTTATAGGATCCTTTTGGAAGAATCCTCAGTTCCAATTGGTTCTCGCAGAGCAGGACCAGTTGGAAGAGGACGATGAGGACGAGGATGAGGAAGATGACGAGGATGATGAGGAGATAACCCCAGATGACAAGAAGAGAGCAGAGAAACAGAAGAAGAAGGCCAAACAGTGCACCGTGTTGGTGGAGCTGCTGCAGAAAAACCGCAGGAAGAAGTCTAAAGTCCACTTCCTCTACATCGCTTTCCACATCTACAAGGTCACATTTACTTTATCTGCTACTTATTGACATTGTGAGTCTCTGCACCTTTATGTTTCTGAATAAACTCACATCCGTCTTTGTGTTTCTTCTTTTTTGCAGGTTCCTCCTGAGGTGAGTATCTCATGGGCAATAGATTGTACATATTTTTTTGTATGCTTAAATTAACATCAGAACAATCTTATATTCTTCTTAATGTTTTTGTTTTTTTTAAGTAAGAACTTATATCTTTCTTCATACAGCTTCAGGGTATGTGTCTGAGCCGCAACTTCTTCATGACAAATCGCCCTGTGGGTCGCTCTGGGAAATATAGGCCTCAGAGGTAAAAGGCCTTCATAAAAGCAAAATATGTGGTTCTGGTGCTTTTACTTTGGAGTGAAACATTTTATATACTGGATTACCGATGCACTGAATCTAGTGCAATCCCAATTTCTATTCATTATATTTGTACCTCACAAACATGTGTTCACACAAAAGCAAGTAATAGTTTTCCAAATAAATGCATAGCTTGATAAGTAATTTCCTTCATCTGGTGAGAAAATTAAAATGGAATAAAATGGAATTTTATTTTATCATCCAAAAATGAATTTGTTCAGAGGTGACAAAAAAAATTGATAATTCGATATACATACAATTAACACATCAGACAGACATGTAAAACGTATTCAAGAGTAACCATTCTTGCTCTGGTGGTGGGAGCTATATTAAACGCATGAATCATGTTGTCTTCATACATAAAGTCATGAACTTTGTGCCACAGGGGTTCGTGGAGGAAGCTGCATCTGGACCCGGGTCACTACGTCATCGTGGCTTCCACCTATCGACCCAACCAGCCCGGAGAATTCTTTGTCCGCATTTACTCCAAGACCGGAAACACTCTGGGGTGAGATGGAGGGAATGTGTAAATGTTAAATGTTATAACAATCCCGTAGGCTCCCTGAATCACCTTCTCCCTCCTCATGTCACCCACACGCCGCTGTACTCACAACATTATACTTCGATGTAGTAGTCTCAACAACAGGCTGGTAAAAGCACCTCTTACGACTTTTGTTACAAACAACAGTACAAACTGAACTCACTGCACTATAATAATCACCTGTATTATCTTTTTTTTGAGTAACATTTACTCAAGTACTATACTTAAGTAAATTTTTGAGGTACTTTACTAGAGTATTTCCAATTGATTGGACTTAATACTTTAACTATATGTTGCAGTTGTTACAGCTCTACATTGATTCAGCCTTAGTAGTTACTTTGATTTGACAAACAACACGTGATCAACTTCTAAGTGGTGGTGCTTAATATGTGGTTGATCTGCTCAGGTTGGACTTTACATCAGGTCACTGATAAGAATAATAAAGTTTTTTTTTGTTGCACAAAATAAAAAATACTTGCGTCCACAAAATATTAACTTGTGGGCATAACATGTAAAAAAGAAGAAAACTCATAATTTAAGTCTCTAAACTGAACTTTAAGTACATGTTGCTGGTAATACTTAATACTAAAGTAGAATTTTGACTTTGTCAAACAATCTGGTGTGAACTTTGTGTTCCAGGACTCAGGACTTCACCTGCTCCTCTGGCTTCCTCCAGGTGAGTTCAGTGGTTTCGTCCCACACGTTAAAACAGCAGCCAATAGCGGCTTAGAATACAATATGTTTATATTTGTTTGGTGTCTTTGTTCCCAACAGGTCATGGCTACTCCTGTCTCTCCAGAGGATCAGATGAGAGTTCAGAAGACTTTTGATGAGGAGGCTGGCGCAGTAAGAAGTCCTCAACATTCTTTTATATTATTTTATTTAACAAAAGGGTAAATTTGGGGCCTTTGATTTTGATATTTCTTCTTTCTCCCCCTCAGGATGACAGACTGAATGCCAAGGAGCTCATGAAGCTCTTCAACACAGGTTACAATCTCTAGGATATAGGTTTTAGCTGTATTACTTGGTTAAGTAATACAAGTGGCTGCACTTGTCCTCACATTCACCTTTCCCTTATATTAATCCAATGTAAACCTTTATTTTCTTACTCTGCATCAATCTGTGCCTTTCTTCCATCACAGCTCTTGAAAAAGATTATCATCTGCCACTAGAAACATGCAGACAGCTCATCTTTGGAGAGGACGTATCCTTTTGTCCACAGTATATTCTTTAATATAACTCACAATTTACAGAAGCGTCAGACCTCTGAGCATCTTCTTTCCTCAGGCTGGGAGACTCCTAAATTCACTCACCCTCTACACATATCATCATCATGTATATATCATTTATTGTCATTGTATAACAGGGTAGTACATCAAAATGCAGTTTGCTGTACCGTTGTGATATTTGTATGTGTATTTATGGTACTAAAACTGTCATGTTGATGTACAACCCTGCAATGACAATAAATGAACCTTGTACACTTGTGACCTTGTGAGTTAAGCGAGGCTGATGCTTGCGGATGAAGGGGTTCAAATCCACGGTCATTGTGCCGCCCCACTGTTTTTAGTTCACTTTGCTTCCTCATAACTTTATCGCGCTGTCTTCTGTCCTGTTGAGATGTCCTTCACTCTGCTGGCAGACTAAAGGGCGCTGCAGTCTCAACCGTGAACAAACAGGAACCCTGCTGTCCAGTCTGCGCCATCTGCAGGTGCAGCTCTGTGTGTGTGTGTGTGTGTGTGTGTGTGTGTGTGTGTGCGTGTGCAAGATAGAAATAGACGGAGAGTAGAGTAGTGTGATCATTACTTATTCTGGTGCTGCTTCCTTTTTCAGTCCATCTTTATCCAGTTCGATGAGGACTCTTCTGGGACCATGAACCCCTTTGAGCTCAGTGTAGCGCTGGAAGCTGTTGGTATGCACACACACACACACACCTACACAAACACACACACGCTGCTGGTTACGGCTGTTTGGTCTTCACACCATCGCTCACTCCTTTGTTTCCCAGGGATGCAGTGTGATACAAAGGTAGTCGAGCTGCTGTCTGAGCGCTTTGCATCTGGAGAGCTTCACATGCCCTTCCATGGCTTTGTGTCATGCTTCACCAGGATGCACAATATATATATATATATATATATATATATATATATATATATATATATATATATATATATATATATATATATCAGGTCTTTTATTTGTAACAGAGTATTTAAAAATTATTGTTTTGGTACTTTTACTAGGAATGAGTACTTATTCCATCTTGTTTCCCCTCTTGTCCTCAGCTCTGTTTGAATCAGAGACCAGTCAAGAGGTGAAAGACAGAGAAATCAACTTTGTGAGTATCTGACCAAATATACTTTGATTTATGTTCATATGCCAAACTGGACAGGTTTTCTGTTCTTACATTCTGCTCTCTGTTCACCCGTCCCTCTACAGTGGCTGCTTCAGTTCCTGATGGTGTGAAGATGCTTCAGGAAGAGTGTTCCACATTAGACCCTGAGCCACGGCATGCTGTTGATTTTACACATAGACAACTGTATTTTAAAACAGTTCCTTCATCTGTGCCTTATAATAAAGTAACAGCGGTGGCCTCATGCATGCGATGCTTTGTCGTTGTTTTATTCTTGCTTCATCATGTTCATTCTCATTCTTCTGGCTCTATAGCCTTGATTGGCTCAAGGTTTAAGGGTCGGCTTTATTGTCAATATACAATACAGGATTGCACAGTGAAATGCAGTTGTAGCCCACATTACACACACAGAATAGGTATCAATTAGAATAAAACAATAAAATAGAACAAATTACATACAAGTACAAGAAATTAAAATAAAAACTGAATTAATAAACTAAATTATACTATAGAATATATTTTAGAATTTAGAAAGATATACATTTACGCACATATACATACATGAATTAGTACAGAGTATGCAGCACCATCACTCATGTATTACTGTTATAAATTAAATTAAATTAAAATTAAATGTGAATGAAATGGTAGCCTACACATAACTTTATTTACACAACTTGCAAAATCACTGCAAGCCCAAGAGTTTACTCATCTATGCACACATGATCATACTCTGGGAAATATCTGCACACACACACACACACACACACACACACACGCACACACACACATACACACACACACACACACACACACACACACACACACACACACACACACAGGTGCTCACTGCACACTTACACACATCATTGAGCAAATGTCCTTTTTACACATGCTGCTATTAATAGCAGCTTTGCTCACACACCACTTCCTGTTCATCGTTAGGTGAGTACACACAGGTTGTCCTCAGCAACTGTCCGTCTACATTGCGATAGAGAGAAGGAGGAAGGACCAGTAGATTTTTGTCTCAGTGTTCGGCCTCTCTATCAACGCTACCTGCTTTACTGTTTTATTTGCTTGTTTCAGAACCCTTTGCTTGCTCTTGTTTGTGTCAGCCCTGCAGAGATCCACCAATGTGACGACTGTGGCCTCCACATGGCTGTAAAGCCAGTTATCTATAGGCCTGACAGGACTCTGAAACTCTTTTATACTCTCACCTTCTCTGGCCAAGAAACCAGACTGAAACGTCTGTTCTAAACAAAATGCTAACGTAGATGTTTAGCAGGTATCACTTTTATCATGTTTACCATCTTAGCTTAGATGAAAAGTCAGAGGATCACCAGTTCACAAGTTATTACAAGTCATCCTGAGTGAGGCAGCAAATTTCACAGCAATCGATCCAAAAGTTGAGGTTATTTCACTCAAGACTACAAATGTCAACTTCATGGTGGCGCTAGAGGTGAAGAAGTCAGGGGATCACCAAGAGTCTTTAGGATCCATCCTCGTGGAATCAATCATCCATCAATGTTTGGACAAAATGTCATTGTAATCCATCCGATAGTTGTTAAGATATTTCAGTCTGGAACAAACCGACGGACCAAAGCTACCAGTGTACATATTTTTTATTAATTAATAAACCTTCATTTTTCTCTAATCTTGAATTTCAGCACTAAATAACTTACCTAAGCTTGAAAACTAATTCTACAATGAGCTTTGATGAAACACTGACAGATGAACCTTTTAGTAATTAAAAATAAATCCGAGACATTAGCATTTATAAATAGTAAATTACACACAAAGGACATTTGTAAGTGTTTATTCATGTACACTTGTCAATGAATATAACATATCCTATCAAGACGTATATCAACATATGTTATGACCTGTTTTAAGATGTTGTCTCATTATCTATTTATCAATCAGTATTGAGGATAGATCTCTTACAATTACATTATCGTGTTCTGTAACCCTGTCAATTACGTCTAAATTAAATACTAAATGGGGCATCAAAAAAGAAAATGTTCCCTAAAATCTATTATTGTGATATTATGCGTATTCAATATATATAAGAAAACAGTAATTACACTCCTGTGGTCCTCATAAATGTTGTAATATAACAACACACACCTCCGGAGAGGAGCACCAGCTCATACAGATCAAAAGAAAGAGAAACAATTTGTGGCTGATCTACCAGGCTATAGCTGTGTCCTCTGTTGATTTTCTCTTTTCTCTCTGTGTTGATTCTTCTCTCCCGACAGCGCCCATCCTTCCACCTGCTCTCCTCCTCCCTCCCTCCCTCCCTTAAACCATTGTGTAGACACAGGAGGCAGATCAGGGAGGATTGCGTAAGTCGGCTAACTGGCTGCAAATTTAGCCTGGGCTCGCTCACGCACAAATCTGATGAGCAGTGCTATCTCAGTTGTCAGAGCCAGGGTATTTAAAGATGTGAGTGTGTATTTATTGTGCGTGTTTATTTACAAGTCGTGAAGATGGCTAATGAGTTGTGATGTAAAGAGTGACATTTGCATTACAGCAGCTCTCCCCCCTCGGCTCTCTGTTCCTCATTCGGCTCTTTCTATATTTAAGTTCTTAAATGTGTTATGGTCGGTTGTGAACAGGTGTTTCGTCTGAGCCACAGAAATATTACAGTGATGTAACATCTCACTGAAGCTCCTTTTTACTTCGTCCAACTTCACGACATGAATACACTTGAGGCAATTAGGCAGCAACAAAAGATCTTTGAGGTTAATTAGATTTATTTCCTTTTCTATTTTCCACCTGCGTACTCTGTTTTGTTTGTTTGCATGTGTAAAGGTTTGATTGGAGTCTTTTTTATACAGAATAAACATCTAAACCCGTGCAGCCTCCTTAGCTCTAAAGAAATGCCGCAACATGATATAGTTAGCGCCAATATAACTTTGTCTTTACTGATAACGATCTGATACCGGTGCTCCCTTTTCCCAAAATTAAGAATATGTACACTTCAATGTGTTAGATTCACAGGATCATTTTAATGTGAAGTTACATGAGGCCAGGGATGAAGAGACACTGAATTGTACAATCACATTATCAAAGAAATTGGATTTAATGTTGATTGGTCACGTCACCTGATCCTCTTTCAACAAGGTCAGTATCTGCAGATACTCAGGAAGAAGGAGCATCCTGCGGTGGTGATAGATTGGTTTGTGCTGTAAAAACTGTAAGTAATTAAGAAAATGTGGCCTGCGATACCTTACGTATAGCCTCAAATGTAATTACACTTTAATCAACCATTGCCACAGTTATTTGAATTTTAAATCCTCAACTAGCTCCCGCTGGAAACCCATAATCTCCTTTTTTAGAAGCCTATCAAGTGATGATACATTATTTAAATAATATTAATGGGACCGTATTAGGGAGGTCAGGGAATTCTTCTTTGAAGCTAGCTTTGAGATATTGCTTGATTCACGATGATATCACAAGTCAACAGCATCCCTTCCTATCAACACCATTATAAACCAAAAATTAGTTGTGACGTCTATTCACGTCGTTCTTTTCTGTATTTACCAGTCCTTGATGGTCTAGTGGCTAGGATTCGGCGCTCTCACAGCTGCAGCCAGGGTTCGATTCCCAGTCAGGGAATTTCTCTTTGAAGCTAGCTTTGAGATATTGCTTGATTCCAGATGATGTCAACAGCATCCCTTCATATCAACACCATTATCAACCAAAAATGAGTTTTTGTGACGTCTATTCACGTCGTTCTTTTCTCTATTTATCAGTCCTTGATGGTCTAGTGGCTAGGATTCGGCGCTCTCACCGCCGTCAGGGAATTTCTCTTTGAAGTTAGCTTTGAGATATTGCTTGATTCACGATGATTTCACAAGTCAACAGCATCCCTTCATATCAACACCATTATAAACCAAAAATTAGTTGTGACGTCTATTCACGTCGTTCTTTTCTGTATTTACCAGTCCTTGATGGTCTAGTGGCTAGGATTCGGCGCTCTCACAGCTGCAGCCAGGGTTCGATTCCCAGTCAGGGAATTTCTCTTTGAAGCTAGCTTTGAGATATTGCTTGATTCCAGATGATGTCAACAGCATCCCTTCATATCAACACCATTATCAACCAAAAATGAGTTTTTGTGACGTCTATTCACGTCGTTCTTTTCTCTATTTATCAGTCCTTGATGGTCTAGTGGCTAGGATTCGGCGCTCTCACCGCCGTCAGGGAATTTCTCTTTGAAGCTAGCTTTGAGATATTGCTTGATTCACGATGATTTCACAAGTCAACCCCATTATAAACCAAAAATGAGTTTTTGTGACGTCTATTCACGTCGTTCTTTTCTCTATTTACCAGTCCTTGATGGTCTAGTGGCTAGGACTCGGCGCTCTCACCGCCGCGGCCTGGGTTCGATGGCCGGTCAGGGAATTCTTCTTTGAAGTTTGCTTGATTCCCGATGATATCACAATTCAACAGCATCCCTTCATATCAACACCATTATCAACCAAAAATTAGTTGTTGTGACGTCTATTCACGTCGTTCTTTTCTCTATTTAACAGTCCTTGATGGTCTAGTGGCTACGCTTCGGCGCTCTCACCGCCGTGGCCCGGGTTTGATTCCCGGTCAGGGAATTTCTCCTTGAAGTTAACTTTGAGATATTGCTTGATTCCCGATGATGTCAACAGCATCCCTTCATATCAACACCATTATCAACCAAAAATGAGTTTTTGTGACGTCTATTCACGTCGTTCTTTTCTCTATTTACCAGTCCTTGATGGTCTAGTGGCTAGGACTCGGCGCTCTCACCGCCGCGGCCTGGGTTCGATGGCCGGTCAGGGAATTCTTCTTTGAAGTTTGCTTGATTTCCGATGATATCACAATTAAACAGCATCCCTTCATTTCAACACTGTTATAAACCAAAATTTAGTTGTGACGTCTATTCACGTCGTTCTTTTCTCTATTCATCAGTCCTTGATGGTCTAGTGGCTAGGATTCGGCGGTCTCACCGCTGCGGCCGGGTTCGATTCCCGGTCAGGGAATTTCTCTTTGAAGCTAGCTTTGAGATATTGCTTGATTCTCGATGATGTCAACAGCATCCCTTCATACCAACACCATCATCAACCAAAAATGAGTTGTTGTGACGTCTCTTCACGTCGTTCTTTTCTCTATTTACCAGTCCTTGATGGTCTAGTGGCTAGGATTCGGCGCTCTCACCGCCGCGGCCAGGGTTCGATTCCCGGTCAGGGAATTTCTCTTTGAAGCTAGCTTTGAGATATTGCTTGATTCCCGATGATGTCAACAGCATCCCTTCATATCAACACCATTATCAACCAAAAATGAGTTGTTGTGACGTCTATTCACGTCGTTCTTTTCTCTGTTTACCAGTCCTTGATGGTCTAGTGGCTAGGATTCGGCGCTCTCACCGCCGCGGCCCGGGTTCGATTCCCGGTCAGGGAATTTCTCTTTGAAGCTAGCTTTGAGATATTGCTTGATTCCCGATGATGTCAACAGCATCCCTTCATATCAACACCATCATCAACCAAAAATGAGTTGTTGTGACGTCTATTCACGTCGTTCTTTTTTCTTTTTACCAGTCCTTGATGGTCTAGTGGCTAGGATTCGGCGCTCTCACCGCCGCGGCCCGGGTTCGATTCCCGGTCAGGGAATTTCTCTTTGAAGCTAGCTTTGAGATATTGCTTGATTCCCGATGATGTCAACAGCATCCCTTCATATCAACACCATTATCAACCAAAAATGAGTTGTTGTGACGTCTCTTCACGTCGTTATTTTCTCTGTTTAAATGTCCTTGATGGTCTAGTGGCTAGGATTCGGCGCTCTCATCGCCGCGGCCCGTGTTTGATTCCCAGTCAGGGAATTTCTCTTTGAAGCTAGCTTTGAGATATTGCTTGATTCTCGATGATGTCAACAGCATCCCTTCATACCAACACCATTATCAACCAAAAATGAGTTGTTGTTGACGTCTATTCACGTCGTTCTTTTCTCTGTTTACCAGTCCTTGATGGTCTAGTGGCTAGGATTCGGCGCTCTCACCGCCGCGGCCCGGGTTCGATTCCCGGTCAGGGAATTTCTCTTTGAAGCTAGCTTTGAGATATTGCTTGATTCTCGATGATGTCAACAGCATCCCTTCATACCAACACCATTATCAACCAAAAACGAGTTGTTGTTGACGTCTATTCACGTCGTTCTTTTCTCTGTTTACCAGTCCTTGATGGTCTAGTGGCTAGGATTCGGCGCTCTCACCGCCGCGGCCTGGGTTCGATTCCCGGTCAGGGAATTTCTCTTTGAAGCTAGCTTTGAGATATTGCTTGATTCCCGATGATGTCAACAGCATCCCTTCATATCAACACCATTATCAACCAAAAATGAGTTGTTGTGACGTCTATTCACGTCGTTCTTTTCTCTGTTTACCAGTCCTTGATGTTCTAGTGGCTAGGATTCGGCGCTCTCGCGGCCTGGGTTCGATTCCCGGTCAGGGAATTTCTCTTTGAAGCTAGCTTTGAGATATTGCTTGATTCCCGATGATGTCAACAGCATCCCTTCATATCAACACCATTATCAACCAAAAATGAGTTGTTGTGACGTCTCTTCACGTCGTTTTTTTCTCTGTTTACCTGTCCTTGATGGTCTAGTGGCTAGGATTCGGCGCTCTCACCGCCGCGGCCCGGGTTCGATTCCCGGTCAGGGAATTTCTCTTTGAAGCTAGCTTTGAGATATTGCTTGATTCCCGATGATGTCAACAGCATCCCTTCATATCAACACCATCATCAACCAAAAATGAGTTGTTGTGACGTCTATTCACGTCGTTCTTTTCTCTATTTACCGGTCCTTGATGGTCTAGTGGCTAGGATTCGGCGCTCTCACCGCTGCGGCCCGGGTTCGATTCCCGGTCAGGGAATTTCTCTTTGAAGCTAGCTTTGAGATATTGCTTGATTCCCGATGATGTCAACAGCATCCCTTCATATCAACACCATCATCAACCAAAAATGAGTTGTTGTGACGTCTATTCACGTCGTTCTTTTTTCTTTTTACCAGTCCTTGATGGTCTAGTGGCTAGGATTCGGCGCTCTCACCGCCGCGGCCCGGGTTCGATTCCCGGTCAGGGAATTTCTCTTTGAAGCTAGCTTTGAGATATTGCTTGATTCCCGATGATGTCAACAGCATCCCTTCATATCAACACCATTATCAACCAAAAATGAGTTGTTGTGACGTCTCTTCACGTCGTTATTTTCTCTGTTTAAATGTCCTTGATGGTCTAGTGGCTAGGATTCGGCGCTCTCATCGCCGCGGCCCGTGTTTGATTCCCAGTCAGGGAATTTCTCTTTGAAGCTAGCTTTGAGATATTGCTTGATTCTCGATGATGTCAACAGCATCCCTTCATACCAACACCATTATCAACCAAAAATGAGTTGTTGTGACGTCTATTCACGTCGTTCTTTTCTCTGTTTACCAGTCCTTGATGGTCTAGTGGCTAGGATTCGGCGCGCTCACCGCCGCGGCCCGGGTTTGATTCCCGGTCAGGGAATTTCTCTTTGAAGCTAGCTTTGAGATATTGCTTGATTCTCGATGATGTCAACAGCATCCCTTCATACCAACACCATCATCAACCAAAAATGAGTTGTTGTGACGTCTCTTCATGTCGTTCTTTTCTCTATTTACCAGTCCTTGATGGTCTAGTGGCTAGGATTCGGCGCTCTCACCGCCGCGGCCCGGGTTCGATTCCCGGTCAGGGAATTTCTCTTTGAAGCTAGCTTTGAGATATTGCTTGATTCCCGATGATGTCAACAGCATCCCTTCATATCAACACCATTATCAACCAAAAATGAGTTGTTGTGACGTCTATTCACGTCGTTCTTTTCTCTGTTTACCAGTCCTTGATGGTCTAGTGGCTAGGATTCGGCGCTCTCGCGGCCCGGGGTCGATTCCCGGTCAGGGAATTTCACTTTGAAGCTAGCTTTGAGATATTGCTTGATTCCCGATGATGTCAACAGCATCCCTTCATATCAACACCATCATCAACCAAAAATGAGTTGTTCTGATGTTTATTCACGTCGTTCTTTTCTCTATTTACCAGTCCTTGATGGTCTAGTGGCTAGGATTCGGCGCTCTCACCGCCGCGGCCCGGGTTTGATTCCCGGTCAGGGAATTTCTCTTTGAAGCTAGCTTTGAGATATTGCTTGATTCCCGATGATGTCAACAGCATCCCTTCATATCAACACCATTATCAACCAAAAATGAGTTGTTGTGACGTCTATACACGTCGTTCTTTTCTCTATTTACAGGTCCTTGATGGTCTAGTGGCTAGGATTTGGCGCTCTCACTGCTGCGGCCTGGGTTCGATTCCCGGTCAGGGAATTTCTCTTTGAAGCTAGCTTTGAGATATTGCTTGATTCCCGATGATGTCAACAGCATCCCTTCATATCGACACCATTATCAACCAAAAATGAGTTGTTGTGACGTCTATTCACGTCGTTCTTTTCTCTGTTTACCAGTCCTTGATGTTCTAGTGGCTAGGATTCGGCGCTCTCGCGGCCTGGGGTCGATTCCCGGTCAGGGAATTTCACTTTGAAGCTAGCTTTGAGATATTGCTTGATTCCCGATGATGTCAACAGCATCCCTTCATATCAACACCATCATCAACCAAAAATGAGTTGTTCTGATATTTATTCACGTCGTTCTTTTCTCTATTTACCAGTCCTTGATGGTCTAGTGGCTAGGATTCGGCACTCTCACTGCCGCAGCCCGGGTTCGATTCCCGGTCAGGGAATTTCTCTTTGAAGCTAGCTTTGAGATATTGCTTGATTCCCGATGATGTCAACAGCATCCCTTCATATCAACACCATTATCAACCAAAAATGAGTTGTTGTGACGTCTCTTCACGTCGTTTTTTTCTCTGTTTACCTGTCCTTGATGGTCTAGTGGCTAGGATTCGGCGCTCTCACCGCCGCGGCCCGGGTTCGATTCCCGGTCAGGGAATTTCTCTTTGAAGCTAGCTTTGAGATATTGCTTGATTCCCGATGATGTCAACAGCATCCCTTCATATCAACACCATCATCAACCAAAAATGAGTTGTTGTGACGTCTATTCACGTCGTTCTTTTCTCTATTTACCGGTCCTTGATGGTCTAGTGGCTAGGATTCGGCGCTCTCACCGCCGCGGCCTGGGTTCGATTCCCGGTCAGGGAATTTCTCTTTGAAGCTAGCTTTGAGATATTGCTTGATTCTCGATGATGTCAACAGCATCCCTTCATACCAACACCATCATCAACCAAAAATGAGTTGTTGTGACGTCTCTTCACGTCGTTCTTTTCTCTATTTACCAGTCCTTGATGGTCTAGTGGCTAGGATTCGGCGCTCTCACCGCCGCGGCCCGGGTTCGATTCCCGGTCAGGGAATTTCTCTTTGAAGCTAGCTTTGAGATATTGCTTGATTCCCGATGATGTCAACAGCATCCCTTCATATCAACACCATCATCAACCAAAAATGAGTTGTTGTGACGTCTATTCACGTCGTTCTTTTTTCTTTTTACCAGTCCTTGATGGTTTAGTGGCTAGGATTCGGCGCTCTCACCGCCGCGGCCCGGGTTCGATTCCCGGTCAGGGAATTTCTCTTTGAAGCTAGCTTTGAGATATTGCTTGATTCCCGATGATGTCAACAGCATCCCTTCATATCAACACCATTATCAACCAAAAATGAGTTGTTGTGACGTCTCTTCACGTCGTTATTTTCTCTGTTTAAATGTCCTTGATGGTCTAGTGGCTAGGATTCGGCGCTCTCATCGCCGCGGCCCGTGTTTGATTCCCAGTCAGGGAATTTCTCTTTGAAGCTAGCTTTGAGATATTGCTTGATTCTCGATGATGTCAACAGCATCCCTTCATACCAACACCATTATCAACCAAAAATGAGTTGTTGTTGACGTCTATTCACGTCGTTCTTTTCTCTGTTTACCAGTCCTTGATGGTCTAGTGGCTAGGATTCGGTGCTCTCACCGCCGCGGCCCGGGTTCGATTCCCGGTCAGGGAATTTCTCTTTGAAGCTAGCTTTGAGATATTGCTTGATTCTCGATGATGTCAACAGCATCCCTTCATACCAACACCATTATCAACCAAAAATGAGTTGTTGTTGACGTCTATTCACGTCGTTCTTTTCTCTGTTTACCAGTCCTTGATGGTCTAGTGGCTAGGATTCGGCGCTCTCACCGCCGCGGCCTGGGTTCGATTCCCGGTCAGGGAATTTCTCTTTGAAGCTAGCTTTGAGATATTGCTTGATTCCCGATGATGTCAACAGCATCCCTTCATATCAACACCATTATCAACCAAAAATGAGTTGTTGTGACGTCTATTCACGTCGTTCTTTTCTCTGTTTACCAGTCCTTGATGTTCTAGTGGCTAGGATTCGGCGCTCTCGCGGCCTGGGTTCGATTCCCGGTCAGGGAATTTCTCTTTGAAGCTAGCTTTGAGATATTGCTTGATTCCCGATGATGTCAACAGCATCCCTTCATATCAACACCATTATCAACCAAAAATGAGTTGTTGTGACGTCTCTTCAAGTCGTTTTTTTCTCTGTTTACCTGTCCTTGATGGTCTAGTGGCTAGGATTCGGCGCTCTCACCGCCGCGGCCCGGGTTCGATTCCCGGTCAGGGAATTTCTCTTTGAAGCTAGCTTTGAGATATTGCTTGATTCCCGATGATGTCAACAGCATCCCTTCATATCAACACCATCATCAACCAAAAATGAGTTGTTGTGACGTCTATTCACGTCGTTCTTTTCTCTATTTACCGGTCCTTGATGGTCTAGTGGCTAGGATTCGGCGCTCTCACCGCTGCGGCCCGGGTTCGATTCCTGGTCAGGGAATTTCTCTTTGAAGCTAGCTTTGAGATATTGCTTGATTCCCGATGATGTCAACAGCATCCCTTCATATCAACACCATCATCAACCAAAAATGAGTTGTTGTGACGTCTATTCACGTCGTTCTTTTTTCTTTTTACCAGTCCTTGATGGTCTAGTGGCTAGGATTCGGCGCTCTCACAGCCGCGGCCCGGGTTCGATTCCCGGTCAGGGAATTTCTCTTTGAAGCTAGCTTTGAGATATTGCTTGATTCCCGATGATGTCAACAGCATCCCTTCATATCAACACCATTATCAACCAAAAATGAGTTGTTGTGACGTCTCTTCACGTCGTTATTTTCTCTGTTTAAATGTCCTTGATGGTCTAGTGGCTAGGATTCGGCGCTCTCATCGCCGCGGCCCGTGTTTGATTCCCAGTCAGGGAATTTCTCTTTGAAGCTAGCTTTGAGATATTGCTTGATTCTCGATGATGTCAACAGCATCCCTTCATACCAACACCATTATCAACCAAAAATGAGTTGTTGTGACGTCTATTCACGTCGTTCTTTTCTCTGTTTACCAGTCCTTGATGGTCTAGTGGCTAGGATTCGGCGCTCTCACCGCCGCGGCCCGGGTTCGATTCCCGGTCAGGGAATTTCTCTTTGAAGCTAGCTTTGAGATATTGCTTGATTCTCGATGATGTCAACAGCATCCCTTCATACCAACACCATCATCAACCAAAAATGAGTTGTTGTGACGTCTCTTCATGTCGTTCTTTTCTCTATTTACCAGTCCTTGATGGTCTAGTGGCTAGGATTCGGCGCTCTCACCGCCGCGGCCCGGGTTCGATTCCCGGTCAGGGAATTTCTCTTTGAAGCTAGCTTTGAGATATTGCTTGATTCCCGATGATGTCAACAGCATCCCTTCATATCAACACCATCATCAACCAAAAATGAGTTGTTGTGACGTCTATTCACGTCGTTCTTTTCTCTATTTACCGGTCCTTGATGATCTAGTGGCTAGGATTCGGCGCTCTCACCGCTGCGGCCCGGGTTCGATTCCCGGTCAGGGAATTTCTCTTTGAAGCTAGCTTTGAGATATTGCTTGATTCCCGATGATGTCAACAGCATCCCTTCATATCAACACCATTATCAACCAAAAATGAGTTGTTGTGACGTCTCTTCACGTCGTTATTTTCTCTGTTTAAATGTCCTTGATGGTCTAGTGGCTAGGATTCGGCGCTCTCATCGCCGCGGCCCGTGTTTGATTCCCAGTCAGGGAATTTCTCTTTGAAGCTAGCTTTGAGATATTGCTTGATTCTCGATGATGTCAACAGCATCCCTTCATACCAACACCATTATCAACCAAAAATGAGTTGTTGTTGACGTCTATTCACGTCGTTCTTTTCTCTGTTTACCAGTCCTTGATGGTCTAGTGGCTAGGATTCGGCGCTCTCACCGCCGCGGCCCGGGTTCGATTCCCGGTCAGGGAATTTCTCTTTGAAGCTAGCTTTGAGATATTGCTTGATTCTCGATGATGTCAACAGCATCCCTTCATACCAACACCATCATCAACCAAAAATGAGTTGTTGTGACGTCTATTCACGTCGTTCTTTTTTCTTTTTACCAGTCCTTGATGGTCTAGTGGCTAGGATTCGGCGCTCTCACCGCCGCGGCCCGGGTTCGATTCCCGGTCAGGGAATTTCTCTTTGAAGCTAGCTTTGAGATATTGCTTGATTCCCGATGATGTCAACAGCATCCCTTCATATCAACACCATTATCAACCAAAAATGAGTTGTTGTGACGTCTATTCACGTCGTTCTTTTCTCTGTTTACCAGTCCTTGATGTTCTAGTGGCTAGGATTCGGCGCTCTCGCGGCCTGGGTTCGATTCCCGGTCAGGGAATTTCTCTTTGAAGCTAGCTTTGAGATATTGCTTGATTCCCGATGATGTCAACAGCATCCCTTCATATCAACACCATTATCAACCAAAAATGAGTTGTTGTGACGTCTCTTCAAGTCGTTTTTTTCTCTGTTTACCTGTCCTTGATGGTCTAGTGGCTAGGATTCGGCGCTCTCACCGCCGCGGCCCGGGTTCGATTCCCGGTCAGGGAATTTCTCTTTGAAGCTAGCTTTGAGATATTGCTTGATTCCCGATGATGTCAACAGCATCCCTTCATATCAACACCATCATCAACCAAAAATGAGTTGTTGTGACGTCTATTCACGTCGTTCTTTTCTCTATTTACCGGTCCTTGATGGTCTAGTGGCTAGGATTCGGCGCTCTCACCACTGCGGCCCGGGTTCGATTCCTGGTCAGGGAATTTCTCTTTGAAGCTAGCTTTGAGATATTGCTTGATTCCCGATGATGTCAACAGCATCCCTTCATATCAACACCATCATCAACCAAAAATGAGTTGTTGTGACGTCTATTCACGTCGTTCTTTTTTCTTTTTACCGGTCTAGTGGCTAGGATTCGGCGCTCTCACCGCCGCGGCCCGGGTTCGATTCCCGGTCAGGGAATTTCTCTTTGAAGCTAGCTTTGAGATATTGCTTGATTCCCGATGATGTCAACAGCATCCCTTCATATCAACACCATTATCAACCAAAAATGAGTTGTTGTGACGTCTCTTCACGTCGTTATTTTCTCTGTTTAAATGTCCTTGATGGTCTAGTGGCTAGGATTCGGCGCTCTCATCGCCGCGGCCCGTGTTTGATTCCCAGTCAGGGAATTTCTCTTTGAAGCTAGCTTTGAGATATTGCTTGATTCTCGATGATGTCAACAGCATCCCTTCATACCAACACCATTATCAACCAAAAATGAGTTGTTGTGACGTCTATTCACGTCGTTCTTTTCTCTGTTTACCAGTCCTTGATGGTCTAGTGGCTAGGATTCGGCGCTCTCACCGCCGCGGCCCGGGTTCGATTCCCGGTCAGGGAATTTCTCTTTGAAGCTAGCTTTGAGATATTGCTTGATTCTCGATGATGTCAACAGCATCCCTTCATACCAACACCATCATCAACCAAAAATGAGTTGTTGTGACGTCTCTTCATGTTGTTCTTTTCTCTATTTACCAGTCCTTGATGGTCTAGTGGCTAGGATTCGGCGCTCTCACCGCCGCGGCCCGGGTTCGATTCCCGGTCAGGGAATTTCTCTTTGAAGCTAGCTTTGAGATATTGCTTGATTCCCGATGATGTCAACAGCATCCCTTCATATCAACACCATCATCAACCAAAAATGAGTTGTTGTGACGTCTATTCACGTCGTTCTTTTCTCTATTTACCGGTCCTTGATGATCTAGTGGCTAGGATTCGGCGCTCTCACCGCTGCGGCCCGGGTTCGATTCCCGGTCAGGGAATTTCTCTTTGAAGCTAGCTTTGAGATATTGCTTGATTCCCGATGATGTCAACAGCATCCCTTCATATCAACACCATTATCAACCAAAAATGAGTTGTTGTGACGTCTCTTCACGTCGTTATTTTCTCTGTTTAAATGTCCTTGATGGTCTAGTGGCTAGGATTCGGCGCTCTCATCGCCGCGGCCCGTGTTTGATTCCCAGTCAGGGAATTTCTCTTTGAAGCTAGCTTTGAGATATTGCTTGATTCTCGATGATGTCAACAGCATCCCTTCATACCAACACCATTATCAACCAAAAATGAGTTGTTGTTGACGTCTATTCACGTCGTTCTTTTCTCTGTTTACCAGTCCTTGATGGTCTAGTGGCTAGGATTCGGCGCTCTCACCGCCGCGGCCCGGGTTCGATTCCCGGTCAGGGAATTTCTCTTTGAAGCTAGCTTTGAGATATTGCTTGATTCTCGATGATGTCAACAGCATCCCTTCATACCAACACCATCATCAACCAAAAATGAGTTGTTGTGACGTCTCTTCACGTCGTTCTTTTCTCTATTTACCAGTCCTTGATGGTCTAGTGGCTAGGATTCGGCGCTCTCACCGCCGCGGCCCGGGTTCGATTCCCGGTCAGGGAATTTCTCTTTGAAGCTAGCTTTGAGATATTGCTTGATTCCCGATGATGTCAACAGCATCCCTTCATATCAACACCATTATCAACCAAAAATGAGTTGTTGTGACGTCTCTTCACGTCGTTATTTTCTCTGTTTACCTGTCCTTGATGGTCTAGTGGCTAGGATTCGGCGCTCTCACCGCCGCGGCCCGGGTTTGATTCCCGGTCAGGGAATTTCTCTTTGAAGCTAGCTTTGAGATATTGCTTGATTCTCGATGATGTCAACAGCATCCCTTCATACCAACACCATCATCAACCAAAAATGAGTTGTTGTGACGTCTCTTCATGTCGTTCTTTTCTCTATTTACCAGTCCTTGATGGTCTAGTGGCTAGGATTCGGCGCTCTCACCGCCGCGGCCCGGGTTTGATTCCCGGTCAGGGAATTTCTCTTTGAAGCTAGCTTTGAGATATTGCTTGATTCCCGATGATGTCAACAGCATCCCTTCATATCAACACCATTATCAACCAAAAATGAGTTGTTGTGACGTCTATTCACGTCATTCTTTTCTCTGTTTACCAGTCCTTGATGGTCTAGTGGCTAGGATTCGGCGCTCTCGCGGCCCGGGGTCGATTCCCGGTCAGGGAATTTCACTTTGAAGCTAGCTTTGAGATATTGCTTGATTCCCGATGATGTCAACAGCATCCCTTCATATCAACACCATCATCAACCAAAAATGAGTTGTTCTGATGTTTATTCACGTCGTTCTTTTCTCTATTTACCAGTCCTTGATGGTCTAGTGGCTAGGATTCGGCGCTCTCACCGCCGCGGCCCGGGTTTGATTCCCGGTCAGGGAATTTCTCTTTGAAGCTAGCTTTGAGATATTGCTTGATTCCCGATGATGTCAACAGCATCCCTTCATATCAACACCATTATCAACCAAAAATGAGTTGTTGTGACGTCTATACACGTCGTTCTTTTCTCTATTTACAGGTCCTTGATGGTCTAGTGGCTAGGATTTGGCGCTCTCACTGCTGCGGCCTGGGTTCGATTCCCGGTCAGGGAATTTCTCTTTGAAGCTAGCTTTGAGATATTGCTTGATTCCCGATGATGTCAACAGCATCCCTTCATATCAACACCATTATCAACCAAAAATGAGTTGTTGTGACGTCTATACACGTCGTTCTTTTCTCTATTTACAGGTCCTTGATGGTCTAGTGGCTAGGATTTGGCGCTCTCACTGCTGCGGCCTGGGTTCGATTCCCGGTCAGGGAATTTCTCTTTGAAGCTAGCTTTGAGATATTGCTTGATTCCCGATGATGTCAACAGCATCCCTTCATATCGACACCATTATCAACCAAAAATGAGTTGTTGTGACGTCTATTCACGTCGTTCTTTTCTCTGTTTATCAGTCCTTGATGTTCTAGTGGCTAGGATTCGGCGCTCTCGCGGCCCGGGGTCGATTCCCGGTCAGGGAATTTCACTTTGAAGCTAGCTTTGAGATATTGCTTGATTCCCGATGATGTCAACAGCATCCCTTCATATCAACACCATCATCAACCAAAAATGAGTTGTTCTGATATTTATTCACGTCGTTCTTTTCTCTATTTACCAGTCCTTGATGGTCTAGTGGCTAGGATTCGGCGCTCTCACTGCCGCAGCCCGGGTTCGATTCCCGGTCAGGGAATTTCTCTTTGAAGCTAGCTTTGAGATATTGCTTGATTCCCGATGATGTCAACAGCATCCCTTCATATCAACACCATTATCAACCAAAAATGAGTTGTTGTGACGTCTCTTCACGTCGTTTTTTTCTCTGTTTACCTGTCCTTGATGGTCTAGTGGCTAGGATTCGGCGCTCTCACCGCCGCGGCCCGGGTTCGATTCCCGGTCAGGGAATTTCTCTTTGAAGCTAGCTTTGAGATATTGCTTGATTCCCGATGATGTCAACAGCATCCCTTCATATCAACACCATCATCAACCAAAAATGAGTTGTTGTGACGTCTCTTCATGTCGTTCTTTTCTCTATTTACCAGTCCTTGATGGTCTAGTGGCTAGGATTCGGCGCTCTCACCGCCGCGGCCCGGGTTCGATTCCCGGTCAGGGAATTTCTCTTTGAAGCTAGCTTTGAGATATTGCTTGATTCCCGATGATGTCAACAGCATCCCTTCATATCAACACCATTATCAACCAAAAATGAGTTGTTGTGACGTCTCTTCACGTCGTTATTTTCTCTGTTTAAATGTCCTTGATGGTCTAGTGGCTAGGATTCGGCGCTCTCATCGCCGCGGCCCGTGTTTGATTCCCAGTCAGGGAATTTCTCTTTGAAGCTAGCTTTGAGATATTGCTTGATTCTCGATGATGTCAACAGCATCCCTTCATACCAACACCATTATCAACCAAAAATGAGTTGTTGTGACGTCTATTCACGTCGTTCTTTTCTCTGTTTACCAGTCCTTGATGGTCTAGTGGCTAGGATTCGGCGCTCTCACCGCCGCGGCCCGGGTTTGATTCCCGGTCAGGGAATTTCTCTTTGAAGCTAGCTTTGAGATATTGCTTGATTCTCGATGATGTCAACAGCATCCCTTCATACCAACACCATCATCAACCAAAAATGAGTTGTTGTGACGTCTATTCACGTCGTTCTTTTCTCTGTTTACCAGTCCTTGATGGTCTAGTGGCTAGGATTCGGCGCTCTCGCGGCCCGGGGTCGATTCCCGGTCAGGGAATTTCACTTTGAAGCTAGCTTTGAGATATTGCTTGATTCCCGATGATGTCAACAGCATCCCTTCATATCAACACCATCATCAACCAAAAATGAGTTGTTCTGATGTTTATTCACGTCGTTCTTTTCTCTATTTACCAGTCCTTGATGGTCTAGTGGCTAGGATTCGGAGCTCTCACCGCCGCGGCCCGGGTTTGATTCCCGGTCAGGGAATTTCTCTTTGAAGCTAGCTTTGAGATTTTGCTTGATTCCCGATGATGTCAACAGCATCCCTTCATATCAACACCATTATCAACCAAAAATGAGTTGTTGTGACGTCTATACACGTCGTTCTTTTCTCTATTTACAGGTCCTTGATGGTCTAGTGGCTAGGATTTGGCGCTCTCACTGCTGCGGCCTGGGTTCGATTCCCGGTCAGGGAATTTCTCTTTGAAGCTAGCTTTGAGATATTGCTTGATTCCCGATGATGTCAACAGCATCCCTTCATATCGACACCATTATCAACCAAAAATGAGTTGTTGTGACGTCTATTCACGTCGTTCTTTTCTCTGTTTACCAGTCCTTGATGTTCTAGTGGCTAGGATTCGGCGCTCTCGCGGCCCGGGGTCGATTCCCGGTCAGGGAATTTCACTTTGAAGCTAGCTTTGAGATATTGCTTGATTCCCGATGATGTCAACAGCATCCCTTCATATCAACACCATCATCAACCAAAAATGAGTTGTTCTGATATTTATTCACGTCGTTCTTTTCTCTATTTACCAGTCCTTGATGGTCTAGTGGCTAGGATTCGGCGCTCTCACTGCCGCAGCCCGGGTTCGATTCCCGGTCAGGGAATTTCTCTTTGAAGCTAGCTTTGAGATATTGCTTGATTCCCGATGATGTCAACAGCATCCCTTCATATCAACACCATTATCAACCAAAAATGAGTTGTTGTGACGTCTCTTCACGTCGTTTTTTTCTCTGTTTACCTGTCCTTGATGGTCTAGTGGCTAGGATTCGGCGCTCTCACCGCCGCGGCCCGGGTTCGATTCCCGGTCAGGGAATTTCTCTTTGAAGCTAGCTTTGAGATATTGCTTGATTCCCGATGATGTCAACAGCATCCCTTCACATCAACACCATCATCAACCAAAAATGAGTTGTTGTGACGTCTATTCACGTCGTTCTTTTCTCTATTTACCGGTCCTTGATGGTCTAGTGGCTAGGATTCGGCGCTCTCACCGCTGCGGCCTGGGTTCGATTCCCGGTCAGGGAATTTCACTTTGAAGCTAGCTTTGAGATATTGCTTGATTCTCGATGATGTCAACAGCATCCCTTCATACCAACACCATCATCAACCAAAAATGAGTTGTTGTGACGTCTCTTCACGTCGTTCTTTTCTCTATTTACCAGTCCTTGATGGTCTAGTGGCTAGGATTCGGCGCTCTCACCGCCGCGGCCCGGGTTCGATTCCCGGTCAGGGAATTTCTCTTTGAAGCTAGCTTTGAGATATTGCTTGATTCCCGATGATGTCAACAGCATCCCTTCATATCAACACCATCATCAACCAAAAATGAGTTGTTGTGACGTCTATTCACGTCGTTCTTTTTTCTTTTTACCAGTCCTTGATGGTTTAGTGGCTAGGATTCGGCGCTCTCACCGCCGCGGCCCGGGTTTGATTCCCGGTCAGGGAATTTCTCTTTGAAGCTAGCTTTGAGATATTGCTTGATTCCCGATGATGTCAACAGCATCCCTTCATATCAACACCATTATCAACCAAAAATGAGTTGTTGTGACGTCTCTTCACGTCGTTATTTTCTCTGTTTAAATGTCCTTGATGGTCTAGTGGCTAGGATTCGGCGCTCTCATCGCCGCGGCCCGTGTTTGATTCCCAGTCAGGGAATTTCTCTTTGAAGCTAGCTTTGAGATATTGCTTGATTCTCGATGATGTCAACAGCATCCCTTCATACCAACACCATTATCAACCAAAAATGAGTTGTTGTTGACGTCTATTCACGTCGTTCTTTTCTCTGTTTACCAGTCCTTGATGGTCTAGTGGCTAGGATTCGGCGCTCTCACCGCCGCGGCCCGGGTTTGATTCCCGGTCAGGGAATTTCTCTTTGAAGCTAGCTTTGAGATATTGCTTGATTCTCGATGATGTCAACAGCATCCCTTCATACCAACACCATTATCAACCAAAAATGAGTTGTTGTTGACGTCTATTCACGTCGTTCTTTTCTCTGTTTACCAGTCCTTGATGGTCTAGTGGCTAGGATTCGGCGCTCTCACCGCCGCGGCCTGGGTTCGATTCCCGGTCAGGGAATTTCTCTTTGAAGCTAGCTTTGAGATATTGCTTGATTCCCGATGATGTCAACAGCATCCCTTCATATCAACACCATTATCAACCAAAAATGAGTTGTTGTGACGTCTATTCACGTCGTTCTTTTCTCTGTTTACCAGTCCTTGATGTTCTAGTGGCTAGGATTCGGCGCTCTCGCGGCCTGGGTTCGATTCCCGGTCAGGGAATTTCTCTTTGAAGCTAGCTTTGAGATATTGCTTGATTCCCGATGATGTCAACAGCATCCCTTCATATCAACACCATTATCAACCAAAAATGAGTTGTTGTGACGTCTCTTCACGTCGTTTTTTTCTCTGTTTACCTGTCCTTGATGGTCTAGTGGCTAGGATTCGGCGCTCTCACCGCCGCGGCCCGGGTTCGATTCCCGGTCAGGGAATTTCTCTTTGAAGCTAGCTTTGAGATATTGCTTGATTCCCGATGATGTCAACAGCATCCCTTCATATCAACACCATCATCAACCAAAAATGAGTTGTTGTGACGTCTATTCACGTCGTTCTTTTCTCTATTTACCGGTCCTTGATGGTCTAGTGGCTAGGATTCGGCGCTCTCACCGCTGCGGCCCGGGTTCGATTCCCGGTCAGGGAATTTCTCTTTGAAGCTAGCTTTGAGATATTGCTTGATTCCCGATGATGTCAACAGCATCCCTTCATATCAACACCATCATCAACCAAAAATGAGTTGTTGTGACGTCTATTCACGTCGTTCTTTTTTCTTTTTACCAGTCCTTGATGGTCTAGTGGCTAGGATTCGGCGCTCTCACCGCCGCGGCCCGGGTTCGATTCCCGGTCAGGGAATTTCTCTTTGAAGCTAGCTTTGAGATATTGCTTGATTCCCGATGATGTCAACAGCATCCCTTCATATCAACACCATTATCAACCAAAAATGAGTTGTTGTGACGTCTATTCACGTCGTTCTTTTCTCTGTTTACCAGTCCTTGATGGTCTAGTGGCTAGGATTCGGCGCTCTCGCGGCCCGGGGTCGATTCCCGGTCAGGGAATTTCACTTTGAAGCTAGCTTTGAGATATTGCTTGATTCCCGATGATGTCAACAGCATCCCTTCATATCAACACCATCATCAACCAAAAATGAGTTGTTCTGATGTTTATTCACGTCGTTCTTTTCTCTATTTACCAGTCCTTGATGGTCTAGTGGCTAGGATTCGGCGCTCTCACCGCCGCGGCCCGGGTTTGATTCCCGGTCAGGGAATTTCTCTTTGAAGCTAGCTTTGAGATATTGCTTGATTCCCGATGATGTCAACAGCATCCCTTCATATCAACACCATTATCAACCAAAAATGAGTTGTTGTGACGTCTATACACGTCGTTCTTTTCTCTATTTACAGGTCCTTGATGGTCTAGTGGCTAGGATTTGGCGCTCTCACTGCTGCGGCCTGGGTTCGATTCCCGGTCAGGGAATTTCTCTTTGAAGCTAGCTTTGAGATATTGCTTGATTCCCGATGATGTCAACAGCATCCCTTCATATCGACACCATTATCAACCAAAAATGAGTTGTTGTGACGTCTATTCACGTCGTTCTTTTCTCTGTTTACCAGTCCTTGATGTTCTAGTGGCTAGGATTCGGCGCTCTCGCGGCCCGGGGTCGATTCCCGGTCAGGGAATTTCACTTTGAAGCTAGCTTTGAGATATTGCTTGATTCCCGATGATGTCAACAGCATCCCTTCATATCAACACCATCATCAACCAAAAATGAGTTGTTCTGATATTTATTCACGTCGTTCTTTTCTCTATTTACCGGTCCTTGATGGTCTAGTGGCTAGGATTCGGCGCTCTCACCGCTGCGGCCTGGGTTCGATTCCCGGTCAGGGAATTTCTCTTTGAAGCTAGCTTTGAGATATTGCTTGATTCTCGATGATGTCAACAGCATCCCTTCATACCAACACCATCATCAACCAAAAATGAGTTGTTGTGACGTCTCTTCACGTCGTTCTTTTCTCTATTTACCAGTCCTTGATGGTCTAGTGGCTAGGATTCGGCGCTCTCACCGCCGCGGCCCGGGTTCGATTCCCGGTCAGGGAATTTCTCTTTGAAGCTAGCTTTGAGATATTGCTTGATTCCCGATGATGTCAACAGCATCCCTTCATATCAACACCATCATCAACCAAAAATGAGTTGTTGTGACGTCTATTCACGTCGTTCTTTTTTCTTTTTACCAGTCCTTGATGGTTTAGTGGCTAGGATTCGGCGCTCTCACTGCCGCGGCCCGGGTTCGATTCCCGGTCAGGGAATTTCTCTTTGAAGCTAGCTTTGAGATATTGCTTGATTCCCGATGATGTCAACAGCATCCCTTCATATCAACACCATTATCAACCAAAAATGAGTTGTTGTGACGTCTCTTCACGTCGTTATTTTCTCTGTTTAAATGTCCTTGATGGTCTAGTGGCTAGGATTCGGCGCTCTCATCGCCGCGGCCCGTGTTTGATTCCCAGTCAGGGAATTTCTCTTTGAAGCTAGCTTTGAGATATTGCTTGATTCTCGATGATGTCAACAGCATCCCTTCATACCAACACCATTATCAACCAAAAATGAGTTGTTGTTGACGTCTATTCACGTCGTTCTTTTCTCTGTTTACCAGTCCTTGATGGTCTAGTGGCTAGGATTCGGCGCTCTCACCGCCGCGGCCCGGGTTCGATTCCCGGTCAGGGAATTTCTCTTTGAAGCTAGCTTTGAGATATTGCTTGATTCTCGATGATGTCAACAGCATCCCTTCATACCAACACCATTATCAACCAAAAATGAGTTGTTGTTGACGTCTATTCACGTCGTTCTTTTCTCTGTTTACCAGTCCTTGATGGTCTAGTGGCTAGGATTCGGCGCTCTCACCGCCGCGGCCTGGGTTCGATTCCCGGTCAGGGAATTTCTCTTTGAAGCTAGCTTTGAGATATTGCTTGATTCCCGATGATGTCAACAGCATCCCTTCATATCAACACCATTATCAACCAAAAATGAGTTGTTGTGACGTCTATTCACGTCGTTCTTTTCTCTGTTTACCAGTCCTTGATGTTCTAGTGGCTAGGATTCGGCGCTCTCGCGGCCTGGGTTCGATTCCCGGTCAGGGAATTTCTCTTTGAAGCTAGCTTTGAGATATTGCTTGATTCCCGATGATGTCAACAGCATCCCTTCATATCAACACCATTATCAACCAAAAATGAGTTGTTGTGACGTCTCTTCACGTCGTTTTTTTCTCTGTTTACCTGTCCTTGATGGTCTAGTGGCTAGGATTCGGCGCTCTCACCGCCGCGGCCCGGGTTCGATTCCCGGTCAGGGAATTTCTCTTTGAAGCTAGCTTTGAGATATTGCTTGATTCCCGATGATGTCAACAGCATCCCTTCATATCAACACCATCATCAACCAAAAATGAGTTGTTGTGACGTCTATTCACGTCGTTCTTTTCTCTATTTACCGGTCCTTGATGGTCTAGTGGCTAGGATTCGGCGCTCTCACCGCTGCGGCCCGGGTTCGATTCCCGGTCAGGGAATTTCTCTTTGAAGCTAGCTTTGAGATATTGCTTGATTCCCGATGATGTCAACAGCATCCCTTCATATCAACACCATCATCAACCAAAAATGAGTTGTTGTGACGTCTATTCACGTCGTTCTTTTTTCTTTTTACCAGTCCTTGATGGTCTAGTGGCTAGGATTCGGCGCTCTCACCGCCGCGGCCCGGGTTCGATTCCCGGTCAGGGAATTTCTCTTTGAAGCTAGCTTTGAGATATTGCTTGATTCCCGATGATGTCAACAGCATCCCTTCATATCAACACCATTATCAACCAAAAATGAGTTGTTGTGACGTCTCTTCACGTCGTTATTTTCTCTGTTTAAATGTCCTTGATGGTCTAGTGGCTAGGATTCGGCGCTCTCATCGCCGCGGCCCGTGTTTGATTCCCAGTCAGGGAATTTCTCTTTGAAGCTAGCTTTGAGATATTGCTTGATTCTCGATGATGTCAACAGCATCCCTTCATACCAACACCATTATCAACCAAAAATGAGTTGTTGTGACGTCTATTCACGTCGTTCTTTTCTCTGTTTACCAGTCCTTGATGGTCTAGTGGCTAGGATTCGGCGCTCTCACCGCCGCGGCCCGGGTTCGATTCCCGGTCAGGGAATTTCTCTTTGAAGCTAGCTTTGAGATATTGCTTGATTCTCGATGATGTCAACAGCATCCCTTCATACCAACACCATCATCAACCAAAAATGAGTTGTTGTGACGTCTCTTCACGTCGTTCTTTTCTCTATTTACCGGTCCTTGATGATCTAGTGGCTAGGATTCGGCGCTCTCACCGCTGCGGCCCGGGTTCGATTCCCGGTCAGGGAATTTCTCTTTGAAGCTAGCTTTGAGATATTGCTTGATTCTCGATGATGTCAACAGCATCCCTTCATATCAACACCATCATCAACCAAAAATGAGTTGTTGTGACGTCTATTCACGTCGTTCTTTTCTCTATTTACCGGTCCTTGATGATCTAGTGGCTAGGATTCGGCGCTCTCACCGCTGCGGCCCGGGTTCGATTCCCGGTCAGGGAATTTCTCTTTGAAGCTAGCTTTGAGATATTGCTTGATTCCCGATGATGTCAACAGCATCCCTTCATATCAACACCATTATCAACCAAAAATGAGTTGTTGTGACGTCTCTTCACGTCGTTATTTTCTCTGTTTAAATGTCCTTGATGGTCTAGTGGCTAGGATTCGGCGCTCTCATCGCCGCGGCCCGTGTTTGATTCCCAGTCAGGGAATTTCTCTTTGAAGCTAGCTTTGAGATATTGCTTGATTCTCGATGATGTCAACAGCATCCCTTCATACCAACACCATTATCAACCAAAAATGAGTTGTTGTTGACGTCTATTCACGTCGTTCTTTTCTCTGTTTACCAGTCCTTGATGGTCTAGTGGCTAGGATTCGGCGCTCTCACCGCCGCGGCCCGGGTTCGATTCCCGGTCAGGGAATTTCTCTTTGAAGCTAGCTTTGAGATATTGCTTGATTCTCGATGATGTCAACAGCATCCCTTCATACCAACACCATCATCAACCAAAAATGAGTTGTTGTGACGTCTCTTCACGTCGTTCTTTTCTCTATTTACCAGTCCTTGATGGTCTAGTGGCTAGGATTCGGCGCTCTCACCGCCGCGGCCCGGGTTCGATTCCCGGTCAGGGAATTTCTCTTTGAAGCTAGCTTTGAGATATTGCTTGATTCCCGATGATGTCAACAGCATCCCTTCATATCAACACCATTATCAACCAAAAATGAGTTGTTGTGACGTCTCTTCACGTCGTTATTTTCTCTGTTTACCTGTCCTTGATGGTCTAGTGGCTAGGATTCGGCGCTCTCACCGCCGCGGCCCGGGTTTGATTCCCGGTCAGGGAATTTCTCTTTGAAGCTAGCTTTGAGATATTGCTTGATTCTCGATGATGTCAACAGCATCCCTTCATACCAACACCATCATCAACCAAAAATGAGTTGTTGTGACGTCTCTTCATGTCGTTCTTTTCTCTATTTACCAGTCCTTGATGGTCTAGTGGCTAGGATTCGGCGCTCTCACCGCCGCGGCCCGGGTTCGATTCCCGGTCAGGGAATTTCTCTTTGAAGCTAGCTTTGAGATATTGCTTGATTCCCGATGATGTCAACAGCATCCCTTCATATCAACACCATTATCAACCAAAAATGAGTTGTTGTGACGTCTATTCACGTCGTTCTTTTCTCTGTTTACCAGTCCTTGATGGTCTAGTGGCTAGGATTCGGCGCTCTCGCGGCCCGGGGTCGATTCCCGGTCAGGGAATTTCACTTTGAAGCTAGCTTTGAGATATTGCTTGATTCCCGATGATGTCAACAGCATCCCTTCATATCAACACCATCATCAACCAAAAATGAGTTGTTCTGATGTTTATTCACGTCGTTCTTTTCTCTATTTACCAGTCCTTGATGGTCTAGTGGCTAGGATTCGGCGCTCTCACCGCCGCGGCCCGGGTTTGATTCCCGGTCAGGGAATTTCTCTTTGAAGCTAGCTTTGAGATATTGCTTGATTCCCGATGATGTCAACAGCATCCCTTCATATCAACACCATTATCAACCAAAAATGAGTTGTTGTGACGTCTATACACGTCGTTCTTTTCTCTATTTACAGGTCCTTGATGGTCTAGTGGCTAGGATTTGGCGCTCTCACTGCTGCGGCCTGGGTTCGATTCCCGGTCAGGGAATTTCTCTTTGAAGCTAGCTTTGAGATATTGCTTGATTCCCGATGATGTCAACAGCATCCCTTCATATCAACACCATTATCAACCAAAAATGAGTTGTTGTGACGTCTATACACGTCGTTCTTTTCTCTATTTACAGGTCCTTGATGGTCTAGTGGCTAGGATTTGGCGCTCTCACTGCTGCGGCCTGGGTTCGATTCCCGGTCAGGGAATTTCTCTTTGAAGCTAGCTTTGAGATATTGCTTGATTCCCGATGATGTCAACAGCATCCCTTCATATCGACACCATTATCAACCAAAAATGAGTTGTTGTGACGTCTATTCACGTCGTTCTTTTCTCTGTTTACCAGTCCTTGATGTTCTAGTGGCTAGGATTCGGCGCTCTCGCGGCCCGGGGTCGATTCCCGGTCAGGGAATTTCACTTTGAAGCTAGCTTTGAGATATTGCTTGATTCCCGATGATGTCAACAGCATCCCTTCATATCAACACCATCATCAACCAAAAATGAGTTGTTCTGATATTTATTCACGTCGTTCTTTTCTCTATTTACCAGTCCTTGATGGTCTAGTGGCTAGGATTCGGCGCTCTCACTGCCGCAGCCCGGGTTCGATTCCCGGTCAGGGAATTTCTCTTTGAAGCTAGCTTTGAGATATTGCTTGATTCCCGATGATGTCAACAGCATCCCTTCATATCAACACCATTATCAACCAAAAATGAGTTGTTGTGACGTCTCTTCACGTCGTTTTTTTCTCTGTTTACCTGTCCTTGATGGTCTAGTGGCTAGGATTCGGCGCTCTCACCGCCGCGGCCCGGGTTCGATTCCCGGTCAGGGAATTTCTCTTTGAAGCTAGCTTTGAGATATTGCTTGATTCCCGATGATGTCAACAGCATCCCTTCATATCAACACCATCATCAACCAAAAATGAGTTGTTGTGACGTCTATTCACGTCGTTCTTTTCTCTATTTACCGGTCCTTGATGGTCTAGTGGCTAGGATTCGGCGCTCTCACCGCTGCGGCCTGGGTTCGATTCCCGGTCAGGGAATTTCTCTTTGAAGCTAGCTTTGAGATATTGCTTGATTCTCGATGATGTCAACAGCATCCCTTCATACCAACACCATCATCAACCAAAAATGAGTTGTTGTGACGTCTCTTCACGTCGTTCTTTTCTCTATTTACCAGTCCTTGATGGTCTAGTGGCTAGGATTCGGCGCTCTCACCGCCGTGGCCCGGGTTCGATTCCCGGTCAGGGAATTTCTCTTTGAAGCTAGCTTTGAGATATTGCTTGATTCCCGATGATGTCAACAGCATCCCTTCATATCAACACCATTATCAACCAAAAATAAGTTGTTGTGACGTCTCTTCACGTCGTTATTTTCTCTGTTTACCTGTCCTTGATGGTCTAGTGGCTAGGATTCGGCGCTCTCACCGCCGCGGCCCGGGTTTGATTCCCGGTCAGGGAATTTCTCTTTGAAGCTAGCTTTGAGATATTGCTTGATTCTCGATGATGTCAACAGCATCCCTTCATACCAACACCATCATCAACCAAAAATGAGTTGTTGTGACGTCTCTTCATGTCGTTCTTTTCTCTATTTACCAGTCCTTGATGGTCTAGTGGCTAGGATTCGGCGCTCTCACCGCCGCGGCCCGGGTTCGATTCCCGGTCAGGGAATTTCTCTTTGAAGCTAGCTTTGAGATATTGCTTGATTCCCGATGATGTCAACAGCATCCCTTCATATCAACACCATTATCAACCAAAAATGAGTTGTTGTGACGTCTATTCACGTCGTTCTTTTCTCTGTTTACCAGTCCTTGATGGTCTAGTGGCTAGGATTCGGCGCTCTCGCGGCCCGGGGTCGATTCCCGGTCAGGGAATTTCACTTTGAAGCCAGCTTTGAGATATTGCTTGATTCCCGATGATGTCAACAGCATCCCTTCATATCAACACCATCATCAACCAAAAATGAGTTGTTCTGATGTTTATTCACGTCGTTCTTTTCTCTATTTACCAGTCCTTGATGGTCTAGTGGCTAGGATTCGGCGCTCTCACCGCCGCGGCCCGGGTTTGATTCCCGGTCAGGGAATTTCTCTTTGAAGCTAGCTTTGAGATATTGCTTGATTCCCGATGATGTCAACAGCATCCCTTCATATCAACACCATTATCAACCAAAAATGAGTTGTTGTGACGTCTATACACGTCGTTCTTTTCTCTATTTACAGGTCCTTGATGGTCTAGTGGCTAGGATTTGGCGCTCTCACTGCTGCGGCCTGGGTTCGATTCCCGGTCAGGGAATTTCTCTTTGAAGCTAGCTTTGAGATATTGCTTGATTCCCGATGATGTCAACAGCATCCCTTCATATCAACACCATTATCAACCAAAAATGAGTTGTTGTGACGTCTATTCACGTCGTTCTTTTCTCTGTTTACCAGTCCTTGATGTTCTAGTGGCTAGGATTCGGCGCTCTCGCGGCCCGGGGTCGATTCCCGGTCAGGGAATTTCACTTTGAAGCTAGCTTTGAGATATTGCTTGATTCCCGATGATGTCAACAGCATCCCTTCATATCAACACCATCATCAACCAAAAATGAGTTGTTCTGATGTTTATTCACGTCGTTCTTTTCTCTATTTACCAGTCCTTGATGGTCTAGTGGCTAGGATTCGGCGCTCTCACCGCCGCGGCCCGGGTTTGATTCCCGGTCAGGGAATTTCTCTTTGAAGCTAGCTTTGAGATATTGCTTGATTCCCGATGATGTCAACAGCATCCCTTCATATCAACACCATTATCAACCAAAAATGAGTTGTTGTGACGTCTATACACGTCGTTCTTTTCTCTATTTACAGGTCCTTGATGGTCTAGTGGCTAGGATTTGGCGCTCTCACTGCTGCGGCCTGGGTTCGATTCCCGGTCAGGGAATTTCTCTTTGAAGCTAGCTTTGAGATATTGCTTGATTCCCGATGATGTCAACAGCATCCCTTCATATCAACACCATTATCAACCAAAAATGAGTTGTTGTGACGTCTATTCACGTCGTTCTTTTCTCTGTTTACCAGTCCTTGATGTTCTAGTGGCTAGGATTCGGCGCTCTCGCGGCCCGGGGTCGATTCCCGGTCAGGGAATTTCACTTTGAAGCTAGCTTTGAGATATTGCTTGATTCCCGATGATGTCAACAGCATCCCTTCATATCAACACCATCATCAACCAAAAATGAGTTGTTCTGATATTTATTCACGTCGTTCTTTTCTCTATTTACCAGTCCTTGATGGTCTAGTGGCTAGGATTCGGCGCTCTCACCGCCGCGGCCCGGGTTCGATTCCCGGTCAGGGAATTTCTCTTTGAAGCTAGCTTTGAGATATTGCTTGATTCCCGATGATGTCAACAGCATCCCTTCATATCAACACCATTATCAACCAAAAATGAGTTGTTGTGACGTCTCTTCACGTCGTTTTTTTCTCTGTTTACCTGTCCTTGATGGTCTAGTGGCTAGGATTCGGCGCTCTCACCGCCGCGGCCCGGGTTCGATTCCCGGTCAGGGAATTTCTCTTTGAAGCTAGCTTTGAGATATTGCTTGATTCCCGATGATGTCAACAGCATCCCTTCATATCAACACCATCATCAACCAAAAATGAGTTGTTGTGACGTCTATTCACGTCGTTCTTTTCTCTATTTACCGGTCCTTGATGGTCTAGTGGCTAGGATTCGGCGCTCTCACCGCTGCGGCCCGGGTTCGATTCCCGGTCAGGGAATTTCTCTTTGAAGCTAGCTTTGAGATATTGCTTGATTCCCGATGATGTCAACAGCATCCCTTCATATCAACACCATCATCAACCAAAAATGAGTTGTTGTGACGTCTATTCACGTCGTTCTTTTTTCTTTTTACCAGTCCTTGATGGTCTAGTGGCTAGGATTCGGCGCTCTCACCGCCGCGGCCTGGGTTCGATTCCCGGTCAGGGAATTTCTCTTTGAAGCTAGCTTTGAGATATTGCTTGATTCCCGATGATGTCAACAGCATCCCTTCATATCAACACCATTATCAACCAAAAATGAGTTGTTGTGACGTCTATTCACGTCGTTCTTTTCTCTGTTTACCAGTCCTTGATGGTCTAGTGGCTAGGATTCGGCGCTCTCGCGGCCCGGGGTCGATTCCCGGTCAGGGAATTTCACTTTGAAGCTAGCTTTGAGATATTGCTTGATTCCCGATGATGTCAACAGCATCCCTTCATATCAACACCATCATCAACCAAAAATGAGTTGTTCTGATGTTTATTCACGTCGTTCTTTTCTCTATTTACCAGTCCTTGATGGTCTAGTGGCTAGGATTCGGCGCTCTCACCGCCGCGGCCCGGGTTTGATTCCCGGTCAGGGAATTTCTCTTTGAAGCTAGCTTTGAGATATTGCTTGATTCCCGATGATGTCAACAGCAACCCTTCATATCAACACCATTATCAACCAAAAATGAGTTGTTGTGACGTCTATACACGTCGTTCTTTTCTCTATTTACAGGTCCTTGATGGTCTAGTGGCTAGGATTTGGCGCTCTCACTGCTGCGGCCTGGGTTCGATTCCCGGTCAGGGAATTTCTCTTTGAAGCTAGCTTTGAGATATTGCTTGATTCCCGATGATGTCAACAGCATCCCTTCATATCGACACCATTATCAACCAAAAATGAGTTGTTGTGACGTCTATTCACGTCGTTCTTTTCTCTGTTTACCAGTCCTTGATGTTCTAGTGGCTAGGATTCGGCGCTCTCGCGGCCCGGGGTCGATTCCCGGTCAGGGAATTTCACTTTGAAGCTAGCTTTGAGATATTGCTTGATTCCCGATGATGTCAACAGCATCCCTTCATATCAACACCATCATCAACCAAAAATGAGTTGTTCTGATATTTATTCACGTCGTTCTTTTCTCTATTTACCAGTCCTTGATGGTCTAGTGGCTAGGATTCGGCGCTCTCACTGCCGCAGCCCGGGTTCGATTCCCGGTCAGGGAATTTCTCTTTGAAGCTAGCTTTGAGATATTGCTTGATTCCCGATGATGTCAACAGCATCCCTTCATATCAACACCATTATCAACCAAAAATGAGTTGTTGTGACGTCTCTTCACGTCGTTTTTTTCTCTGTTTACCTGTCCTTGATGGTCTAGTGGCTAGGATTCGGCGCTCTCACCGCCGCGGCCCGGGTTCGATTCCCGGTCAGGGAATTTCTCTTTGAAGCTAGCTTTGAGATATTGCTTGATTCCCGATGATGTCAACAGCATCCCTTCACATCAACACCATCATCAACCAAAAATGAGTTGTTGTGACGTCTATTCACGTCGTTCTTTTCTCTATTTACCGGTCCTTGATGGTCTAGTGGCTAGGATTCGGCGCTCTCACCGCTGCGGCCTGGGTTCGATTCCCGGTCAGGGAATTTCACTTTGAAGCTAGCTTTGAGATATTGCTTGATTCTCGATGATGTCAACAGCATCCCTTCATACCAACACCATCATCAACCAAAAATGAGTTGTTGTGACGTCTCTTCACGTCGTTCTTTTCTCTATTTACCAGTCCTTGATGGTCTAGTGGCTAGGATTCGGCGCTCTCACCGCCGCGGCCCGGGTTCGATTCCCGGTCAGGGAATTTCTCTTTGAAGCTAGCTTTGAGATATTGCTTGATTCCCGATGATGTCAACAGCATCCCTTCATATCAACACCATCATCAACCAAAAATGAGTTGTTGTGACGTCTATTCACGTCGTTCTTTTTTCTTTTTACCAGTCCTTGATGGTTTAGTGGCTAGGATTCGGCGCTCTCACCGCCGCGGCCCGGGTTCGATTCCCGGTCAGGGAATTTCTCTTTGAAGCTAGCTTTGAGATATTGCTTGATTCCCGATGATGTCAACAGCATCCCTTCATATCAACACCATTATCAACCAAAAATGAGTTGTTGTGACGTCTCTTCACGTCGTTATTTTCTCTGTTTAAATGTCCTTGATGGTCTAGTGGCTAGGATTCGGCGCTCTCATCGCCGCGGCCCGTGTTTGATTCCCAGTCAGGGAATTTCTCTTTGAAGCTAGCTTTGAGATATTGCTTGATTCTCGATGATGTCAACAGCATCCCTTCATACCAACACCATTATCAACCAAAAATGAGTTGTTGTTGACGTCTATTCACGTCGTTCTTTTCTCTGTTTACCAGTCCTTGATGGTCTAGTGGCTAGGATTCGGCGCTCTCACCGCCGCGGCCCGGGTTTGATTCCCGGTCAGGGAATTTCTCTTTGAAGCTAGCTTTGAGATATTGCTTGATTCTCGATGATGTCAACAGCATCCCTTCATACCAACACCATTATCAACCAAAAATGAGTTGTTGTTGACGTCTATTCACGTCGTTCTTTTCTCTGTTTACCAGTCCTTGATGGTCTAGTGGCTAGGATTCGGCGCTCTCACCGCCGCGGCCTGGGTTCGATTCCCGGTCAGGGAATTTCTCTTTGAAGCTAGCTTTGAGATATTGCTTGATTCCCGATGATGTCAACAGCATCCCTTCATATCAACACCATTATCAACCAAAAATGAGTTGTTGTGACGTCTATTCACGTCGTTCTTTTCTCTGTTTACCAGTCCTTGATGTTCTAGTGGCTAGGATTCGGCGCTCTCGCGGCCTGGGTTCGATTCCCGGTCAGGGAATTTCTCTTTGAAGCTAGCTTTGAGATATTGCTTGATTCCCGATGATGTCAACAGCATCCCTTCATATCAACACCATTATCAACCAAAAATGAGTTGTTGTGACGTCTCTTCACGTCGTTTTTTTCTCTGTTTACCTGTCCTTGATGGTCTAGTGGCTAGGATTCGGCGCTCTCACCGCCGCGGCCCGGGTTCGATTCCCGGTCAGGGAATTTCTCTTTGAAGCTAGCTTTGAGATATTGCTTGATTCCCGATGATGTCAACAGCATCCCTTCATATCAACACCATCATCAACCAAAAATGAGTTGTTGTGACGTCTATTCACGTCGTTCTTTTCTCTATTTACCGGTCCTTGATGGTCTAGTGGCTAGGATTCGGCGCTCTCACCGCTGCGGCCCGGGTTCGATTCCCGGTCAGGGAATTTCTCTTTGAAGCTAGCTTTGAGATATTGCTTGATTCCCGATGATGTCAACAGCATCCCTTCATATCAACACCATCATCAACCAAAAATGAGTTGTTGTGACGTCTATTCACGTCGTTCTTTTTTCTTTTTACCAGTCCTTGATGGTCTAGTGGCTAGGATTCGGCGCTCTCACCGCCGCGGCCCGGGTTCGATTCCCGGTCAGGGAATTTCTCTTTGAAGCTAGCTTTGAGATATTGCTTGATTCCCGATGATGTCAACAGCATCCCTTCATATCAACACCATTATCAACCAAAAATGAGTTGTTGTGACGTCTATTCACGTCGTTCTTTTCTCTGTTTACCAGTCCTTGATGGTCTAGTGGCTAGGATTCGGCGCTCTCGCGGCCCGGGGTCGATTCCCGGTCAGGGAATTTCACTTTGAAGCTAGCTTTGAGATATTGCTTGATTCCCGATGATGTCAACAGCATCCCTTCATATCAACACCATCATCAACCAAAAATGAGTTGTTCTGATGTTTATTCACGTCGTTCTTTTCTCTATTTACCAGTCCTTGATGGTCTAGTGGCTAGGATTCGGCGCTCTCACCGCCGCGGCCCGGGTTTGATTCCCGGTCAGGGAATTTCTCTTTGAAGCTAGCTTTGAGATATTGCTTGATTCCCGATGATGTCAACAGCATCCCTTCATATCAACACCATTATCAACCAAAAATGAGTTGTTGTGACGTCTATACACGTCGTTCTTTTCTCTATTTACAGGTCCTTGATGGTCTAGTGGCTAGGATTTGGCGCTCTCACTGCTGCGGCCTGGGTTCGATTCCCGGTCAGGGAATTTCTCTTTGAAGCTAGCTTTGAGATATTGCTTGATTCCCGATGATGTCAACAGCATCCCTTCATATCGACACCATTATCAACCAAAAATGAGTTGTTGTGACGTCTATTCACGTCGTTCTTTTCTCTGTTTACCAGTCCTTGATGTTCTAGTGGCTAGGATTCGGCGCTCTCGCGGCCCGGGGTCGATTCCCGGTCAGGGAATTTCACTTTGAAGCTAGCTTTGAGATATTGCTTGATTCCCGATGATGTCAACAGCATCCCTTCATATCAACACCATCATCAACCAAAAATGAGTTGTTCTGATATTTATTCACGTCGTTCTTTTCTCTATTTACCGGTCCTTGATGGTCTAGTGGCTAGGATTCGGCGCTCTCACCGCTGCGGCCTGGGTTCGATTCCCGGTCAGGGAATTTCACTTTGAAGCTAGCTTTGAGATATTGCTTGATTCTCGATGATGTCAACAGCATCCCTTCATACCAACACCATCATCAACCAAAAATGAGTTGTTGTGACGTCTCTTCACGTCGTTCTTTTCTCTATTTACCAGTCCTTGATGGTCTAGTGGCTAGGATTCGGCGCTCTCACCGCCGCGGCCCGGGTTCGATTCCCGGTCAGGGAATTTCTCTTTGAAGCTAGCTTTGAGATATTGCTTGATTCCCGATGATGTCAACAGCATCCCTTCATATCAACACCATCATCAACCAAAAATGAGTTGTTGTGACGTCTATTCACGTCGTTCTTTTTTCTTTTTACCAGTCCTTGATGGTTTAGTGGCTAGGATTCGGCGCTCTCACTGCCGCGGCCCGGGTTCGATTCCCGGTCAGGGAATTTCTCTTTGAAGCTAGCTTTGAGATATTGCTTGATTCCCGATGATGTCAACAGCATCCCTTCATATCAACACCATTATCAACCAAAAATGAGTTGTTGTGACGTCTCTTCACGTCGTTATTTTCTCTGTTTAAATGTCCTTGATGGTCTAGTGGCTAGGATTCGGCGCTCTCATCGCCGCGGCCCGTGTTTGATTCCCAGTCAGGGAATTTCTCTTTGAAGCTAGCTTTGAGATATTGCTTGATTCTCGATGATGTCAACAGCATCCCTTCATACCAACACCATTATCAACCAAAAATGAGTTGTTGTTGACGTCTATTCACGTCGTTCTTTTCTCTGTTTACCAGTCCTTGATGGTCTAGTGGCTAGGATTCGGCGCTCTCACCGCCGCGGCCCGGGTTCGATTCCCGGTCAGGGAATTTCTCTTTGAAGCTAGCTTTGAGATATTGCTTGATTCTCGATGATGTCAACAGCATCCCTTCATACCAACACCATTATCAACCAAAAATGAGTTGTTGTTGACGTCTATTCACGTCGTTCTTTTCTCTGTTTACCAGTCCTTGATGGTCTAGTGGCTAGGATTCGGCGCTCTCACCGCCGCGGCCTGGGTTCGATTCCCGGTCAGGGAATTTCTCTTTGAAGCTAGCTTTGAGATATTGCTTGATTCCCGATGATGTCAACAGCATCCCTTCATATCAACACCATTATCAACCAAAAATGAGTTGTTGTGACGTCTATTCACGTCGTTCTTTTCTCTGTTTACCAGTCCTTGATGTTCTAGTGGCTAGGATTCGGCGCTCTCGCGGCCTGGGTTCGATTCCCGGTCAGGGAATTTCTCTTTGAAGCTAGCTTTGAGATATTGCTTGATTCCCGATGATGTCAACAGCATCCCTTCATATCAACACCATTATCAACCAAAAATGAGTTGTTGTGACGTCTCTTCACGTCGTTTTTTTCTCTGTTTACCTGTCCTTGATGGTCTAGTGGCTAGGATTCGGCGCTCTCACCGCCGCGGCCCGGGTTCGATTCCCGGTCAGGGAATTTCTCTTTGAAGCTAGCTTTGAGATATTGCTTGATTCCCGATGATGTCAACAGCATCCCTTCATATCAACACCATCATCAACCAAAAATGAGTTGTTGTGACGTCTATTCACGTCGTTCTTTTCTCTATTTACCGGTCCTTGATGGTCTAGTGGCTAGGATTCGGCGCTCTCACCGCTGCGGCCCGGGTTCGATTCCCGGTCAGGGAATTTCTCTTTGAAGCTAGCTTTGAGATATTGCTTGATTCCCGATGATGTCAACAGCATCCCTTCATATCAACACCATCATCAACCAAAAATGAGTTGTTGTGACGTCTATTCACGTCGTTCTTTTTTCTTTTTACCAGTCCTTGATGGTCTAGTGGCTAGGATTCGGCGCTCTCACCGCCGCGGCCCGGGTTCGATTCCCGGTCAGGGAATTTCTCTTTGAAGCTAGCTTTGAGATATTGCTTGATTCCCGATGATGTCAACAGCATCCCTTCATATCAACACCATTATCAACCAAAAATGAGTTGTTGTGACGTCTCTTCACGTCGTTATTTTCTCTGTTTAAATGTCCTTGATGGTCTAGTGGCTAGGATTCGGCGCTCTCATCGCCGCGGCCCGTGTTTGATTCCCAGTCAGGGAATTTCTCTTTGAAGCTAGCTTTGAGATATTGCTTGATTCTCGATGATGTCAACAGCATCCCTTCATACCAACACCATTATCAACCAAAAATGAGTTGTTGTGACGTCTATTCACGTCGTTCTTTTCTCTGTTTACCAGTCCTTGATGGTCTAGTGGCTAGGATTCGGCGCTCTCACCGCCGCGGCCCGGGTTCGATTCCCGGTCAGGGAATTTCTCTTTGAAGCTAGCTTTGAGATATTGCTTGATTCTCGATGATGTCAACAGCATCCCTTCATACCAACACCATCATCAACCAAAAATGAGTTGTTGTGACGTCTCTTCACGTCGTTCTTTTCTCTATTTACCGGTCCTTGATGATCTAGTGGCTAGGATTCGGCGCTCTCACCGCTGCGGCCCGGGTTCGATTCCCGGTCAGGGAATTTCTCTTTGAAGCTAGCTTTGAGATATTGCTTGATTCTCGATGATGTCAACAGCATCCCTTCATACCAACACCATCATCAACCAAAAATGAGTTGTTGTGACGTCTCTTCACGTCGTTCTTTTCTCTATTTACCGGTCCTTGATGATCTAGTGGCTAGGATTCGGCGCTCTCACCGCTGCGGCCCGGGTTCGATTCCCGGTCAGGGAATTTCTCTTTGAAGCTAGCTTTGAGATATTGCTTGATTCTCGATGATGTCAACAGCATCCCTTCATATCAACACCATCATCAACCAAAAATGAGTTGTTGTGACGTCTATTCACGTCGTTCTTTTCTCTATTTACCGGTCCTTGATGATCTAGTGGCTAGGATTCGGCGCTCTCACCGCTGCGGCCCGGGTTCGATTCCCGGTCAGGGAATTTCTCTTTGAAGCTAGCTTTGAGATATTGCTTGATTCCCGATGATGTCAACAGCATCCCTTCATATCAACACCATTATCAACCAAAAATGAGTTGTTGTGACGTCTCTTCACGTCGTTATTTTCTCTGTTTAAATGTCCTTGATGGTCTAGTGGCTAGGATTCGGCGCTCTCATCGCCGCGGCCCGTGTTTGATTCCCAGTCAGGGAATTTCTCTTTGAAGCTAGCTTTGAGATATTGCTTGATTCTCGATGATGTCAACAGCATCCCTTCATACCAACACCATTATCAACCAAAAATGAGTTGTTGTTGACGTCTATTCACGTCGTTCTTTTCTCTGTTTACCAGTCCTTGATGGTCTAGTGGCTAGGATTCGGCGCTCTCACCGCCGCGGCCCGGGTTCGATTCCCGGTCAGGGAATTTCTCTTTGAAGCTAGCTTTGAGATATTGCTTGATTCTCGATGATGTCAACAGCATCCCTTCATACCAACACCATCATCAACCAAAAATGAGTTGTTGTGACGTCTCTTCACGTCGTTCTTTTCTCTATTTACCAGTCCTTGATGGTCTAGTGGCTAGGATTCGGCGCTCTCACCGCCGCGGCCCGGGTTCGATTCCCGGTCAGGGAATTTCTCTTTGAAGCTAGCTTTGAGATATTGCTTGATTCCCGATGATGTCAACAGCATCCCTTCATATCAACACCATTATCAACCAAAAATGAGTTGTTGTGACGTCTCTTCACGTCGTTATTTTCTCTGTTTACCTGTCCTTGATGGTCTAGTGGCTAGGATTCGGCGCTCTCACCGCCGCGGCCCGGGTTTGATTCCCGGTCAGGGAATTTCTCTTTGAAGCTAGCTTTGAGATATTGCTTGATTCTCGATGATGTCAACAGCATCCCTTCATACCAACACCATCATCAACCAAAAATGAGTTGTTGTGACGTCTCTTCATGTCGTTCTTTTCTCTATTTACCAGTCCTTGATGGTCTAGTGGCTAGGATTCGGCGCTCTCACCGCCGCGGCCCGGGTTCGATTCCCGGTCAGGGAATTTCTCTTTGAAGCTAGCTTTGAGATATTGCTTGATTCCCGATGATGTCAACAGCATCCCTTCATATCAACACCATTATCAACCAAAAATGAGTTGTTGTGACGTCTATTCACGTCGTTCTTTTCTCTGTTTACCAGTCCTTGATGGTCTAGTGGCTAGGATTCGGCGCTCTCGCGGCCCGGGGTCGATTCCCGGTCAGGGAATTTCACTTTGAAGCTAGCTTTGAGATATTGCTTGATTCCCGATGATGTCAACAGCATCCCTTCATATCAACACCATCATCAACCAAAAATGAGTTGTTCTGATGTTTATTCACGTCGTTCTTTTCTCTATTTACCAGTCCTTGATGGTCTAGTGGCTAGGATTCGGCGCTCTCACCGCCGCGGCCCGGGTTTGATTCCCGGTCAGGGAATTTCTCTTTGAAGCTAGCTTTGAGATATTGCTTGATTCCCGATGATGTCAACAGCATCCCTTCATATCAACACCATTATCAACCAAAAATGAGTTGTTGTGACGTCTATACACGTCGTTCTTTTCTCTATTTACAGGTCCTTGATGGTCTAGTGGCTAGGATTTGGCGCTCTCACTGCTGCGGCCTGGGTTCGATTCCCGGTCAGGGAATTTCTCTTTGAAGCTAGCTTTGAGATATTGCTTGATTCCCGATGATGTCAACAGCATCCCTTCATATCAACACCATTATCAACCAAAAATGAGTTGTTGTGACGTCTATACACGTCGTTCTTTTCTCTATTTACAGGTCCTTGATGGTCTAGTGGCTAGGATTTGGCGCTCTCACTGCTGCGGCCTGGGTTCGATTCCCGGTCAGGGAATTTCTCTTTGAAGCTAGCTTTGAGATATTGCTTGATTCCCGATGATGTCAACAGCATCCCTTCATATCGACACCATTATCAACCAAAAATGAGTTGTTGTGACGTCTATTCACGTCGTTCTTTTCTCTGTTTACCAGTCCTTGATGTTCTAGTGGCTAGGATTCGGCGCTCTCGCGGCCCGGGGTCGATTCCCGGTCAGGGAATTTCACTTTGAAGCTAGCTTTGAGATATTGCTTGATTCCCGATGATGTCAACAGCATCCCTTCATATCAACACCATCATCAACCAAAAATGAGTTGTTCTGATATTTATTCACGTCGTTCTTTTCTCTATTTACCAGTCCTTGATGGTCTAGTGGCTAGGATTCGGCGCTCTCACTGCCGCAGCCCGGGTTCGATTCCCGGTCAGGGAATTTCTCTTTGAAGCTAGCTTTGAGATATTGCTTGATTCCCGATGATGTCAACAGCATCCCTTCATATCAACACCATTATCAACCAAAAATGAGTTGTTGTGACGTCTCTTCACGTCGTTTTTTTCTCTGTTTACCTGTCCTTGATGGTCTAGTGGCTAGGATTCGGCGCTCTCACCGCCGCGGCCCGGGTTCGATTCCCGGTCAGGGAATTTCTCTTTGAAGCTAGCTTTGAGATATTGCTTGATTCCCGATGATGTCAACAGCATCCCTTCATATCAACACCATCATCAACCAAAAATGAGTTGTTGTGACGTCTATTCACGTCGTTCTTTTCTCTATTTACCGGTCCTTGATGGTCTAGTGGCTAGGATTCGGCGCTCTCACCGCTGCGGCCTGGGTTCGATTCCCGGTCAGGGAATTTCTCTTTGAAGCTAGCTTTGAGATATTGCTTGATTCTCGATGATGTCAACAGCATCCCTTCATACCAACACCATCATCAACCAAAAATGAGTTGTTGTGACGTCTCTTCACGTCGTTCTTTTCTCTATTTACCAGTCCTTGATGGTCTAGTGGCTAGGATTCGGCGCTCTCACCGCCGTGGCCCGGGTTCGATTCCCGGTCAGGGAATTTCTCTTTGAAGCTAGCTTTGAGATATTGCTTGATTCCCGATGATGTCAACAGCATCCCTTCATATCAACACCATTATCAACCAAAAATAAGTTGTTGTGACGTCTCTTCACGTCGTTATTTTCTCTGTTTACCTGTCCTTGATGGTCTAGTGGCTAGGATTCGGCGCTCTCACCGCCGCGGCCCGGGTTTGATTCCCGGTCAGGGAATTTCTCTTTGAAGCTAGCTTTGAGATATTGCTTGATTCTCGATGATGTCAACAGCATCCCTTCATACCAACACCATCATCAACCAAAAATGAGTTGTTGTGACGTCTCTTCATGTCGTTCTTTTCTCTATTTACCAGTCCTTGATGGTCTAGTGGCTAGGATTCGGCGCTCTCACCGCCGCGGCCCGGGTTCGATTCCCGGTCAGGGAATTTCTCTTTGAAGCTAGCTTTGAGATATTGCTTGATTCCCGATGATGTCAACAGCATCCCTTCATATCAACACCATTATCAACCAAAAATGAGTTGTTGTGACGTCTATTCACGTCGTTCTTTTCTCTGTTTACCAGTCCTTGATGGTCTAGTGGCTAGGATTCGGCGCTCTCGCGGCCCGGGGTCGATTCCCGGTCAGGGAATTTCACTTTGAAGCCAGCTTTGAGATATTGCTTGATTCCCGATGATGTCAACAGCATCCCTTCATATCAACACCATCATCAACCAAAAATGAGTTGTTCTGATGTTTATTCACGTCGTTCTTTTCTCTATTTACCAGTCCTTGATGGTCTAGTGGCTAGGATTCGGCGCTCTCACCGCCGCGGCCCGGGTTTGATTCCCGGTCAGGGAATTTCTCTTTGAAGCTAGCTTTGAGATATTGCTTGATTCCCGATGATGTCAACAGCATCCCTTCATATCAACACCATTATCAACCAAAAATGAGTTGTTGTGACGTCTATACACGTCGTTCTTTTCTCTATTTACAGGTCCTTGATGGTCTAGTGGCTAGGATTTGGCGCTCTCACTGCTGCGGCCTGGGTTCGATTCCCGGTCAGGGAATTTCTCTTTGAAGCTAGCTTTGAGATATTGCTTGATTCCCGATGATGTCAACAGCATCCCTTCATATCAACACCATTATCAACCAAAAATGAGTTGTTGTGACGTCTATTCACGTCGTTCTTTTCTCTGTTTACCAGTCCTTGATGTTCTAGTGGCTAGGATTCGGCGCTCTCGCGGCCCGGGGTCGATTCCCGGTCAGGGAATTTCACTTTGAAGCTAGCTTTGAGATATTGCTTGATTCCCGATGATGTCAACAGCATCCCTTCATATCAACACCATCATCAACCAAAAATGAGTTGTTCTGATGTTTATTCACGTCGTTCTTTTCTCTATTTACCAGTCCTTGATGGTCTAGTGGCTAGGATTCGGCGCTCTCACCGCCGCGGCCCGGGTTTGATTCCCGGTCAGGGAATTTCTCTTTGAAGCTAGCTTTGAGATATTGCTTGATTCCCGATGATGTCAACAGCATCCCTTCATATCAACACCATTATCAACCAAAAATGAGTTGTTGTGACGTCTATACACGTCGTTCTTTTCTCTATTTACAGGTCCTTGATGGTCTAGTGGCTAGGATTTGGCGCTCTCACTGCTGCGGCCTGGGTTCGATTCCCGGTCAGGGAATTTCTCTTTGAAGCTAGCTTTGAGATATTGCTTGATTCCCGATGATGTCAACAGCATCCCTTCATATCAACACCATTATCAACCAAAAATGAGTTGTTGTGACGTCTATTCACGTCGTTCTTTTCTCTGTTTACCAGTCCTTGATGTTCTAGTGGCTAGGATTCGGCGCTCTCGCGGCCCGGGGTCGATTCCCGGTCAGGGAATTTCACTTTGAAGCTAGCTTTGAGATATTGCTTGATTCCCGATGATGTCAACAGCATCCCTTCATATCAACACCATCATCAACCAAAAATGAGTTGTTCTGATATTTATTCACGTCGTTCTTTTCTCTATTTACCAGTCCTTGATGGTCTAGTGGCTAGGATTCGGCGCTCTCACCGCCGCGGCCTGGGTTCGATTCCCGGTCAGGGAATTTCTCTTTGAAGCTAGCTTTGAGATATTGCTTGATTCCCGATGATGTCAACAGCATCCCTTCATATCAACACCATTATCAACCAAAAATGAGTTGTTGTGACGTCTCTTCACGTCGTTTTTTTCTCTGTTTACCTGTCCTTGATGGTCTAGTGGCTAGGATTCGGCGCTCTCACCGCCGCGGCCCGGGTTCGATTCCCGGTCAGGGAATTTCTCTTTGAAGCTAGCTTTGAGATATTGCTTGATTCCCGATGATGTCAACAGCATCCCTTCATATCAACACCATCATCAACCAAAAATGAGTTGTTGTGACGTCTATTCACGTCGTTCTTTTCTCTATTTACCGGTCCTTGATGGTCTAGTGGCTAGGATTCGGCGCTCTCACCGCTGCGGCCCGGGTTCGATTCCCGGTCAGGGAATTTCTCTTTGAAGCTAGCTTTGAGATATTGCTTGATTCCCGATGATGTCAACAGCATCCCTTCATATCAACACCATCATCAACCAAAAATGAGTTGTTGTGACGTCTATTCACGTCGTTCTTTTTTCTTTTTACCAGTCCTTGATGGTCTAGTGGCTAGGATTCGGCGCTCTCACCGCCGCGGCCTGGGTTCGATTCCCGGTCAGGGAATTTCTCTTTGAAGCTAGCTTTGAGATATTGCTTGATTCCCGATGATGTCAACAGCATCCCTTCATATCAACACCATTATCAACCAAAAATGAGTTGTTGTGACGTCTATTCACGTCGTTCTTTTCTCTGTTTACCAGTCCTTGATGGTCTAGTGGCTAGGATTCGGCGCTCTCGCGGCCCGGGGTCGATTCCCGGTCAGGGAATTTCACTTTGAAGCTAGCTTTGAGATATTGCTTGATTCCCGATGATGTCAACAGCATCCCTTCATATCAACACCATCATCAACCAAAAATGAGTTGTTCTGATGTTTATTCACGTCGTTCTTTTCTCTATTTACCAGTCCTTGATGGTCTAGTGGCTAGGATTCGGCGCTCTCACCGCCGCGGCCCGGGTTTGATTCCCGGTCAGGGAATTTCTCTTTGAAGCTAGCTTTGAGATATTGCTTGATTCCCGATGATGTCAACAGCAACCCTTCATATCAACACCATTATCAACCAAAAATGAGTTGTTGTGACGTCTATACACGTCGTTCTTTTCTCTATTTACAGGTCCTTGATGGTCTAGTGGCTAGGATTTGGCGCTCTCACTGCTGCGGCCTGGGTTCGATTCCCGGTCAGGGAATTTCTCTTTGAAGCTAGCTTTGAGATATTGCTTGATTCCCGATGATGTCAACAGCATCCCTTCATATCGACACCATTATCAACCAAAAATGAGTTGTTGTGACGTCTATTCACGTCGTTCTTTTCTCTGTTTACCAGTCCTTGATGTTCTAGTGGCTAGGATTCGGCGCTCTCGCGGCCCGGGGTCGATTCCCGGTCAGGGAATTTCACTTTGAAGCTAGCTTTGAGATATTGCTTGATTCCCGATGATGTCAACAGCATCCCTTCATATCAACACCATCATCAACCAAAAATGAGTTGTTCTGATATTTATTCACGTCGTTCTTTTCTCTATTTACCAGTCCTTGATGGTCTAGTGGCTAGGATTCGGCGCTCTCACTGCCGCAGCCCGGGTTCGATTCCCGGTCAGGGAATTTCTCTTTGAAGCTAGCTTTGAGATATTGCTTGATTCCCGATGATGTCAACAGCATCCCTTCATATCAACACCATTATCAACCAAAAATGAGTTGTTGTGACGTCTCTTCACGTCGTTTTTTTCTCTGTTTACCTGTCCTTGATGGTCTAGTGGCTAGGATTCGGCGCTCTCACCGCCGCGGCCCGGGTTCGATTCCCGGTCAGGGAATTTCTCTTTGAAGCTAGCTTTGAGATATTGCTTGATTCCCGATGATGTCAACAGCATCCCTTCACATCAACACCATCATCAACCAAAAATGAGTTGTTGTGACGTCTATTCACGTCGTTCTTTTCTCTATTTACCGGTCCTTGATGGTCTAGTGGCTAGGATTCGGCGCTCTCACCGCTGCGGCCTGGGTTCGATTCCCGGTCAGGGAATTTCACTTTGAAGCTAGCTTTGAGATATTGCTTGATTCCCGATGATGTCAACAGCATCCCTTCATACCAACACCATCATCAACCAAAAATGAGTTGTTGTGACGTCTCTTCACGTCGTTCTTTTCTCTATTTACCAGTCCTTGATGGTCTAGTGGCTAGGATTCGGCGCTCTCACCGCCGCGGCCCGGGTTCGATTCCCGGTCAGGGAATTTCTCTTTGAAGCTAGCTTTGAGATATTGCTTGATTCCCGATGATGTCAACAGCATCCCTTCATATCAACACCATCATCAACCAAAAATGAGTTGTTGTGACGTCTATTCACGTCGTTCTTTTTTCTTTTTACCAGTCCTTGATGGTTTAGTGGCTAGGATTCGGCGCTCTCACTGCCGCGGCCCGGGTTCGATTCCCGGTCAGGGAATTTCTCTTTGAAGCTAGCTTTGAGATATTGCTTGATTCCCGATGATGTCAACAGCATCCCTTCATATCAACACCATTATCAACCAAAAATGAGTTGTTGTGACGTCTCTTCACGTCGTTATTTTCTCTGTTTAAATGTCCTTGATGGTCTAGTGGCTAGGATTCGGCGCTCTCATCGCCGCGGCCCGTGTTTGATTCCCGGTCAGGGAATTTCACTTTGAAGCTAGCTTTGAGATATTGCTTGATTCCCGATGATGTCAACAGCATCCCTTCATACCAACACCATTATCAACCAAAAATGAGTTGTTGTTGACGTCTATTCACGTCGTTCTTTTCTCTGTTTACCAGTCCTTGATGGTCTAGTGGCTAGGATTCGGCGCTCTCACCGCCGCGGCCCGGGTTTGATTCCCGGTCAGGGAATTTCTCTTTGAAGCTAGCTTTGAGATATTGCTTGATTCTCGATGATGTCAACAGCATCCCTTCATACCAACACCATTATCAACCAAAAATGAGTTGTTGTTGACGTCTATTCACGTCGTTCTTTTCTCTGTTTACCAGTCCTTGATGGTCTAGTGGCTAGGATTCGGCGCTCTCACCGCCGCGGCCTGGGTTCGATTCCCGGTCAGGGAATTTCTCTTTGAAGCTAGCTTTGAGATATTGCTTGATTCCCGATGATGTCAACAGCATCCCTTCATATCAACACCATTATCAACCAAAAATGAGTTGTTGTGACGTCTATTCACGTCGTTCTTTTCTCTGTTTACCAGTCCTTGATGTTCTAGTGGCTAGGATTCGGCGCTCTCGCGGCCTGGGTTCGATTCCCGGTCAGGGAATTTCTCTTTGAAGCTAGCTTTGAGATATTGCTTGATTCCCGATGATGTCAACAGCATCCCTTCATATCAACACCATTATCAACCAAAAATGAGTTGTTGTGACGTCTCTTCACGTCGTTTTTTTCTCTGTTTACCTGTCCTTGATGGTCTAGTGGCTAGGATTCGGCGCTCTCACCGCCGCGGCCCGGGTTCGATTCCCGGTCAGGGAATTTCTCTTTGAAGCTAGCTTTGAGATATTGCTTGATTCCCGATGATGTCAACAGCATCCCTTCATATCAACACCATCATCAACCAAAAATGAGTTGTTGTGACGTCTATTCACGTCGTTCTTTTCTCTATTTACCGGTCCTTGATGGTCTAGTGGCTAGGATTCGGCGCTCTCACCGCTGCGGCCCGGGTTCGATTCCCGGTCAGGGAATTTCTCTTTGAAGCTAGCTTTGAGATATTGCTTGATTCCCGATGATGTCAACAGCATCCCTTCATATCAACACCATCATCAACCAAAAATGAGTTGTTGTGACGTCTATTCACGTCGTTCTTTTTTCTTTTTACCAGTCCTTGATGGTCTAGTGGCTAGGATTCGGCGCTCTCACCGCCGCGGCCCGGGTTCGATTCCCGGTCAGGGAATTTCTCTTTGAAGCTAGCTTTGAGATATTGCTTGATTCCCGATGATGTCAACAGCATCCCTTCATATCAACACCATTATCAACCAAAAATGAGTTGTTGTGACGTCTATTCACGTCGTTCTTTTCTCTGTTTACCAGTCCTTGATGGTCTAGTGGCTAGGATTCGGCGCTCTCGCGGCCCGGGGTCGATTCCCGGTCAGGGAATTTCACTTTGAAGCTAGCTTTGAGATATTGCTTGATTCCCGATGATGTCAACAGCATCCCTTCATATCAACACCATCATCAACCAAAAATGAGTTGTTCTGATGTTTATTCACGTCGTTCTTTTCTCTATTTACCAGTCCTTGATGGTCTAGTGGCTAGGATTCGGCGCTCTCACCGCCGCGGCCCGGGTTTGATTCCCGGTCAGGGAATTTCTCTTTGAAGCTAGCTTTGAGATATTGCTTGATTCCCGATGATGTCAACAGCATCCCTTCATATCAACACCATTATCAACCAAAAATGAGTTGTTGTGACGTCTATACACGTCGTTCTTTTCTCTATTTACAGGTCCTTGATGGTCTAGTGGCTAGGATTTGGCGCTCTCACTGCTGCGGCCTGGGTTCGATTCCCGGTCAGGGAATTTCTCTTTGAAGCTAGCTTTGAGATATTGCTTGATTCCCGATGATGTCAACAGCATCCCTTCATATCGACACCATTATCAACCAAAAATGAGTTGTTGTGACGTCTATTCACGTCGTTCTTTTCTCTGTTTACCAGTCCTTGATGTTCTAGTGGCTAGGATTCGGCGCTCTCGCGGCCCGGGGTCGATTCCCGGTCAGGGAATTTCACTTTGAAGCTAGCTTTGAGATATTGCTTGATTCCCGATGATGTCAACAGCATCCCTTCATATCAACACCATCATCAACCAAAAATGAGTTGTTCTGATATTTATTCACGTCGTTCTTTTCTCTATTTACCAGTCCTTGATGGTCTAGTGGCTAGGATTCGGCGCTCTCACCGCTGCGGCCTGGGTTCGATTCCCGGTCAGGGAATTTCACTTTGAAGCTAGCTTTGAGATATTGCTTGATTCTCGATGATGTCAACAGCATCCCTTCATACCAACACCATCATCAACCAAAAATGAGTTGTTGTGACGTCTCTTCACGTCGTTCTTTTCTCTATTTACCAGTCCTTGATGGTCTAGTGGCTAGGATTCGGCGCTCTCACCGCCGCGGCCCGGGTTCGATTCCCGGTCAGGGAATTTCTCTTTGAAGCTAGCTTTGAGATATTGCTTGATTCCCGATGATGTCAACAGCATCCCTTCATATCAACACCATCATCAACCAAAAATGAGTTGTTGTGACGTCTATTCACGTCGTTCTTTTTTCTTTTTACCAGTCCTTGATGGTTTAGTGGCTAGGATTCGGCGCTCTCACTGCCGCGGCCCGGGTTCGATTCCCGGTCAGGGAATTTCTCTTTGAAGCTAGCTTTGAGATATTGCTTGATTCCCGATGATGTCAACAGCATCCCTTCATATCAACACCATTATCAACCAAAAATGAGTTGTTGTGACGTCTCTTCACGTCGTTATTTTCTCTGTTTAAATGTCCTTGATGGTCTAGTGGCTAGGATTCGGCGCTCTCATCGCCGCGGCCCGTGTTTGATTCCCAGTCAGGGAATTTCTCTTTGAAGCTAGCTTTGAGATATTGCTTGATTCTCGATGATGTCAACAGCATCCCTTCATACCAACACCATTATCAACCAAAAATGAGTTGTTGTTGACGTCTATTCACGTCGTTCTTTTCTCTGTTTACCAGTCCTTGATGGTCTAGTGGCTAGGATTCGGCGCTCTCACCGCCGCGGCCCGGGTTCGATTCCCGGTCAGGGAATTTCTCTTTGAAGCTAGCTTTGAGATATTGCTTGATTCTCGATGATGTCAACAGCATCCCTTCATACCAACACCATTATCAACCAAAAATGAGTTGTTGTTGACGTCTATTCACGTCGTTCTTTTCTCTGTTTACCAGTCCTTGATGGTCTAGTGGCTAGGATTCGGCGCTCTCACCGCCGCGGCCTGGGTTCGATTCCCGGTCAGGGAATTTCTCTTTGAAGCTAGCTTTGAGATATTGCTTGATTCCCGATGATGTCAACAGCATCCCTTCATATCAACACCATTATCAACCAAAAATGAGTTGTTGTGACGTCTATTCACGTCGTTCTTTTCTCTGTTTACCAGTCCTTGATGTTCTAGTGGCTAGGATTCGGCGCTCTCGCGGCCTGGGTTCGATTCCCGGTCAGGGAATTTCTCTTTGAAGCTAGCTTTGAGATATTGCTTGATTCCCGATGATGTCAACAGCATCCCTTCATATCAACACCATTATCAACCAAAAATGAGTTGTTGTGACGTCTCTTCACGTCGTTTTTTTCTCTGTTTACCTGTCCTTGATGGTCTAGTGGCTAGGATTCGGCGCTCTCACCGCCGCGGCCCGGGTTCGATTCCCGGTCAGGGAATTTCTCTTTGAAGCTAGCTTTGAGATATTGCTTGATTCCCGATGATGTCAACAGCATCCCTTCATATCAACACCATTATCAACCAAAAATGAGTTGTTGTGACGTCTCTTCACGTCGTTATTTTCTCTGTTTAAATGTCCTTGATGGTCTAGTGGCTAGGATTCGGCGCTCTCATCGCCGCGGCCCGTGTTTGATTCCCAGTCAGGGAATTTCTCTTTGAAGCTAGCTTTGAGATATTGCTTGATTCTCGATGATGTCAACAGCATCCCTTCATACCAACACCATTATCAACCAAAAATGAGTTGTTGTGACGTCTATTCACGTCGTTCTTTTCTCTGTTTACCAGTCCTTGATGGTCTAGTGGCTAGGATTCGGCGCTCTCACCGCCGCGGCCCGGGTTCGATTCCCGGTCAGGGAATTTCTCTTTGAAGCTAGCTTTGAGATATTGCTTGATTCTCGATGATGTCAACAGCATCCCTTCATACCAACACCATCATCAACCAAAAATGAGTTGTTGTGACGTCTCTTCACGTCGTTCTTTTCTCTATTTACCGGTCCTTGATGATCTAGTGGCTAGGATTCGGCGCTCTCACCGCTGCGGCCCGGGTTCGATTCCCGGTCAGGGAATTTCTCTTTGAAGCTAGCTTTGAGATATTGCTTGATTCTCGATGATGTCAACAGCATCCCTTCATATCAACACCATCATCAACCAAAAATGAGTTGTTGTGACGTCTATTCACGTCGTTCTTTTCTCTATTTACCGGTCCTTGATGATCTAGTGGCTAGGATTCGGCGCTCTCACCGCTGCGGCCCGGGTTCGATTCCCGGTCAGGGAATTTCTCTTTGAAGCTAGCTTTGAGATATTGCTTGATTCCCGATGATGTCAACAGCATCCCTTCATATCAACACCATTATCAACCAAAAATGAGTTGTTGTGACGTCTCTTCACGTCGTTATTTTCTCTGTTTAAATGTCCTTGATGGTCTAGTGGCTAGGATTCGGCGCTCTCATCGCCGCGGCCCGTGTTTGATTCCCAGTCAGGGAATTTCTCTTTGAAGCTAGCTTTGAGATATTGCTTGATTCTCGATGATGTCAACAGCATCCCTTCATACCAACACCATTATCAACCAAAAATGAGTTGTTGTTGACGTCTATTCACGTCGTTCTTTTCTCTGTTTACCAGTCCTTGATGGTCTAGTGGCTAGGATTCGGCGCTCTCACCGCCGCGGCCCGGGTTCGATTCCCGGTCAGGGAATTTCTCTTTGAAGCTAGCTTTGAGATATTGCTTGATTCTCGATGATGTCAACAGCATCCCTTCATACCAACACCATCATCAACCAAAAATGAGTTGTTGTGACGTCTCTTCACGTCGTTCTTTTCTCTATTTACCAGTCCTTGATGGTCTAGTGGCTAGGATTCGGCGCTCTCACCGCCGCGGCCCGGGTTCGATTCCCGGTCAGGGAATTTCTCTTTGAAGCTAGCTTTGAGATATTGCTTGATTCCCGATGATGTCAACAGCATCCCTTCATATCAACACCATTATCAACCAAAAATGAGTTGTTGTGACGTCTCTTCACGTCGTTATTTTCTCTGTTTACCTGTCCTTGATGGTCTAGTGGCTAGGATTCGGCGCTCTCACCGCCGCGGCCCGGGTTTGATTCCCGGTCAGGGAATTTCTCTTTGAAGCTAGCTTTGAGATATTGCTTGATTCTCGATGATGTCAACAGCATCCCTTCATACCAACACCATCATCAACCAAAAATGAGTTGTTGTGACGTCTCTTCATGTCGTTCTTTTCTCTATTTACCAGTCCTTGATGGTCTAGTGGCTAGGATTCGGCGCTCTCACCGCCGCGGCCCGGGTTCGATTCCCGGTCAGGGAATTTCTCTTTGAAGCTAGCTTTGAGATATTGCTTGATTCCCGATGATGTCAACAGCATCCCTTCATATCAACACCATTATCAACCAAAAATGAGTTGTTGTGACGTCTATTCACGTCGTTCTTTTCTCTGTTTACCAGTCCTTGATGGTCTAGTGGCTAGGATTCGGCGCTCTCGCGGCCCGGGGTCGATTCCCGGTCAGGGAATTTCACTTTGAAGCTAGCTTTGAGATATTGCTTGATTCCCGATGATGTCAACAGCATCCCTTCATATCAACACCATCATCAACCAAAAATGAGTTGTTCTGATGTTTATTCACGTCGTTCTTTTCTCTATTTACCAGTCCTTGATGGTCTAGTGGCTAGGATTCGGCGCTCTCACCGCCGCGGCCCGGGTTTGATTCCCGGTCAGGGAATTTCTCTTTGAAGCTAGCTTTGAGATATTGCTTGATTCCCGATGATGTCAACAGCATCCCTTCATATCAACACCATTATCAACCAAAAATGAGTTGTTGTGACGTCTATACACGTCGTTCTTTTCTCTATTTACAGGTCCTTGATGGTCTAGTGGCTAGGATTTGGCGCTCTCACTGCTGCGGCCTGGGTTCGATTCCCGGTCAGGGAATTTCTCTTTGAAGCTAGCTTTGAGATATTGCTTGATTCCCGATGATGTCAACAGCATCCCTTCATATCAACACCATTATCAACCAAAAATGAGTTGTTGTGACGTCTATACACGTCGTTCTTTTCTCTATTTACAGGTCCTTGATGGTCTAGTGGCTAGGATTTGGCGCTCTCACTGCTGCGGCCTGGGTTCGATTCCCGGTCAGGGAATTTCTCTTTGAAGCTAGCTTTGAGATATTGCTTGATTCCCGATGATGTCAACAGCATCCCTTCATATCGACACCATTATCAACCAAAAATGAGTTGTTGTGACGTCTATTCACGTCGTTCTTTTCTCTGTTTACCAGTCCTTGATGGTCTAGTGGCTAGGATTCGGCGCTCTCACCGCCGCGGCCCGGGTTTGATTCCCGGTCAGGGAATTTCTCTTTGAAGCTAGCTTTGAGATATTGCTTGATTCCCGATGATGTCAACAGCATCCCTTCATATCAACACCATTATCAACCAAAAATGAGTTGTTGTGACGTCTCTTCACGTCGTTATTTTCTCTGTTTAAATGTCCTTGATGGTCTAGTGGCTAGGATTCGGCGCTCTCATCGCCGCGGCCCGTGTTTGATTCCCAGTCAGGGAATTTCTCTTTGAAGCTAGCTTTGAGATATTGCTTGATTCTCGATGATGTCAACAGCATCCCTTCATACCAACACCATTATCAACCAAAAATGAGTTGTTGTGACGTCTATTCACGTCGTTCTTTTCTCTGTTTACCAGTCCTTGATGGTCTAGTGGCTAGGATTCGGCGCTCTCACCGCCGCGGCCCGGGTTCGATTCCCGGTCAGGGAATTTCTCTTTGAAGCTAGCTTTGAGATATTGCTTGATTCTCGATGATGTCAACAGCATCCCTTCATACCAACACCATCATCAACCAAAAATGAGTTGTTGTGACGTCTCTTCACGTCGTTCTTTTCTCTATTTACCGGTCCTTGATGATCTAGTGGCTAGGATTCGGCGCTCTCACCGCTGCGGCCCGGGTTCGATTCCCGGTCAGGGAATTTCTCTTTGAAGCTAGCTTTGAGATATTGCTTGATTCTCGATGATGTCAACAGCATCCCTTCATATCAACACCATCATCAACCAAAAATGAGTTGTTGTGACGTCTATTCACGTCGTTCTTTTCTCTATTTACCGGTCCTTGATGATCTAGTGGCTAGGATTCGGCGCTCTCACCGCTGCGGCCCGGGTTCGATTCCCGGTCAGGGAATTTCTCTTTGAAGCTAGCTTTGAGATATTGCTTGATTCCCGATGATGTCAACAGCATCCCTTCATATCAACACCATTATCAACCAAAAATGAGTTGTTGTGACGTCTCTTCACGTCGTTATTTTCTCTGTTTAAATGTCCTTGATGGTCTAGTGGCTAGGATTCGGCGCTCTCATCGCCGCGGCCCGTGTTTGATTCCCAGTCAGGGAATTTCTCTTTGAAGCTAGCTTTGAGATATTGCTTGATTCTCGATGATGTCAACAGCATCCCTTCATACCAACACCATTATCAACCAAAAATGAGTTGTTGTTGACGTCTATTCACGTCGTTCTTTTCTCTGTTTACCAGTCCTTGATGGTCTAGTGGCTAGGATTCGGCGCTCTCACCGCCGCGGCCCGGGTTCGATTCCCGGTCAGGGAATTTCTCTTTGAAGCTAGCTTTGAGATATTGCTTGATTCTCGATGATGTCAACAGCATCCCTTCATACCAACACCATCATCAACCAAAAATGAGTTGTTGTGACGTCTCTTCACGTCGTTCTTTTCTCTATTTACCAGTCCTTGATGGTCTAGTGGCTAGGATTCGGCGCTCTCACCGCCGCGGCCCGGGTTCGATTCCCGGTCAGGGAATTTCTCTTTGAAGCTAGCTTTGAGATATTGCTTGATTCCCGATGATGTCAACAGCATCCCTTCATATCAACACCATTATCAACCAAAAATGAGTTGTTGTGACGTCTCTTCACGTCGTTATTTTCTCTGTTTACCTGTCCTTGATGGTCTAGTGGCTAGGATTCGGCGCTCTCACCGCCGCGGCCCGGGTTTGATTCCCGGTCAGGGAATTTCTCTTTGAAGCTAGCTTTGAGATATTGCTTGATTCTCGATGATGTCAACAGCATCCCTTCATACCAACACCATCATCAACCAAAAATGAGTTGTTGTGACGTCTCTTCATGTCGTTCTTTTCTCTATTTACCAGTCCTTGATGGTCTAGTGGCTAGGATTCGGCGCTCTCACCGCCGCGGCCCGGGTTCGATTCCCGGTCAGGGAATTTCTCTTTGAAGCTAGCTTTGAGATATTGCTTGATTCCCGATGATGTCAACAGCATCCCTTCATATCAACACCATTATCAACCAAAAATGAGTTGTTGTGACGTCTATTCACGTCGTTCTTTTCTCTGTTTACCAGTCCTTGATGGTCTAGTGGCTAGGATTCGGCGCTCTCGCGGCCCGGGGTCGATTCCCGGTCAGGGAATTTCACTTTGAAGCTAGCTTTGAGATATTGCTTGATTCCCGATGATGTCAACAGCATCCCTTCATATCAACACCATCATCAACCAAAAATGAGTTGTTCTGATGTTTATTCACGTCGTTCTTTTCTCTATTTACCAGTCCTTGATGGTCTAGTGGCTAGGATTCGGCGCTCTCACCGCCGCGGCCCGGGTTTGATTCCCGGTCAGGGAATTTCTCTTTGAAGCTAGCTTTGAGATATTGCTTGATTCCCGATGATGTCAACAGCATCCCTTCATATCAACACCATTATCAACCAAAAATGAGTTGTTGTGACGTCTATACACGTCGTTCTTTTCTCTATTTACAGGTCCTTGATGGTCTAGTGGCTAGGATTTGGCGCTCTCACTGCTGCGGCCTGGGTTCGATTCCCGGTCAGGGAATTTCTCTTTGAAGCTAGCTTTGAGATATTGCTTGATTCCCGATGATGTCAACAGCATCCCTTCATATCAACACCATTATCAACCAAAAATGAGTTGTTGTGACGTCTATACACGTCGTTCTTTTCTCTATTTACAGGTCCTTGATGGTCTAGTGGCTAGGATTTGGCGCTCTCACTGCTGCGGCCTGGGTTCGATTCCCGGTCAGGGAATTTCTCTTTGAAGCTAGCTTTGAGATATTGCTTGATTCCCGATGATGTCAACAGCATCCCTTCATATCGACACCATTATCAACCAAAAATGAGTTGTTGTGACGTCTATTCACGTCGTTCTTTTCTCTGTTTACCAGTCCTTGATGTTCTAGTGGCTAGGATTCGGCGCTCTCGCGGCCCGGGGTCGATTCCCGGTCAGGGAATTTCACTTTGAAGCTAGCTTTGAGATATTGCTTGATTCCCGATGATGTCAACAGCATCCCTTCATATCAACACCATCATCAACCAAAAATGAGTTGTTCTGATATTTATTCACGTCGTTCTTTTCTCTATTTACCAGTCCTTGATGGTCTAGTGGCTAGGATTCGGCGCTCTCACTGCCGCAGCCCGGGTTCGATTCCCGGTCAGGGAATTTCTCTTTGAAGCTAGCTTTGAGATATTGCTTGATTCCCGATGATGTCAACAGCATCCCTTCATATCAACACCATTATCAACCAAAAATGAGTTGTTGTGACGTCTCTTCACGTCGTTTTTTTCTCTGTTTACCTGTCCTTGATGGTCTAGTGGCTAGGATTCGGCGCTCTCACCGCCGCGGCCCGGGTTCGATTCCCGGTCAGGGAATTTCTCTTTGAAGCTAGCTTTGAGATATTGCTTGATTCCCGATGATGTCAACAGCATCCCTTCATATCAACACCATCATCAACCAAAAATGAGTTGTTGTGACGTCTATTCACGTCGTTCTTTTCTCTATTTACCGGTCCTTGATGGTCTAGTGGCTAGGATTCGGCGCTCTCACCGCTGCGGCCTGGGTTCGATTCCCGGTCAGGGAATTTCTCTTTGAAGCTAGCTTTGAGATATTGCTTGATTCTCGATGATGTCAACAGCATCCCTTCATACCAACACCATCATCAACCAAAAATGAGTTGTTGTGACGTCTCTTCACGTCGTTCTTTTCTCTATTTACCAGTCCTTGATGGTCTAGTGGCTAGGATTCGGCGCTCTCACCGCCGTGGCCCGGGTTCGATTCCCGGTCAGGGAATTTCTCTTTGAAGCTAGCTTTGAGATATTGCTTGATTCCCGATGATGTCAACAGCATCCCTTCATATCAACACCATTATCAACCAAAAATAAGTTGTTGTGACGTCTCTTCACGTCGTTATTTTCTCTGTTTACCTGTCCTTGATGGTCTAGTGGCTAGGATTCGGCGCTCTCACCGCCGCGGCCCGGGTTTGATTCCCGGTCAGGGAATTTCTCTTTGAAGCTAGCTTTGAGATATTGCTTGATTCTCGATGATGTCAACAGCATCCCTTCATACCAACACCATCATCAACCAAAAATGAGTTGTTGTGACGTCTCTTCATGTCGTTCTTTTCTCTATTTACCAGTCCTTGATGGTCTAGTGGCTAGGATTCGGCGCTCTCACCGCCGCGGCCCGGGTTCGATTCCCGGTCAGGGAATTTCTCTTTGAAGCTAGCTTTGAGATATTGCTTGATTCCCGATGATGTCAACAGCATCCCTTCATATCAACACCATTATCAACCAAAAATGAGTTGTTGTGACGTCTATTCACGTCGTTCTTTTCTCTGTTTACCAGTCCTTGATGGTCTAGTGGCTAGGATTCGGCGCTCTCGCGGCCCGGGGTCGATTCCCGGTCAGGGAATTTCACTTTGAAGCCAGCTTTGAGATATTGCTTGATTCCCGATGATGTCAACAGCATCCCTTCATATCAACACCATCATCAACCAAAAATGAGTTGTTCTGATGTTTATTCACGTCGTTCTTTTCTCTATTTACCAGTCCTTGATGGTCTAGTGGCTAGGATTCGGCGCTCTCACCGCCGCGGCCCGGGTTTGATTCCCGGTCAGGGAATTTCTCTTTGAAGCTAGCTTTGAGATATTGCTTGATTCCCGATGATGTCAACAGCATCCCTTCATATCAACACCATTATCAACCAAAAATGAGTTGTTGTGACGTCTATACACGTCGTTCTTTTCTCTATTTACAGGTCCTTGATGGTCTAGTGGCTAGGATTTGGCGCTCTCACTGCTGCGGCCTGGGTTCGATTCCCGGTCAGGGAATTTCTCTTTGAAGCTAGCTTTGAGATATTGCTTGATTCCCGATGATGTCAACAGCATCCCTTCATATCAACACCATTATCAACCAAAAATGAGTTGTTGTGACGTCTATTCACGTCGTTCTTTTCTCTGTTTACCAGTCCTTGATGTTCTAGTGGCTAGGATTCGGCGCTCTCGCGGCCCGGGGTCGATTCCCGGTCAGGGAATTTCACTTTGAAGCTAGCTTTGAGATATTGCTTGATTCCCGATGATGTCAACAGCATCCCTTCATATCAACACCATCATCAACCAAAAATGAGTTGTTCTGATGTTTATTCACGTCGTTCTTTTCTCTGTTTACCAGTCCTTGATGGTCTAGTGGCTAGGATTCGGCGCTCTCACCGCCGCGGCCCGGGTTTGATTCCCGGTCAGGGAATTTCTCTTTGAAGCTAGCTTTGAGATATTGCTTGATTCCCGATGATGTCAACAGCATCCCTTCATATCAACACCATTATCAACCAAAAATGAGTTGTTGTGACGTCTATACACGTCGTTCTTTTCTCTATTTACAGGTCCTTGATGGTCTAGTGGCTAGGATTTGGCGCTCTCACTGCTGCGGCCTGGGTTCGATTCCCGGTCAGGGAATTTCTCTTTGAAGCTAGCTTTGAGATATTGCTTGATTCCCGATGATGTCAACAGCATCCCTTCATATCAACACCATTATCAACCAAAAATGAGTTGTTGTGACGTCTATTCACGTCGTTCTTTTCTCTGTTTACCAGTCCTTGATGTTCTAGTGGCTAGGATTCGGCGCTCTCGCGGCCCGGGGTCGATTCCCGGTCAGGGAATTTCACTTTGAAGCTAGCTTTGAGAGATTGCTTGATTCCCGATGATGTCAACAGCATCCCTTCATATCAACACCATCATCAACCAAAAATGAGTTGTTCTGATATTTATTCACGTCGTTCTTTTCTCTATTTACCAGTCCTTGATGGTCTAGTGGCTAGGATTCGGCGCTCTCACCGCCGCGGCCGGGGTTCGATTCCCGGTCAGGGAATTTCTCTTTGAAGCTAGCTTTGAGATATTGCTTGATTCCCGATGATGTCAACAGCATCCCTTCATATCAACACCATTATCAACCAAAAATGAGTTGTTGTGACGTCTCTTCACGTCGTTTTTTTCTCTGTTTACCTGTCCTTGATGGTCTAGTGGCTAGGATTCGGCGCTCTCACCGCCGCGGCCCGGGTTCGATTCCCGGTCAGGGAATTTCTCTTTGAAGCTAGCTTTGAGATATTGCTTGATTCCCGATGATGTCAACAGCATCCCTTCATATCAACACCATCATCAACCAAAAATGAGTTGTTGTGACGTCTATTCACGTCGTTCTTTTCTCTATTTACCGGTCCTTGATGGTCTAGTGGCTAGGATTCGGCGCTCTCACCGCTGCGGCCCGGGTTCGATTCCCGGTCAGGGAATTTCTCTTTGAAGCTAGCTTTGAGATATTGCTTGATTCCCGATGATGTCAACAGCATCCCTTCATATCAACACCATCATCAACCAAAAATGAGTTGTTGTGACGTCTATTCACGTCGTTCTTTTTTCTTTTTACCAGTCCTTGATGGTCTAGTGGCTAGGATTCGGCGCTCTCACCGCCGCGGCCTGGGTTCGATTCCCGGTCAGGGAATTTCTCTTTGAAGCTAGCTTTGAGATATTGCTTGATTCCCGATGATGTCAACAGCATCCCTTCATATCAACACCATTATCAACCAAAAATGAGTTGTTGTGACGTCTATTCACGTCGTTCTTTTCTCTGTTTACCAGTCCTTGATGGTCTAGTGGCTAGGATTCGGCGCTCTCGCGGCCCGGGGTCGATTCCCGGTCAGGGAATTTCACTTTGAAGCTAGCTTTGAGATATTGCTTGATTCCCGATGATGTCAACAGCATCCCTTCATATCAACACCATCATCAACCAAAAATGAGTTGTTCTGATGTTTATTCACGTCGTTCTTTTCTCTATTTACCAGTCCTTGATGGTCTAGTGGCTAGGATTCGGCGCTCTCACCGCCGCGGCCCGGGTTTGATTCCCGGTCAGGGAATTTCTCTTTGAAGCTAGCTTTGAGATATTGCTTGATTCCCGATGATGTCAACAGCATCCCTTCATATCAACACCATTATCAACCAAAAATGAGTTGTTGTGACGTCTATACACGTCGTTCTTTTCTCTATTTACAGGTCCTTGATGGTCTAGTGGCTAGGATTTGGCGCTCTCACTGCTGCGGCCTGGGTTCGATTCCCGGTCAGGGAATTTCTCTTTGAAGCTAGCTTTGAGATATTGCTTGATTCCCGATGATGTCAACAGCATCCCTTCATATCGACACCATTATCAACCAAAAATGAGTTGTTGTGACGTCTATTCACGTCGTTCTTTTCTCTGTTTACCAGTCCTTGATGTTCTAGTGGCTAGGATTCGGCGCTCTCGCGGCCCGGGGTCGATTCCCGGTCAGGGAATTTCACTTTGAAGCTAGCTTTGAGATATTGCTTGATTCCCGATGATGTCAACAGCATCCCTTCATATCAACACCATCATCAACCAAAAATGAGTTGTTCTGATATTTATTCACGTCGTTCTTTTCTCTATTTACCAGTCCTTGATGGTCTAGTGGCTAGGATTCGGCGCTCTCACTGCCGCAGCCCGGGTTCGATTCCCGGTCAGGGAATTTCTCTTTGAAGCTAGCTTTGAGATATTGCTTGATTCCCGATGATGTCAACAGCATCCCTTCATATCAACACCATTATCAACCAAAAATGAGTTGTTGTGACGTCTCTTCACGTCGTTATTTTCTCTGTTTACCTGTCCTTGATGGTCTAGTGGCTAGGATTCGGCGCTCTCACCGCCGCGGCCCGGGTTCGATTCCCGGTCAGGGAATTTCTCTTTGAAGCTAGCTTTGAGATATTGCTTGATTCTCGATGATGTCAACAGCATCCCTTCATACCAACACCATCATCAACCAAAAATGAGTTGTTGTGACGTCTCTTCACGTCGTTCTTTTCTCTATTTACCAGTCCTTGATGGTCTAGTGGCTAGGATTCGGCGCTCTCACCGCCGCGGCCCGGGTTCGATTCCCGGTCAGGGAATTTCTCTTTGAAGCTAGCTTTGAGATATTGCTTGATTCCCGATGATGTCAACAGCATCCCTTCATATCAACACCATCATCAACCAAAAATGAGTTGTTGTGACGTCTATTCACGTCGTTCTTTTTTCTTTTTACCAGTCCTTGATGGTTTAGTGGCTAGGATTCGGCGCTCTCACTGCCGCGGCCCGGGTTCGATTCCCGGTCAGGGAATTTCTCTTTGAAGCTAGCTTTGAGATATTGCTTGATTCCCGATGATGTCAACAGCATCCCTTCATATCAACACCATTATCAACCAAAAATGAGTTGTTGTGACGTCTCTTCACGTCGTTATTTTCTCTGTTTAAATGTCCTTGATGGTCTAGTGGCTAGGATTCGGCGCTCTCATCGCCGCGGCCCGTGTTTGATTCCCAGTCAGGGAATTTCTCTTTGAAGCTAGCTTTGAGATATTGCTTGATTCTCGATGATGTCAACAGCATCCCTTCATACCAACACCATTATCAACCAAAAATGAGTTGTTGTTGACGTCTATTCACGTCGTTCTTTTCTCTGTTTACCAGTCCTTGATGGTCTAGTGGCTAGGATTCGGCGCTCTCACCGCCGCGGCCCGGGTTCGATTCCCGGTCAGGGAATTTCTCTTTGAAGCTAGCTTTGAGATATTGCTTGATTCTCGATGATGTCAACAGCATCCCTTCATACCAACACCATTATCAACCAAAAATGAGTTGTTGTTGACGTCTATTCACGTCGTTCTTTTCTCTGTTTACCAGTCCTTGATGGTCTAGTGGCTAGGATTCGGCGCTCTCACCGCCGCGGCCTGGGTTCGATTCCCGGTCAGGGAATTTCTCTTTGAAGCTAGCTTTGAGATATTGCTTGATTCCCGATGATGTCAACAGCATCCCTTCATATCAACACCATTATCAACCAAAAATGAGTTGTTGTGACGTCTATTCACGTCGTTCTTTTCTCTGTTTACCAGTCCTTGATGTTCTAGTGGCTAGGATTCGGCGCTCTCGCGGCCTGGGTTCGATTCCCGGTCAGGGAATTTCTCTTTGAAGCTAGCTTTGAGATATTGCTTGATTCCCGATGATGTCAACAGCATCCCTTCATATCAACACCATTATCAACCAAAAATGAGTTGTTGTGACGTCTCTTCACGTCGTTTTTTTCTCTGTTTACCTGTCCTTGATGGTCTAGTGGCTAGGATTCGGCGCTCTCACCGCCGCGGCCCGGGTTCGATTCCCGGTCAGGGAATTTCTCTTTGAAGCTAGCTTTGAGATATTGCTTGATTCCCGATGATGTCAACAGCATCCCTTCATATCAACACCATCATCAACCAAAAATGAGTTGTTGTGACGTCTATTCACGTCGTTCTTTTCTCTATTTACCGGTCCTTGATGGTCTAGTGGCTAGGATTCGGCGCTCTCACCGCTGCGGCCCGGGTTCGATTCCCGGTCAGGGAATTTCTCTTTGAAGCTAGCTTTGAGATATTGCTTGATTCCCGATGATGTCAACAGCATCCCTTCATATCAACACCATTATCAACCAAAAATGAGTTGTTGTGACGTCTATTCACGTCGTTCTTTTTTCTTTTTACCAGTCCTTGATGGTCTAGTGGCTAGGATTCGGCGCTCTCACCGCCGCGGCCCGGGTTCGATTCCCGGTCAGGGAATTTCTCTTTGAAGCTAGCTTTGAGATATTGCTTGATTCCCGATGATGTCAACAGCATCCCTTCATATCAACACCATTATCAACCAAAAATGAGTTGTTGTGACGTCTCTTCACGTCGTTATTTTCTCTGTTTAAATGTCCTTGATGGTCTAGTGGCTAGGATTCGGCGCTCTCATCGCCGCGGCCCGTGTTTGATTCCCAGTCAGGGAATTTCTCTTTGAAGCTAGCTTTGAGATATTGCTTGATTCTCGATGATGTCAACAGCATCCCTTCATACCAACACCATTATCAACCAAAAATGAGTTGTTGTGACGTCTATTCACGTCGTTCTTTTCTCTGTTTACCAGTCCTTGATGGTCTAGTGGCTAGGATTCGGCGCTCTCACCGCCGCGGCCCGGGTTCGATTCCCGGTCAGGGAATTTCTCTTTGAAGCTAGCTTTGAGATATTGCTTGATTCTCGATGATGTCAACAGCATCCCTTCATACCAACACCATCATCAACCAAAAATGAGTTGTTGTGACGTCTCTTCACGTCGTTCTTTTCTCTATTTACCGGTCCTTGATGATCTAGTGGCTAGGATTCGGCGCTCTCACCGCTGCGGCCCGGGTTCGATTCCCGGTCAGGGAATTTCTCTTTGAAGCTAGCTTTGAGATATTGCTTGATTCTCGATGATGTCAACAGCATCCCTTCATATCAACACCATCATCAACCAAAAATGAGTTGTTGTGACGTCTATTCACGTCGTTCTTTTCTCTATTTACCGGTCCTTGATGATCTAGTGGCTAGGATTCGGCGCTCTCACCGCTGCGGCCCGGGTTCGATTCCCGGTCAGGGAATTTCTCTTTGAAGCTAGCTTTGAGATATTGCTTGATTCCCGATGATGTCAACAGCATCCCTTCATATCAACACCATTATCAACCAAAAATGAGTTGTTGTGACGTCTCTTCACGTCGTTATTTTCTCTGTTTAAATGTCCTTGATGGTCTAGTGGCTAGGATTCGGCGCTCTCATCGCCGCGGCCCGTGTTTGATTCCCAGTCAGGGAATTTCTCTTTGAAGCTAGCTTTGAGATATTGCTTGATTCTCGATGATGTCAACAGCATCCCTTCATACCAACACCATTATCAACCAAAAATGAGTTGTTGTTGACGTCTATTCACGTCGTTCTTTTCTCTGTTTACCAGTCCTTGATGGTCTAGTGGCTAGGATTCGGCGCTCTCACCGCCGCGGCCCGGGTTCGATTCCCGGTCAGGGAATTTCTCTTTGAAGCTAGCTTTGAGATATTGCTTGATTCTCGATGATGTCAACAGCATCCCTTCATACCAACACCATCATCAACCAAAAATGAGTTGTTGTGACGTCTCTTCACGTCGTTCTTTTCTCTATTTACCAGTCCTTGATGGTCTAGTGGCTAGGATTCGGCGCTCTCACCGCCGCGGCCCGGGTTCGATTCCCAGTCAGGGAATTTCTCTTTGAAGCTAGCTTTGAGATATTGCTTGATTCCCGATGATGTCAACAGCATCCCTTCATATCAACACCATTATCAACCAAAAATGAGTTGTTGTGACGTCTCTTCACGTCGTTATTTTCTCTGTTTACCTGTCCTTGATGGTCTAGTGGCTAGGATTCGGCGCTCTCACCGCCGCGGCCCGGGTTTGATTCCCGGTCAGGGAATTTCTCTTTGAAGCTAGCTTTGAGATATTGCTTGATTCTCGATGATGTCAACAGCATCCCTTCATACCAACACCATCATCAACCAAAAATGAGTTGTTGTGACGTCTCTTCATGTCGTTCTTTTCTCTATTTACCAGTCCTTGATGGTCTAGTGGCTAGGATTCGGCGCTCTCACCGCCGCGGCCCGGGTTCGATTCCCGGTCAGGGAATTTCTCTTTGAAGCTAGCTTTGAGATATTGCTTGATTCCCGATGATGTCAACAGCATCCCTTCATATCAACACCATTATCAACCAAAAATGAGTTGTTGTGACGTCTATTCACGTCGTTCTTTTCTCTGTTTACCAGTCCTTGATGGTCTAGTGGCTAGGATTCGGCGCTCTCGCGGCCCGGGGTCGATTCCCGGTCAGGGAATTTCACTTTGAAGCTAGCTTTGAGATATTGCTTGATTCCCGATGATGTCAACAGCATCCCTTCATATCAACACCATCATCAACCAAAAATGAGTTGTTCTGATGTTTATTCACGTCGTTCTTTTCTCTATTTACCAGTCCTTGATGGTCTAGTGGCTAGGATTCGGCGCTCTCACCGCCGCGGCCCGGGTTTGATTCCCGGTCAGGGAATTTCTCTTTGAAGCTAGCTTTGAGATATTGCTTGATTCCCGATGATGTCAACAGCATCCCTTCATATCAACACCATTATCAACCAAAAATGAGTTGTTGTGACGTCTATACACGTCGTTCTTTTCTCTATTTACAGGTCCTTGATGGTCTAGTGGCTAGGATTTGGCGCTCTCACTGCTGCGGCCTGGGTTCGATTCCCGGTCAGGGAATTTCTCTTTGAAGCTAGCTTTGAGATATTGCTTGATTCCCGATGATGTCAACAGCATCCCTTCATATCAACACCATTATCAACCAAAAATGAGTTGTTGTGACGTCTATACACGTCGTTCTTTTCTCTATTTACAGGTCCTTGATGGTCTAGTGGCTAGGATTTGGCGCTCTCACTGCTGCGGCCTGGGTTCGATTCCCGGTCAGGGAATTTCTCTTTGAAGCTAGCTTTGAGATATTGCTTGATTCCCGATGATGTCAACAGCATCCCTTCATATCGACACCATTATCAACCAAAAATGAGTTGTTGTGACGTCTATTCACGTCGTTCTTTTCTCTGTTTACCAGTCCTTGATGTTCTAGTGGCTAGGATTCGGCGCTCTCGCGGCCCGGGGTCGATTCCCGGTCAGGGAATTTCACTTTGAAGCTAGCTTTGAGATATTGCTTGATTCCCGATGATGTCAACAGCATCCCTTCATATCAACACCATCATCAACCAAAAATGAGTTGTTCTGATATTTATTCACGTCGTTCTTTTCTCTATTTACCAGTCCTTGATGGTCTAGTGGCTAGGATTCGGCGCTCTCACTGCCGCAGCCCGGGTTCGATTCCCGGTCAGGGAATTTCTCTTTGAAGCTAGCTTTGAGATATTGCTTGATTCCCGATGATGTCAACAGCATCCCTTCATATCAACACCATTATCAACCAAAAATGAGTTGTTGTGACGTCTCTTCACGTCGTTTTTTTCTCTGTTTACCTGTCCTTGATGGTCTAGTGGCTAGGATTCGGCGCTCTCACCGCCGCGGCCCGGGTTCGATTCCCGGTCAGGGAATTTCTCTTTGAAGCTAGCTTTGAGATATTGCTTGATTCCCGATGATGTCAACAGCATCCCTTCATATCAACACCATCATCAACCAAAAATGAGTTGTTGTGACGTCTATTCACGTCGTTCTTTTCTCTATTTACCGGTCCTTGATGGTCTAGTGGCTAGGATTCGGCGCTCTCACCGCTGCGGCCTGGGTTCGATTCCCGGTCAGGGAATTTCTCTTTGAAGCTAGCTTTGAGATATTGCTTGATTCTCGATGATGTCAACAGCATCCCTTCATACCAACACCATCATCAACCAAAAATGAGTTGTTGTGACGTCTCTTCACGTCGTTCTTTTCTCTATTTACCAGTCCTTGATGGTCTAGTGGCTAGGATTCGGCGCTCTCACCGCCGCGGCCCGGGTTCGATTCCCGGTCAGGGAATTTCTCTTTGAAGCTAGCTTTGAGATATTGCTTGATTCCCGATGATGTCAACAGCATCCCTTCATATCAACACCATTATCAACCAAAAATAAGTTGTTGTGACGTCTCTTCACGTCGTTATTTTCTCTGTTTACCTGTCCTTGATGGTCTAGTGGCTAGGATTCGGCGCTCTCACCGCCGCGGCCCGGGTTTGATTCCCGGTCAGGGAATTTCTCTTTGAAGCTAGCTTTGAGATATTGCTTGATTCTCGATGATGTCAACAGCATCCCTTCATACCAACACCATCATCAACCAAAAATGAGTTGTTGTGACGTCTCTTCATGTCGTTCTTTTCTCTATTTACCAGTCCTTGATGGTCTAGTGGCTAGGATTCGGCGCTCTCACCGCCGCGGCCCGGGTTCGATTCCCGGTCAGGGAATTTCTCTTTGAAGCTAGCTTTGAGATATTGCTTGATTCCCGATGATGTCAACAGCATCCCTTCATATCAACACCATTATCAACCAAAAATGAGTTGTTGTGACGTCTATTCACGTCGTTCTTTTCTCTGTTTACCAGTCCTTGATGGTCTAGTGGCTAGGATTCGGCGCTCTCGCGGCCCGGGGTCGATTCCCGGTCAGGGAATTTCACTTTGAAGCCAGCTTTGAGATATTGCTTGATTCCCGATGATGTCAACAGCATCCCTTCATATCAACACCATCATCAACCAAAAATGAGTTGTTCTGATGTTTATTCACGTCGTTCTTTTCTCTATTTACCAGTCCTTGATGGTCTAGTGGCTAGGATTCGGCGCTCTCACCGCCGCGGCCCGGGTTTGATTCCCGGTCAGGGAATTTCTCTTTGAAGCTAGCTTTGAGATATTGCTTGATTCCCGATGATGTCAACAGCATCCCTTCATAGCAACACCATTATCAACCAAAAATGAGTTGTTGTGACGTCTATACACGTCGTTCTTTTCTCTATTTACAGGTCCTTGATGGTCTAGTGGCTAGGATTTGGCGCTCTCACTGCTGCGGCCTGGGTTCGATTCCCGGTCAGGGAATTTCTCTTTGAAGCTAGCTTTGAGATATTGCTTGATTCCCGATGATGTCAACAGCATCCCTTCATATCAACACCATTATCAACCAAAAATGAGTTGTTGTGACGTCTATTCACGTCGTTCTTTTCTCTGTTTACCAGTCCTTGATGTTCTAGTGGCTAGGATTCGGCGCTCTCGCGGCCCGGGGTCGATTCCCGGTCAGGGAATTTCTCTTTGAAGCTAGCTTTGAGATATTGCTTGATTCCCGATGATGTCAACAGCATCCCTTCATATCAACACCATTATCAACCAAAAATGAGTTGTTGTGACGTCTATTCACGTCGTTCTTTTCTCTGTTTACCAGTCCTTGATGGTCTAGTGGCTAGGATTCGGCGCTCTCGCGGCCCGGGGTCGATTCCCGGTCAGGGAATTTCACTTTGAAGCTAGCTTTGAGATATTGCTTGATTCCCGATGATGTCAACAGCATCCCTTCATATCAACACCATCATCAACCAAAAATGAGTTGTTCTGATGTTTATTCACGTCGTTCTTTTCTCTATTTACCAGTCCTTGATGGTCTAGTGGCTAGGATTCGGCGCTCTCACCGCCGCGGCCCGGGTTTGATTCCTGGTCAGGGAATTTCTCTTTGAAGCTAGCTTTGAGATATTGCTTGATTCCCGATGATGTCAACAGCATCCCTTCATATCAACACCATTATCAACCAAAAATGAGTTGTTGTGACGTCTCTTCACGTCGTTATTTTCTCTGTTTAAATGTCCTTGATGGTCTAGTGGCTAGGATTCGGCGCTCTCATCGCCGCGGCCCGTGTTTGATTCCCAGTCAGGGAATTTCTCTTTGAAGCTAGCTTTGAGATATTGCTTGATTCTCGATGATGTCAACAGCATCCCTTCATACCAACACCATTATCAACCAAAAATGAGTTGTTGTTGACGTCTATTCACGTCGTTCTTTTCTCTGTTTACCAGTCCTTGATGGTCTAGTGGCTAGGATTCGGCGCTCTCACCGCCGCGGCCCGGGTTCGATTCCCGGTCAGGGAATTTCTCTTTGAAGCTAGCTTTGAGATATTGCTTGATTCTCGATGATGTCAACAGCATCCCTTCATACCAACACCATCATCAACCAAAAATGAGTTGTTGTGACGTCTCTTCACGTCGTTCTTTTCTCTATTTACCAGTCCTTGATGGTCTAGTGGCTAGGATTCGGCGCTCTCACCGCCGCGGCCCGGGTTCGATTCCCGGTCAGGGAATTTCTCTTTGAAGCTAGCTTTGAGATATTGCTTGATTCCCGATGATGTCAACAGCATCCCTTCATATCAACACCATTATCAACCAAAAATGAGTTGTTGTGACGTCTCTTCACGTCGTTATTTTCTCTGTTTACCTGTCCTTGATGGTCTAGTGGCTAGGATTCGGCGCTCTCACTGCCGCGGCCCGGGTTTGATTCCCGGTCAGGGAATTTCTCTTTGAAGCTAGCTTTGAGATATTGCTTGATTCTCGATGATGTCAACAGCATCCCTTCATACCAACACCATCATCAACCAAAAATGAGTTGTTGTGACGTCTCTTCATGTCGTTCTTTTCTCTATTTACCAGTCCTTGATGGTCTAGTGGCTAGGATTCGGCGCTCTCACTGCCGCGGCCCGGGTTCGATTCCCGGTCAGGGAATTTCTCTTTGAAGCTAGCTTTGAGATATTGCTTGATTCCCGATGATGTCAACAGCATCCCTTCATATCAACACCATTATCAACCAAAAATGAGTTGTTGTGACGTCTATTCACGTCGTTCTTTTCTCTGTTTACCAGTCCTTGATGGTCTAGTGGCTAGGATTCGGCGCTCTCGCGGCCCGGGGTCGATTCCCGGTCAGGGAATTTCACTTTGAAGCTAGCTTTGAGATATTGCTTGATTCCCGATGATGTCAACAGCATCCCTTCATATCAACACCATCATCAACCAAAAATGAGTTGTTCTGATGTTTATTCACGTCGTTCTTTTCTCTATTTACCAGTCCTTGATGGTCTAGTGGCTAGGATTCGGCGCTCTCACCGCCGCGGCCCGGGTTTGATTCCCGGTCAGGGAATTTCTCTTTGAAGCTAGCTTTGAGATATTGCTTGATTCCCGATGATGTCAACAGCATCCCTTCATATCAACACCATTATCAACCAAAAATGAGTTGTTGTGACGTCTATACACGTCGTTCTTTTCTCTATTTACAGGTCCTTGATGGTCTAGTGGCTAGGATTTGGCGCTCTCACTGCTGCGGCCTGGGTTCGATTCCCGGTCAGGGAATTTCTCTTTGAAGCTAGCTTTGAGATATTGCTTGATTCCCGATGATGTCAACAGCATCCCTTCATATCGACACCATTATCAACCAAAAATGAGTTGTTGTGACGTCTATTCACGTCGTTCTTTTCTCTGTTTACCAGTCCTTGATGGTCTAGTGGCTAGGATTCGGCGCTCTCACCGCCGCGGCCCGGGTTCGATTCCCGGTCAGGGAATTTCTCTTTGAAGCTAGCTTTGAGATATTGCTTGATTCCCGATGATGTCAACAGCATCCCTTCATATCAACACCATTATCAACCAAAAATGAGTTGTTGTGACGTCTCTTCACGTCGTTATTTTCTCTGTTTAAATGTCCTTGATGGTCTAGTGGCTAGGATTCGGCGCTCTCATCGCCGCGGCCCGTGTTTGATTCCCAGTCAGGGAATTTCTCTTTGAAGCTAGCTTTGAGATATTGCTTGATTCTCGATGATGTCAACAGCATCCCTTCATACCAACACCATTATCAACCAAAAATGAGTTGTTGTTGACGTCTATTCACGTCGTTCTTTTCTCTGTTTACCAGTCCTTGATGGTCTAGTGGCTAGGATTCGGCGCTCTCACCGCCGCGGCCCGGGTTCGATTCCCGTTCAGGGAATTTCTCTTTGAAGCTAGCTTTGAGATATTGCTTGATTCTCGATGATGTCAACAGCATCCCTTCATACCAACACCATCATCAACCAAAAATGAGTTGTTGTGACGTCTCTTCATGTCGTTCTTTTCTCTATTTACCAGTCCTTGATGGTCTAGTGGCTAGGATTCGGCGCTCTCACCGCCGCGGCCCGGGTTCGATTCCCGGTCAGGGAATTTCTCTTTGAAGCTAGCTTTGAGATATTGCTTGATTCCCGATGATGTCAACAGCATCCCTTCATATCAACACCATTATCAACCAAAAATGAGTTGTTGTGACGTCTATTCACGTCGTTCTTTTCTCTGTTTACCAGTCCTTGATGGTCTAGTGGCTAGGATTCGGCGCTCTCGCGGCCCGGGGTCGATTCCCGGTCAGGGAATTTCACTTTGAAGCTAGCTTTGAGATATTGCTTGATTCCCGATGATGTCAACAGCATCCCTTCATATCAACACCATCATCAACCAAAAATGAGTTGTTCTGATGTTTATTCACGTCGTTCTTTTCTCTATTTACCAGTCCTTGATGGTCTAGTGGCTAGGATTCGGCGCTCTCAACGCCGCGGCCCGGGTTTGATTCCCGGTCAGGGAATTTCTCTTTGAAGCTAGCTTTGAGATATTGCTTGATTCCCGATGATGTCAACAGCATCCCTTCATATCAACACCATTATCAACCAAAAATGAGTTGTTGTGACGTCTATACACGTCGTTCTTTTCTCTATTTACAGGTCCTTGATGGTCTAGTGGCTAGGATTTGGCGCTCTCACTGCTGCAGCCTGGGTTCGATTCCCGGTCAGGGAATTTCTCTTTGAAGCTAGCTTTGAGATATTGCTTGATTCCCGATGATGTCAACAGCATCCCTTCATATCGACACCATTATCAACCAAAAATGAGTTGTTGTGACGTCTATTCACGTCGTTCTTTTCTCTGTTTACCAGTCCTTGATGTTCTAGTGGCTAGGATTCGGCGCTCTCGCGGCCCGGGGTCGATTCCCGGTCAGGGAATTTCACTTTGAAGCTAGCTTTGAGATATTGCTTGATTCCCGATGATGTCAACAGCATCCCTTCATATCAACACCATCATCAACCAAAAATGAGTTGTTCTGATATTTATTCACGTCGTTCTTTTCTCTATTTACCAGTCCTTGATGGTCTAGTGGCTAGGATTCGGCGCTCTCACTGCCGCAGCCCGGGTTCGATTCCCGGTCAGGGAATTTCTCTTTGAAGTAAGGGAATTGCCCAAAATGTGTGCTAATTGTCAGTCATTTTGCATTGGGCCTTGCTCTAATTGTCAAAAATGTTCCACGGTGTCTTTGTTTTTTGACAAATGGGGCACCGTGACAAATGGAACAAATTAACATGGTGTCAATTGGGAACAAAACTGGCAGATGGGCAAATAAATGACAATTGGGGAGTGAAGGTGTGTTGAACTACAAAATCCTGCGGGGGGCGACAACTTACAAATAATTGATTCTGTGACAGATAGGAACGATACTGACAATGTGACTAAATTATTTTTGTTTCATGCAAATGTGGGAGTGCATTGTGACGTTTAGGGCCATTTGTGACAAATGGAACAAAGATTCCTCAAATCATCTGAAAGTCCGTGAAAGTCCTTGAATGACCTTGAATGACCTTGAAAAGCTTGAAAAGGTTGGAAATTTGCTATTATTCCAAACTAATATTTTAAATCAGCTACGGTGAACAACAGAGGACTCTCTTCAAGGATCTGTTGGTTTTAGCTAGCTAGCATGCTGCTACCGGAAGTTAGCTTTCTAGAGGGTCTACAGACTTGTGCTTTCAGTATGTCATTTAGGGCATCCAGGACAATGGTTCCACCAAGTTTCAAGCACTTTGGAACTTTTTCTAAGGGAGCTTTTGACCTTTGAATGTGTGAATTTGGGCGTTTTGGGGGTTTTTAAACCACTCCTACGCAGCGATGCTAAGGGCTAGCGTGGTATAAATGACATGGTTGGGCCCCATTTGGGAGTGGCTACAACGTGAAAAAGAAAGCTAAGCTCTGACATGTTTAGAAAAAAATGACCTTCAAACTGAGCAATATCAACCCCACGACCTCATTGTAGGCCCCTTGCAGAGTGTCTGTGCAAAATCTGGAGTCTTTAGAACTAATCTGTGATGTATTATGACCATTCTTAAAATTGACTGTCGATGGGAGCATTTCTGACGATTGAGCACATTTTGAGTAAGGAATCGAGAATCCTTGTAATTCAAAAATGACAATTCGACTACATTAACATGGGCAAAATAGTTAGTCTAATTGTCACATGCGCTAATGGTTTTAGCTAGCTAGCATGCTGCTACCGGAAGTTAGCTTTCTAGAGGGTCACAAAAATCACTTTTTTGCAAAAAAGTAGAGTACGGTGGACAACAGAGGACGCTCTACTAGGGCCAGTTGGTTTCAAGTAGCTAGCATAATGCTACCGGAAGTTAGCTTTCTAGAGGGTCTAGAGACTTGTGCTTTTAGAATCCTATTCAGGGCTTCCAGGACAATGGACTCATCCAGTTTCAAGCACTTTCAATCTTTCCCTGAGGAGATATGAACCTTTGAAAGAGTGAAATTGGTGTTTTTCGGGGTTCTTTAAGCCACTCCCACGCAGCGTTGCTAAGGGTTACGGAGCCACATCCGGCATGGTTGGACTCCATTTGGGAGTGGCTACAACCTCAAAAAGAAAGCTAAGCTCTAGCACGTTCAGAACAAAAAAAGCCCCGATCGGCCCAGACTCTTCAGGTGGTCTCAGGTTCGCTAAGTCCAAGACCCTCTCCAAATCCTGAATTTTATGCTGCCAATTAAGACTTTTGCTTGTTTTTAAGGGGATTTCACCCCATGATCTCATTGTAGGCCCTCTCCTGAGTGTCTGTGAGAAAAATGGGAGCTTAGATATTAATATTTAGTGGATTATGGCCATTTTTGCACTTGTCAAAAAAGATCAAAGGGCAACGTCGTTAGGGTCGGGTTCGGGCCCTTAACTTGCAGCTTTTGGCCCCAGATTTGAGATTCTGTATGTTGAGAAGCCCCTCTTTGAATAGGAAAAGAATGCACATCTCTAAGTGGTTTTAAAGTAATTAATTTGAATTAAAAGACTTTTTCAAGATTTTGCCACTGACAATTGGCATAAATTTGGGAGCTTGGCACCCGGCCAATTCCTTCTTGTGAATGTTTTAGAGGAGATTTCACCTCATGGCCTCATTGTAGGCACTGTCCTGAGTGTCTGTGAGAAAAATGGGAGTTTAAATATTAATATTTAGGGAATTATTGCAATTTTTACATTAACAAAATGTAAGGGAATTGGGGTCAAATGTCACACTTTGGGCCTGTATTAGGGGGTCTTGCCTTGTAGCGTTTCGCCCCAAATTTCAGGGGATGCATGTTGAGAAGCCCCTCTTAATTTAGGAAAAGAATGCACATCTCTAAGTTCATGTAAAGTATTTTTTCTGAATTAAAAGACTGGTCTCAAGATTTCTCAACTGACGATTGGACTAAATTTGGACCCAAGTATCCCTATAATTCAAAAAATGACAATTCGACTGCATTAACATGGGCAAAATAGTTAGTCTAATTGTCCCTGTCTGTGACAAATGGGTCATTTCCAGACAATTGGGTCATTTCCAAAAATGCATTTTTCAAAAAAGGCCTTTCAGAGGCCTTTCTCGACTCGAGTGACATTTTGCTGGGTGCACTTGAAACACTTTAAAATCACTTTTTTGCACAAAACTGGAGTATGGTGGACATCAGAGGATGCTCTACTAGGGCCACTTGATTTTAAGTAGCTAGCATGTTGCTACCGGAAGTTAGCTTTCTAGAGGGTCTAGAGACTTGTGCTTTTAGAATCCTATTCAGGGCTTCCAGGACAATGGACCCATCCAGTTTCAAGCACTTTCAATCTTTCTCTGAGGAGATATGAACCTTTGAAGGAGTGAAATTGGTGTTTTTCGGGGTTCTTTAAGCCACTCCCAGGCAGCGTTGCTAAGGGTTACGGAGCAACATCCGGCATGGTTGGACTCCATTTGGGAGTGGCTACAACCTCAAAAAGAAAGCTAAGCTCTAGCACGTTCAGAACAAAAAAAGCCCCGATCGGCCCAGACTCTTCAGGTGGTCTCAGGTTCGCTAAGTCCAAGACCCTCTCCAAATCCTGAATTTTATGCTGCCAATTAAGACTTTTGCTTGTTTTTAAGGGGATTTCACCCCATGATCTCATTGTAGGCCCTCTCCTGAGTGTCTGTGAGAAAAATGGGAGCTTAGATATTAATATTTAGTGGATTATGGCCATTTTTGCACTTGTCAAAAAAGATCAAAGGGCAACGTCGTTAGGGTCGGGTTCGGGCCCTTAACTTGCAGCTTTTGGCCCCAGATTTGAGATTCTGTATGTTGAGAAGCCCCTCTTTGAATAGGAAAAGAATGCACATCTCTAAGTGGTTTTAAAGTAATTAATTTGAATTAAAAGACTTTTTCAAGATTTTGCCACTGACAATTGGCATAAATTTGGGAGCTTGGCACCCGGCCAATTCCTTCTTGTGAATGTTTTAGAGGAGATTTCACCTCATGGCCTCATTGTAGGCACTGTCCTGAGTGTCTGTGAGAAAAATGGGAGTTTAAATATTAATATTTAGGGAATTATTGCAATTTTTACATTAACAAAATGTAAGGGAATTGGGGTCAAATGTCACACTTTGGGCCTGTATTAGGGGGTCTTGCCTTGTAGCGTTTCGCCCCAAATTTCAGGGGATGCATGTTGAGAAGCCCCTCTTAATTTAGGAAAAGAATGCACATCTCTAAGTTCATGTAAAGTATTTTTTCTGAATTAAAAGACTGGTCTCAAGATTTCTCAACTGACGATTGGACTAAATTTGGACCCAAGTATCCCTATAATTCAAAAAATGACAATTCGACTGCATTAACATGGGCAAAATAGTTAGTCTAATTGTCCCTGTCTGTGACAAATGGGTCATTTCCAGACAATTGGGTCATTTCCAAAAATGCATTTTTCAAAAAAGGCCTTTCAGAGGCCTTTCTCGACTCGAGTGACATTTTGCTGGGTGCACTTGAAACACTTTAAAATCACTTTTTTGCACAAAACTGGAGTATGGTGGACATCAGAGGATGCTCTACTAGGGCCACTTGATTTTAAGTAGCTAGCATGTTGCTACCGGAAGTTAGCTTTCTAGAGGGTCTAGAGACTTGTGCTTTTAGAATCCTATTCAGGGCTTCCAGGACAATGGACCCATCCAGTTTCAAGCACTTTCAATCTTTCTCTGAGGAGATATGAACCTTTGAAGGAGTGAAATTGGTGTTTTTCGGGGTTCTTTAAGCCACTCCCAGGCAGCGTTGCTAAGGGTTACGGAGCAACATCCGGCATGGTTGGACTCCATTTGGGAGTGGCTACAACCTCAAAAAGAAAGCTAAGCTCTAGCACGTTCAGAACAAAAAAAGCCCCGATCGGCCCAGACTCTTCAGGTGGTCTCAGGTTCGCTAAGTCCAAGACCCTCTCCAAATCCTGAATTTTATGCTGCCAATTAAGACTTTTGCTTGTTTTTAAGGGGATTTCACCCCATGATCTCATTGTAGGCCCTCTCCTGAGTGTCTGTGAGAAAAATGGGAGCTTAGATATTAATATTTAGTGGATTATGGCCATTTTTGCACTTGTCAAAAAAGATCAAAGGGCAACGTCGTTAGGGTCGGGTTCGGGCCCTTAACTTGCAGCTTTTGGCCCCAGATTTGAGATTCTGTATGTTGAGAAGCCCCTCTTTGAATAGGAAAAGAATGCACATCTCTAAGTGGTTTTAAAGTAATTAATTTGAATTAAAAGACTTTTTCAAGATTTTGCCACTGACAATTGGCATAAATTTGGGAGCTTGGCACCCGGCCAATTCCTTCTTGTGAATGTTTTAGAGGAGATTTCACCTCATGGCCTCATTGTAGGCACTGTCCTGAGTGTCTGTGAGAAAAATGGGAGTTTAAATACTAATATTTAGGGAATTATTGCAATTTTTACATTAACAAAATGTAAGGGAATCGGGGTCAAATGTCACACTTTGGGCCTGTATTAGGGGGTCTTGCCTTGTAGCGTTTCGCCCCAAATTTCAGGGGATGCATGTTGAGAAGCCCCTCTTAATTTAGGAAAAGAATGCACATCTCTAAGTTCATGTAAAGTATTTTTTCTGAATTAAAAGACTGGTCTCAAGATTTCTCAACTGACGATTGGACTAAATTTGGACTCAAGTATCCCTATAATTCAAAAAATGACAATTCGACTGCATTAACATGGGCAAAATAGTTACTCTAATTGTCCCTGTCTGTGACAAATGGGTCATTTCCAGACAATTGGGTCATTTCCAAAAATGCATTTTTCAAAAAAGGCCTTTCAGAGGCCTTTCTCGACTCGAGTGACATTTTGCTGGGTGCACTTGAAACACTTTAAAATCACTTTTTTGCACAAAACTGGAGTATGGTGGACATCAGAGGATGCTCTACTAGGGCCACTTGATTTTTGGTAGCTAGCATGTTGCTACCGGAAGTTAGCTTTCTAGAGGGTCTAGAGACTTGTGCTTTTAGAATCCTATTCAGGGCTTCCAGGACAATGGACCCATCCAGTTTCAAGCACTTTCAATCTTTCTCTGAGGAGATATGAACCTTTGAAGGAGTGAAATTGGTGTTTTTCGGGGTTCTTTAAGCCACTCCCAGGCAGCGTTGCTAAGGGTTACGGAGCCACATCCGGCATGGTTGGACTCCATTTGGGAGTGGCTACAACCTCAAAAAGAAAGCTAAGCTCTAGCACGTTCAGAACAAAAAAAGCCCCGATCGGCCCAGACTCTTCAGGTGGTCTCAGGTTCGCTAAGTCCAAGACCCTCTCCAAATCCTGAATTTTATGCTGCCAATTAAGACTTTTGCTTGTTTTTAAGGGGATTTCACCACATGATCTCATTGTAGGCCCTCTCCTGAGTGTCTGTGAGAAAAATGGGAGCTTAGATATTAATATTTAGTGGATTATGGCCATTTTTGCACTTGTCAAAAAAGATCAAAGGGCAACGTCGTTAGGGTCCGGTTCGGGCCCTTAACTTGCAGCTTTTGGCCCCAGATTTGAGATTCTGTATGTTGAGAAGTCCCTCTTTGAATAGGAAAAGAATGCACATCTCTAAGTGGTTTTAAAGTAATTAATTTGAATAAAAAGACTTTTTCAAGATTTTGCCACTGACAATTAACATAAATTTGGGAGTTTGGCACCCAGCCAATTCCTTCTTGTGAATGTTTTAGAGGAGATTTCACCTCATGGCCTCATTGTAGGCACTGTCCTGAGTGTCTGTGAGAAAAATGGGAGTTTAAATACTAATATTTAGGGAATTATTGCAATTTTTACATTAACAAAATGTAAGGGAATTGGGGTCAAATGTCACACTTTGGGCCTGTATTTGGGGGTCTTGCCTTGTAGCGTTTCGCCCCAAATTTCAGGGGATGCATGTTGAGAAGCCCCTCTTAATTTAGGAAAAGAATGCACATCTCTAAGTTCATGTAAAGTATTTTTTCTGAATTAAAAGACTGGTCTCAAGATTTCTCAACTGACGATTGGACTAAATTTGGACTCAAGTATCCCTATAATTCAAAAAATGACAATTCGACTGCATTAACATGGGCAAAATAGTTACTCTAATTGTCCCTGTCTGTGACAAATGGGTCATTTCCAGACAATTGGGTCATTTCCAAAAATGCATTTTTCAAAAAAGGCCTTTCAGAGGCCTTTCTCGACTCGAGTGACATTTTGCTGGGTGCACTTGAAACACTTTAAAATCACTTTTTTGCACAAAACTGGAGTATGGTGGACATCAGAGGATGCTCTACTAGGGCCACTTGATTTTAAGTAGCTAGCATGTTGCTACCGGAAGTTAGCTTTCTAGAGGGTCTGCAGACTTGTGCTTTCAGTATGTCATTTAAGGCTTCTGGATCAATGTTCCCACCAAGTTTCAAAACGTTACGAGCTGTTTTAGCATCTCTCTGAGCCAACAAGAACTGGTAAAGTTGTCCTCAATTGGAGTATAATGGTTTAAAATCCTTATGTCTTTTAAGTGGCTTTAGCTCAATGTGATCAGTCACGGACCTTGAATCACAAAGTTGCTGGTTCTAATCTTGGTCAAGGCAAGTTTCTGAAGTCTTTAGCACTTACCTTTGAGATATTATGGACATTCTTCCATTGGAAGAAAAAGCACAAATATTAGGTTATTTTCGTCACTTTTTACACTTTGGACCCGTGTTTGGACCCTTTAACTTGCAGCTTTTGGCCCCAGATTTGAGGGTATGTATGGTGAAAAGCCCCTCTTAATTTAGGAAAAGAATCCACATCTCTAAGTGGTTTTAAAGTAATTAATTTGAATTATGAAGATTACTGATTCCTTACAAAATGACAATTCGACTACATTAACATGAGCCGAATACTTAGTCTAATTGTCAATGGCCACTGACAATTAGACTAACTATTTTGCCCATGTTAATGTAGTCGAATTGTCATTTTTTGAATTATAAGGATCATCGATTCCTAAAAAAATGACAATTCGACAACATTAACATGGGCCAAATACTTAGTCTAATTGTCAATGGCCACTGACAATTAGACTAACTATTTTGCCCATGTTAATGTAGTCGAATTGTCATTTTTTGAATTATAAGGATCATCGATTCCTAAAAAAATGACAATTCGACAACATTAACATGGGCCAAATACTTAGTCTAATTGTCAATGGCCACTGACAATTAGACTAACTATTTTGCCCATGTTAATGTAGTCGAATTGTCATTTTTTGAATTATAAGGAGCATCGATTCCTTACAAAATGACAATTCGACAACATTAACATGGGCCAAATACTTAGTCTAATTGTCAATGGCCACTGACAATTAGACTAACTATTTTGCCCATGTTAATGTAGTCGAATTGTCATTTTTTGAATCATCAGGATCATCGATTCCGTGAAAATTCGGCCACACGTGGCAAAGTCAAAGTGTATGTTTTTTAGATAGTTCCTGAGGTATTGGGTCCAAAATGGTCGCCATTTAACGCTGATTCGAGATATGTATGTCTCATTGTGTAACTTTTCCAGATGTCAACTACAGCTATCGGTCCCAGATTGGATGCTATCTATGTTGAGAAGCCCCTCTTAATTTACGAAAAGAATCCACATCTCTAAGTGGTTTTAAAGTAATTAATTTGAATTATGAAGATTACTGATTCCTTACAAAATGACAATTCGACTACATTAACATGAGCCGAATACTTAGTCTAATTGTCAATGGCCACTGACAATTAGACTAACTATTTTGCCCATGTTAATGTAGTCGAATTGTCATTTTTTGAATTATAAGGATCATCGATTCCTTACAAAATGACAATTCGACAACATTAACATGGGCCAAATACTTAGTCTAATTGTCAATGGCCACTGACAATTAGACTAACTATTTTGCCCATGTTAATGTAGTCGAATTGTCATTTTTTGAATCATCAGGATCATCGATTCCGTGAAAATTCGGCCACACGTGGCAAAGTCAAAGTGTATGTTTTTTAGATAGTTCCTGAGGTATTGGGTCCAAAATGGTCGCCATTTAACGCTGATTCGAGATATGTATGTCTCATTGTGTAACTTTTCCAGATGTCAACTACAGCTATCGGTCCCAGATTGGATGCTATCTATGTTGAGAAGCCCCTCTTAATTTACGAAAAGAATCCACATCTCTAAGTGGTTTTAAAGTAATTAATTTGAATTATGAAGATTACTGATTCCTTACAAAATGACAATTCGACTACATTAACATGAGCCGAATACTTAGTCTAATTGTCAATGGCCACTGACAATTAGACTAACTATTTTGCCCATGTTAATGTAGTCGAATTGTCATTTTTTGAATTATAAGGATCATCGATTCCTTACAAAATGACAATTCGACAACATTAACATGGGCCAAATACTTAGTCTAATTGTCAATGGCCACTGACAATTAGACTAACTATTTTGCCCATGTTAATGTAGTCGAATTGTCATTTTTTGAATCATCAGGATCATTGATTCCGTGAAAATTCGGCCACACGTGGCAAAGTCAAAGTGTATGTTTTTTAGATAGTTCCTGAGGTATTGGGTCCAAAATGGTCGCCATTTAACGCTGATTCGAGATATGTATGTCTCATTGTGTAACTTTTCCAGATGTCAACTACAGCTATCGGTCCCAGATTGGATGCTATCTATGTTGAGAAGCCCCTCTTAATTTACGAAAAGAATCCACATCTCTAAGTGGTTTTAAAGTAATTAATTTGAATTATGAAGATTACTGATTCCTTACAAAATGACAATTCGACTACATTAACATGAGCCGAATACTTAGTCTAATTGTCAATGGCCACTGACAATTAGACTAACTATTTTGCCCATGTTAATGTAGTCGAATTGTCATTTTTTGAATTATAAGGATCATCGATTCCTTACAAAATGACAATTCGACAACATTAACATGGGCCAAATACTTAGTCTAATTGTCAATGGCCACTGACAATTAGACTAACTATTTTGCCCATGTTAATGTAGTCGAATTGTCATTTTTTGAATCATCAGGATCATTGATTCCGTGAAAATTCGGCCACACGTGGCAAAGTCAAAGTGTATGTTTTTTAGATAGTTCCTGAGGTATTGGGTCTAAAATGGTCGCCATTTAACGCTGATTCGAGATATGTATGTCTCATTGTGTAACTTTTCCAGATGTCAACTACAGCTATCGGTCCCAGATTGGATGCTATCTATGTTGAGAAGCCCCTCTTAATTTACGAAAAGAATCCACATCTCTAAGTGGTTTTAAAGTAATTAATTTGAATTATGAAGATTACTGATTCCTTACAAAATGACAATTCGACTACATTAACATGAGCCGAATACTTAGTCTAATTGTCAATGGCCACTGACAATTAGACTAACTATTTTGCCCATGTTAATGTAGTCGAATTGTCATTTTTTGAATTATAAGGAGCATCGATTCCTTACAAAATGACATTTAGACTAAATTAATGTGGGCCGAATTTTATTCTAATTGTCTATTGCATTTTTTTTATCCATTTTTTACAATTTAACGCTGGTCCGAGATATCTACGTCTCGACGCTGTACGAGGAACGGCGGAGGAGATCCCGCGCTTTAAAATGTTTGCGCGCGACCCGCCGGCCATTGCCATCGATTGTCAATTTTGTGCCCATTTGTCAGTCTCATTTGTCATTTTTGTTCCCATTTGTCACATGACGATTGGGAACAAAACTGACAATTGAGGGCAGGCGACCCCGAGTGTCATTAATATTCCCAACTGTCATTGCCCGAGTGTCATTTTTGTTCCCATTTGTCACGTGAATATTGGGAACAAAACTGACAATTGAGGCGGGCTACCCCGAGTGTCATTAATATTCCCAACTGTCATTGCCCGAGTGTCATTTTTGTTCCCAATTGTCTTTTGGCCCTCGCCCACTGGTGGCGGGGAGCGAGATTGCAATTTTCCGACCGCACTTTGAAAAATCGCCACGCGCTCTCCGGCGGTCCGATTTGCCCGGCATTTGACCCTCCCGAAGTCCAACTGTCGAACTGGCCCTCCGCGAAACCCGCTTATTTTTAAAGTGTTCCTACACGTCCGTTAGGAAGCCCCGAAGCGGGGCCGCTTTTTCCATCCGTGCGTAATGTTAATGTGTGCTAAGTGTCACGGAGGTGCCTAGCGGGAGGCTAGCTTTGAGATATTGCTTGATTCCCGATGATGTCAACAGCATCCCTTCATATCAACACCATTATCAACCAAAAATGAGTTGTTGTGACGTCTCTTCACGTCGTTTTTTTCTCTGTTTACCTGTCCTTGATGGTCTAGTGGCTAGGATTCGGCGCTCTCACCGCCGCGGCCCGGGTTCGATTCCCGGTCAGGGAATTTCTCTTTGAAGCTAGCTTTGAGATATTGCTTGATTCCCGATGATGTCAACAGCATCCCTTCATATCAACACCATCATCAACCAAAAATGAGTTGTTGTGACGTCTATTCACGTCGTTCTTTTCTCTATTTACCGGTCCTTGATGGTCTAGTGGCTAGGATTCGGCGCTCTCACCGCTGCGGCCTGGGTTCGATTCCCGGTCAGGGAATTTCTCTTTGAAGCTAGCTTTGAGATATTGCTTGATTCTCGATGATGTCAACAGCATCCCTTCATACCAACACCATCATCAACCAAAAATGAGTTGTTGTGACGTCTCTTCACGTCGTTCTTTTCTCTATTTACCAGTCCTTGATGGTCTAGTGGCTAGGATTCGGCGCTCTCACCGCCGCGGCCCGGGTTCGATTCCCGGTCAGGGAATTTCACTTTGAAGCTAGCTTTGAGATATTGCTTGATTCCCGATGATGTCAACAGCATCCCTTCATATCAACACCATCATCAACCAAAAATGAGTTGTTCTGATGTTTATTCACGTCGTTCTTTTCTCTATTTACCAGTCCTTGATGGTCTAGTGGCTAGGATTCGGCGCTCTCACCGCCGCGGCCCGGGTTTGATTCCCGGTCAGGGAATTTCTCTTTGAAGCTAGCTTTGAGATATTGCTTGATTCCCGATGATGTCAACAGCATCCCTTCATATCAACACCATTATCAACCAAAAATGAGTTGTTGTGACGTCTATACACGTCGTTCTTTTCTCTATTTACAGGTCCTTGATGGTCTAGTGGCTAGGATTTGGCGCTCTCACTGCTGCGGCCTGGGTTCGATTCCCGGTCAGGGAATTTCTCTTTGAAGCTAGCTTTGAGATATTGCTTGATTCCCGATGATGTCAACAGCATCCCTTCATATCAACACCATTATCAACCAAAAATGAGTTGTTGTGACGTCTATACACGTCGTTCTTTTCTCTATTTACAGGTCCTTGATGGTCTAGTGGCTAGGATTTGGCGCTCTCACTGCTGCGGCCTGGGTTCGATTCCCGGTCAGGGAATTTCTCTTTGAAGCTAGCTTTGAGATATTGCTTGATTCCCGATGATGTCAACAGCATCCCTTCATATCGACACCATTATCAACCAAAAATGAGTTGTTGTGACGTCTATTCACGTCGTTCTTTTCTCTGTTTACCAGTCCTTGATGTTCTAGTGGCTAGGATTCGGCGCTCTCGCGGCCCGGGGTCGATTCCCGGTCAGGGAATTTCACTTTGAAGCTAGCTTTGAGATATTGCTTGATTCCCGATGATGTCAACAGCATCCCTTCATATCAACACCATCATCAACCAAAAATGAGTTGTTCTGATATTTATTCACGTCGTTCTTTTCTCTATTTACCAGTCCTTGATGGTCTAGTGGCTAGGATTCGGCGCTCTCACTGCCGCAGCCCGGGTTCGATTCCCGGTCAGGGAATTTCTCTTTGAAACTAGCTTTGAGATATTGCTTGATTCCCGATGATGTCAACAGCATCCCTTCATATCAACACCATTATCAACCAAAAATGAGTTGTTGTGACGTCTCTTCACGTCGTTTTTTTCTCTGTTTACCTGTCCTTGATGGTCTAGTGGCTAGGATTCGGCGCTCTCACCGCCGCGGCCCGGGTTCGATTCCCGGTCAGGGAATTTCTCTTTGAAGCTAGCTTTGAGATATTGCTTGATTCCCGATGATGTCAACAGCATCCCTTCATATCAACACCATCATCAACCAAAAATGAGTTGTTGTGACGTCTATTCACGTCGTTCTTTTCTCTATTTACCGGTCCTTGATGGTCTAGTGGCTAGGATTCGGCGCTCTCACCGCTGCGGCCTGGGTTCGATTCCCGGTCAGGGAATTTCTCTTTGAAGCTAGCTTTGAGATATTGCTTGATTCTCGATGATGTCAACAGCATCCCTTCATACCAACACCATCATCAACCAAAAATGAGTTGTTGTGACGTCTCTTCACGTCGTTCTTTTCTCTATTTACCAGTCCTTGATGGTCTAGTGGCTAGGATTCGGCGCTCTCACCGCCGCGGCCCGGGTTCGATTCCCGGTCAGGGAATTTCTCTTTGAAGCTAGCTTTGAGATATTGCTTGATTCCCGATGATGTCAACAGCATCCCTTCATATCAACACCATCATCAACCAAAAATGAGTTGTTGTGACGTCTATTCACGTTGTTCTTTTCTCTATTTACCGGTCCTTGATGGTCTAGTGGCTAGGATTCGGCGCTCTCACCGCTGCGGCCTGGGTTCGATTCCCGGTCAGGGAATTTCTCTTTGAAGCTAGCTTTGAGATATTGCTTGATTCTCGATGATGTCAACAGCATCCCTTCATACCAACACCATCATCAACCAAAAATGAGTTGTTGTGACGTCTCTTCATGTCGTTCTTTTCTCTATTTACCAGTCCTTGATGGTCTAGTGGCTAGGATTCGGCGCTCTCACCGCCGCGGCCCGGGTTCGATTCCCGGTCAGGGAATTTCTCTTTGAAGCTAGCTTTGAGATATTGCTTGATTCCCGATGATGTCAACAGCATCCCTTCATATCAACACCATCATCAACCAAAAATGAGTTGTTGTGACGTCTATTCACGTCGTTCTTTTTTCTTTTTACCAGTCCTTGATGGTCTAGTGGCTAGGATTCGGCGCTCTCACCGCCGCGGCCCGGGTTCGATTCCCGGTCAGGGAATTTCTCTTTGAAGCTAGCTTTGAGATATTGCTTGATTCCCGATGATGTCAACAGCATCCCTTCATATCAACACCATTATCAACCAAAAATGAGTTGTTGTGACGTCTATTCACGTCGTTCTTTTCTCTGTTTACCAGTCCTTGATGGTCTAGTGGCTAGGATTCGGCGCTCTCGCGGCCCGGGGTCGATTCCCGGTCAGGGAATTTCACTTTGAAGCTAGCTTTGAGATATTGCTTGATTCCCGATGATGTCAACAGCATCCCTTCATATCAACACCATTATCAACCAAAAATGAGTTGTTGTGACGTCTATTCACGTCGTTCTTTTCTCTGTTTACCAGTCCTTGATGTTCTAGTGGCTAGGATTCGGCGCTCTCGCGGCCCGGGGTCGATTCCCGGTCAGGGAATTTCACTTTGAAGCTAGCTTTGAGATATTGCTTGATTCCCGATGATGTCAACAGCATCCCTTCATATCAACACCATCATCAACCAAAAATGAGTTGTTCTGATATTTATTCACGTCGTTCTTTTCTCTATTTACCAGTCCTTGATGGTCTAGTGGCTAGGATTCGGCGCTCTCACCGCCGCGGCCCGGGTTCGATTCCCGGTCAGGGAATTTCTCTTTGAAGCTAGCTTTGAGATATTGCTTGATTCCCGATGATGTCAACAGCATCCCTTCATATCAACACCATTATCAACCAAAAATGAGTTGTTGTGACGTCTCTTCACGTCGTTTTTTTCTCTGTTTACCTGTCCTTGATGGTCTAGTGGCTAGGATTCGGCGCTCTCACCGCCGCGGCCCGGGTTCGATTCCCGGTCAGGGAATTTCTCTTTGAAGCTAGCTTTGAGATATTGCTTGATTCCCGATGATGTCAACAGCATCCCTTCATATCAACACCATCATCAACCAAAAATGAGTTGTTGTGACGTCTATTCACGTCGTTCTTTTCTCTGTTTACCAGTCCTTGATGTTCTAGTGGCTAGGATTCGGCGCTCTCGCGGCCCGGGGTCGATTCCCGGTCAGGGAATTTCACTTTGAAGCTAGCTTTGAGATATTGCTTGATTCCCGATGATGTCAACAGCATCCCTTCATATCAACACCATCATCAACCAAAAATGAGTTGTTCTGATATTTATTCACGTCGTTCTTTTCTCTATTTACCAGTCCTTGATGGTCTAGTGGCTAGGATTCGGCGCTCTCACCGCCGCGGCCCGGGTTCGATTCCCGGTCAGGGAATTTCTCTTTGAAGCTAGCTTTGAGATATTGCTTGATTCCCGATGATGTCAACAGCATCCCTTCATATCAACACCATTATCAACCAAAAATGAGTTGTTGTGACGTCTCTTCACGTCGTTTTTTTCTCTGTTTACCTGTCCTTGATGGTCTAGTGGCTAGGATTCGGCGCTCTCACCGCCGCGGCCCGGGTTCGATTCCCGGTCAGGGAATTTCTCTTTGAAGCTAGCTTTGAGATATTGCTTGATTCCCGATGATGTCAACAGCATCCCTTCATATCAACACCATCATCAACCAAAAATGAGTTGTTGTGACGTCTATTCACGTCGTTCTTTTCTCTATTTACCGGTCCTTGATGGTCTAGTGGCTAGGATTCGGCGCTCTCACCGCTGCGGCCCGGGTTCGATTCCCGGTCAGGGAATTTCTCTTTGAAGCTAGCTTTGAGATATTGCTTGATTCCCGATGATGTCAACAGCATCCCTTCATATCAACACCATCATCAACCAAAAATGAGTTGTTGTGACGTCTATTCACGTCGTTCTTTTTTCTTTTTACCAGTCCTTGATGGTCTAGTGGCTAGGATTCGGCGCTCTCACCGCTGCGGCCCGGGTTCGATTCCCGGTCAGGGAATTTCTCTTTGAAGCTAGCTTTGAGATATTGCTTGATTCCCGATGATGTCAACAGCATCCCTTCATATCAACACCATTATCAACCAAAAATGAGTTGTTGTGACGTCTCTTCACGTCGTTATTTTCTCTGTTTACCTGTCCTTGATGGTCTAGTGGCTAGGATTCGGCGCTCTCACAGCCGCGGCCCGGGTTCGATTCCCGGTCAGGGAATTTCTCTTTGAAGCTAGCTTTGAGATATTGCTTGATTCTCGATGATGTCAACAGCATCCCTTCATACCAACACCATTATCAACCAAAAATGAGTTGTTGTTGACGTCTATTCACGTCGTTCTTTTCTCTGTTTACCAGTCCTTGATGGTCTAGTGGCTAGGATTCGGCGCTCTCACCGCCGCGGCCCGGGTTCGATTCCCGGTCAGGGAATTTCTCTTTGAAGCTAGCTTTGAGATATTGCTTGATTCTCGATGATGTCAACAGCATCCCTTCATACCAACACCATCATCAACCAAAAATGAGTTGTTGTGACGTCTCTTCACGTCGTTCTTTTTTCTATTTACCAGTCCTTGATGGTCTAGTGGCTAGGATTCGGCGCTCTCACCGCCGCGGCCCGGGTTCGATTCCCGGTCAGGGAATTTCTCTTTGAAGCTAGCTTTGAGATATTGCTTGATTCCCGATGATGTCAACAGCATCCCTTCATATCAACACCATTATCAACCAAAAATGAGTTGTTGTGACGTCTCTTCACGTCGTTATTTTCTCTGTTTAAATGTCCTTGATGGTCTAGTGGCTAGGATTCGGCGCTCTCATTGCCGCGGCCGGGGTTCGATTCCCAGTCAGGGAATTTCTCTTTGAAGCTAGCTTTGAGATATTGCTTGATTCTCGATGATGTCAACAGCATCCCTTCATACCAACACCATTATCAACCAAAAATGAGTTGTTGTTGACGTCTATTCACGTCGTTCTTTTCTCTGTTTACCAGTCCTTGATGGTCTAGTGGCTAGGATTCGGCGCTCTCACCGCCGCGGCCCGGGTTCGATTCCCGGTCAGGGAATTTCTCTTTGAAGCTAGCTTTGAGATATTGCTTGATTCTCGATGATGTCAACAGCATCCCTTCATACCAACACCATCATCAACCAAAAATGAGTTGTTGTGACGTCTCTTCACGTCGTTCTTTTTTCTGTTTACCAGTCCTTGATGGTCTAGTGGCTAGGATTCGGCGCTCTCACCGCCGCGGCCCGGGTTCGATTCCCGGTCAGGGAATTTCTCTTTGAAGCTAGCTTTGAGATATTGCTTGATTCCCGATGATGTCAACAGCATCCCTTCATATCAACACCATTATCAACCAAAAATGAGTTGTTGTGACGTCTCTTCACGTCGTTATTTTCTCTGTTTAAATGTCCTTGATGGTCTAGTGGCTAGGATTCGGCGCTCTCATCGCCGCGGCCCGTGTTTGATTCCCAGTCAGGGAATTTCTCTTTGAAGCTAGCTTTGAGATATTGCTTGATTCTCGATGATGTCAACAGCATCCCTTCATACCAACACCATCATCAACCAAAAATGAGTTGTTGTGACGTCTCTTCATGTCGTTCTTTTCTCTATTTACCTGTCCTTGATGGTCTAGTGGCTAGGATTCGGCGCTCTCACCGCCGCGGCCCGGGTTCGATTCCCGGTCAGGGAATTTCTCTTTGAAGCTAGCTTTGAGATATTGCTTGATTCCCGATGATGTCAACAGCATCCCTTCATATCAACACCATTATCAACCAAAAATGAGTTGTTGTGACGTCTCTTCACGTCGTTATTTTCTCTGTTTACCTGTCCTTGATGGTCTAGTGGCTAGGATTCGGCGCTCTCACAGCCGCGGCCCGGGTTCGATTCCCGGTCAGGGAATTTCTCTTTGAAGCTAGCTTTGAGATATTGCTTGATTCTCGATGATGTCAACAGCATCCCTTCATACCAACACCATTATCAACCAAAAAAGAGTTGTTGTTGACGTCTATTCACGTCGTTCTTTTCTCTGTTTACCAGTCCTTGATGGTCTAGTGGCTAGGATTCGGCGCTCTCACCGCCGCGGCCCGGGTTCGATTCCCGGTCAGGGAATTTCTCTTTGAAGCTAGCTTTGAGATATTGCTTGATTCTCGATGATGTCAACAGCATCCCTTCATACCAACACCATCATCAACCAAAAATGAGTTGTTGTGACGTCTCTTCATGTCGTTCTTTTCTCTATTTACCTGTCCTTGATGGTCTAGTGGCTAGGATTCGGCGCTCTCACCGCCGCGGCCCGGGTTCGATTCCCGGTCAGGGAATTTCTCTTTGAAGCTAGCTTTGAGATATTGCTTGATTCTCGATGATGTCAACAGCATCCCTTCACACCAACACCATTATCAACCAAAAATGAGTTGTTGTTGACGTCTATTCACGTCGTTCTTTTCTCTGTTTACCAGTCCTTGATGGTCTAGTGGCTAGGATTCGGCGCTCTCACCGCTGCGGCCTGGGTTCGATTCCCGGTCAGGGAATTTCTCTTTGAAGCTAGCTTTGAGATATTGCTTGATTCTCGATGATGTCAACAGCATCCCTTCATACCAACACCATCATCAACCAAAAATGAGTTGTTGTGACGTCTCTTCATGTCGTTCTTTTCTCTATTTACCAGTCCTTGATGGTCTAGTGGCTAGGATTCGGCGCTCTCACCGCCGCGGCCCGGGTTCGATTCCCGGTCAGGGAATTTCTCTTTGAAGCTAGCTTTGAGATATTGCTTGATTCCCGATGATGTCAACAGCATCCCTTCATATCAACACCATTATCAACCAAAAATGAGTTGTTGTGACGTCTCTTCACGTCGTTATTTTCTCTGTTTACCTGTCCTTGATGGTCTAGTGGCTAGGATTCGGCGCTCTCACAGCCGCGGCCCGGGTTCGATTCCCGGTCAGGGAATTTCTCTTTGAAGCTAGCTTTGAGATATTGCTTGATTCTCGATGATGTCAACAGCATCCCTTCATACCAACACCATTATCAACCAAAAAAGAGTTGTTGTTGACGTCTATTCACGTCGTTCTTTTCTCTGTTTACCAGTCCTTGATGGTCTAGTGGCTAGGATTCGGCGCTCTCACCGCCGCGGCCCGGGTTCGATTCCCGGTCAGGGAATTTCTCTTTGAAGCTAGCTTTGAGATATTGCTTGATTCTCGATGATGTCAACAGCATCCCTTCATACCAACACCATCATCAACCAAAAATGAGTTGTTGTGACGTCTCTTCATGTCGTTCTTTTCTCTATTTACCTGTCCTTGATGGTCTAGTGGCTAGGATTCGGCGCTCTCACCGCCGCGGCCCGGGTTCGATTCCCGGTCAGGGAATTTCTCTTTGAAGCTAGCTTTGAGATATTGCTTGATTCCCGATGATGTCAACAGCATCCCTTCATATCAACACCATTATCAACCAAAAATGAGTTGTTGTGACGTCTCTTCACGTCGTTATTTTCTCTGTTTACCTGTCCTTGATGGTCTAGTGGCTAGGATTCGGCGCTCTCACAGCCGCGGCCCGGGTTCGATTCCCGGTCAGGGAATTTCTCTTTGAAGCTAGCTTTGAGATATTGCTTGATTCTCGATGATGTCAACAGCATCCCTTCATACCAACACCATTATCAACCAAAAATGAGTTGTTGTTGACGTCTATTCACGTCGTTCTTTTCTCTGTTTACCAGTCCTTGATGGTCTAGTGGCTAGGATTCGGCGCTCTCACCGCCGCGGCCCGGGTTCGGTTCCCGGTCAGGGAATTTCTCTTTGAAGCTAGCTTTGAGATATTGCTTGATTCTCGATGATGTCAACAGCATCCCTTCATACCAACACCATCATCAACCAAAAATGAGTTGTTGTGACGTCTATTCACGTCGTTCTTTTCTCTGTTTACCAGTCCTTGATGGTCTAGTGGCTAGGATTCGGCGCTCTCGCGGCCCGGGTTCGATTCCCGGTCAGGGAATTTCACTTTGAAGCTAGCTTTGAGATATTGCTTGATTCCCAATGATGTCAACAGCATCCCTTCATATCAACCAAAAATGAGTTGTTTTGACGTCTATTCACGTCGTTCTTTTCTCTATTTACCAGTCCTTGATGGTCTAGTGGCTAGGACTCGGCGCTCTCACTGCCGCGGCCTGGGTTCGATGGCCGGTCAGGGAATTCTTCTTTGAAGTTTGCTTGATTCCCGATGATATCACAAGTCAACAGCATCCCTTCATATCAACACCATTATCAACCAAAAATGAGTTGTTGTGACGTCTATTCACGTCGTTCTTTTCTCTGTTTACCAGTCCTTGATGGTCTAGTGGCTAGGATTCGATGCTTTTGCCGCCGCGGCCCGGATTCGATTCCCGGTCAGGGAATTTCTCTTTGAAGCTAGCTTTGAGAAATTGCTTGATTCCCGATGATGTCAACAGCATTTCTTCATATCAACACCATTATCAACCAAAAATGAGTTGTTGTGACGTCTATTCACGTCGTTCTTTTCTGTTTGGCAGTCCTTGATGGTCTAGTGGCTAGGATTCGGCGCTCTCTGCCGCTGCCCCGGTTCGATTCCCGGTCAGGGAATTTCTCTTTGAAGCTATCTTTGAGATATTGCTTGATTCCCGATGATGTCAACAGCATCCCTTCATATCAACACCATTATCAACCAAAAATGAGCTGTTGTGACGTCTATTCACGTCGTTCTTTTCTCTCTTTACCTGTCCTTGATGGTCTAGTGTCTATGATTCGGCGCTCTCACTGCCGCGGCCCGGGTTCGATTCCCGGTCAGGGAATTTTTCTTTGAAGCTAGCTTTGAGATATTGCTTGATTCTCGATGATGTCAACAGCATTACTTCATATCAACACCATTATCAACCAAAAATGAGTTGTTGTGACGTCTATTCACGTCGTTCTTTTCTCTGTTTACCAGTCCTTGATGGTCTAGTGGCTAGGATTCGGCGCTCTCATTGCCGCAGCCCGGGTTCGATTCCCGGTCAGGGAATTTCTCTTTGAAGCTACCTTAGAGATATTGCTTGATTCCCGATGATGTCAACAGCATCCCTTCATATCAACACCATCATCAACCAAAAATGAGTTGTTGTGACGTTTATTCACGTCGTTCTTTTCTCTATTTACCAGTCCTTGATGGTCTAGTGGCTAGGATTCGGCGTTCTCACCGCCGCGGCCCGGGTTCGATTCCCGGTCAGGGAATTTCTCTTTGAAGCTAGCTTTGAGATATTGCTTGATTCTCGATGATGTCAACAGCATCCCTTCATACCAACACCATTATCAACCAAAAATGAGTTGTTGTTGACGTCTATTCACGTCGTTCTTTTCTCTGTTTACCAGTCCTTGATGGTCTAGTGGCTAGGATTCGGCGCTCTCACCGCCGCGGCCCGGGTTCGGTTCCCGGTCAGGGAATTTCTCTTTGAAGCTAGCTTTGAGATATTGCTTGATTCTCGATGATGTCAACAGCATCCCTTCATACCAACACCATCATCAACCAAAAATGAGTTGTTGTGACGTCTATTCACGTCGTTCTTTTCTCTGTTTACCAGTCCTTGATGGTCTAGTGGCTAGGATTCGGCGCTCTCGCGGCCCGGGTTCGATTCCCGGTCAGGGAATTTCACTTTGAAGCTAGCTTTGAGATATTGCTTGATTCCCAATGATGTCAACAGCATCCCTTCATATCAACCAAAAATGAGTTGTTGTGACGTCTATTCACGTCGTTCTTTTCTCTATTTACCAGTCCTTGATGGTCTAGTGGCTAGGACTTGGCGCTCTCACCGCCGCGGCCTGGGTTCGATGGCCGGTCAGGGAATTTCTCTTTGAAGCTAGCTTTGAGATATTGCTTGATTCTCGATGATGTCAACAGCATCCCTTCACACCAACACCATTATCAACCAAAAATGAGTTGTTGTTGACGTCTATTCACGTCGTTCTTTTCTCTGTTTACCAGTCCTTGATGGTCTAGTGGCTAGGATTCGGCGCTCTCACCGCCGCGGCCCGGGTTCGATTCCCGGTCAGGGAATTTCTCTTTGAAGCTAGCTTTGAGATATTGCTTGATTCCCGATGATGTCAACAGCATCCCTTCATATCAACACCATCATCAACCAAAAATGAGTTGTTGTGACGTCTATTCACGTCGTTCTTTTCTCTATTTACCGGTCCTTGATGGTCTAGTGGCTAGGATTCGGCGCTCTCACCGCTGCGGCCCGGGTTCGATTCCCGGTCAGGGAATTTCTCTTTGAAGCTAGCTTTGAGATATTGCTTGATTCCCGATGATGTCAACAGCATCCCTTCATATCAACACCATCATCAACCAAAAATGAGTTGTTGTGACGTCTATTCACGTCGTTCTTTTTTCTTTTTACCAGTCCTTGATGGTCTAGTGGCTAGGATTCGGCGCTCTCACCGCTGCGGCCCGGGTTCGATTCCCGGTCAGGGAATTTCTCTTTGAAGCTAGCTTTGAGATATTGCTTGATTCCCGATGATGTCAACAGCATCCCTTCATATCAACACCATTATCAACCAAAAATGAGTTGTTGTGACGTCTCTTCACGTCGTTATTTTCTCTGTTTACCTGTCCTTGATGGTCTAGTGGCTAGGATTCGGCGCTCTCACAGCCGCGGCCCGGGTTCGATTCCCGGTCAGGGAATTTCTCTTTGAAGCTAGCTTTGAGATATTGCTTGATTCTCGATGATGTCAACAGCATCCCTTCATACCAACACCATTATCAACCAAAAATGAGTTGTTGTTGACGTCTATTCACGTCGTTCTTTTCTCTGTTTACCAGTCCTTGATGGTCTAGTGGCTAGGATTCGGCGCTCTCACCGCCGCGGCCCGGGTTCGATTCCCGGTCAGGGAATTTCTCTTTGAAGCTAGCTTTGAGATATTGCTTGATTCTCGATGATGTCAACAGCATCCCTTCATACCAACACCATCATCAACCAAAAATGAGTTGTTGTGACGTCTCTTCACGTCGTTCTTTTCTCTATTTACCAGTCCTTGATGGTCTAGTGGCTAGGATTCGGCGCTCTCGCGGCCCGGGTTCGATTCCCGGTCAGGGAATTTCTCTTTGAAGCTAGCTTTGAGATATTGCTTGATTCCCGATGATGTCAACAGCATCCCTTCATATCAACACCATTATCAACCAAAAATGAGTTGTTGTGACGTCTCTTCACGTCGTTATTTTCTCTGTTTACCTGTCCTTGATGGTCTAGTGGCTAGGATTCGGCGCTCTCACCGCCGCGGCCCGGGTTTGATTCCCGGTCAGGGAATTTCTCTTTGAAGCTAGCTTTGAGATATTGCTTGATTCTCGATGATGTCAACAGCATCCCTTCATACCGACACCATCATCAACCAAAAATGAGTTGTTGTGACGTCTCTTCATGTCGTTCTTTTCTCTATTTACCAGTCCTTGATGGTCTAGTGGCTAGGATTCGGCGCTCTCACCGCCGCGGCCCGGGTTCGATTCCCGGTCAGGGAATTTCTCTTTGAAGCTAGCTTTGAGATATTGCTTGATTCCCGATGATGTCAACAGCATCCCTTCATATCAACACCATTATCAACCAAAAATGAGTTGTTGTGACGTCTCTTCACGTCGTTATTTTCTCTGTTTACCTGTCCTTGATGGTCTAGTGGCTAGGATTCGGCGCTCTCACCGCCGCGGCCCGGGTTCGATTCCCGGTCAGGGAATTTCTCTTTGAAGCTAGCTTTGAGATATTGCTTGATTCTCGATGATGTCAACAGCATCCCTTCATACCAACACCATTATCAACCAAAAATGAGTTGTTGTTGACGTCTATTCACGTCGTTCTTTTCTCTGTTTACCAGTCCTTGATGGTCTAGTGGCTAGGATTCGGCGCTCTCACCGCCGCGGCCCGGGTTCGATTCCCGGTCAGGGAATTTCTCTTTGAAGCTAGCTTTGAGATATTGCTTGATTCTCGATGATGTCAACAGCATCCCTTCATACCAACACCATCATCAACCAAAAATGAGTTGTTGTGACGTCTCTTCATGTCGTTCTTTTCTCTATTTACCAGTCCTTGATGGTCTAGTGGCTAGGATTCGGCGCTCTCACTGCCGCGGCCCGGGTTCGATTCCCGGTCAGGGAATTTCTCTTTGAAGCTAGCTTTGAGATATTGCTTGATTCCCGATGATGTCAACAGCATCCCTTCATATCAACACCATTATCAACCAAAAATGAGTTGTTGTGACGTCTATTCACGTCGTTCTTTTCTCTGTTTACCAGTCCTTGATGGTCTAGTGGCTAGGATTCGGCGCTCTCGCGGCCCGGGGTCGATTCCCGGTCAGGGAATTTCACTTTGAAGCTAGCTTTGAGATATTGCTTGATTCCCGATGATGTCAACAGCATCCCTTCATATCAACACCATCATCAACCAAAAATGAGTTGTTCTGATGTTTATTCACGTCGTTCTTTTCTCTATTTACCAGTCCTTGATGGTCTAGTGGCTAGGATTCGGCGCTCTCACCGCCGCGGCCCGGGTTTGATTCCCGGTCAGGGAATTTCTCTTTGAAGCTAGCTTTGAGATATTGCTTGATTCCCGATGATGTCAACAGCATCCCTTCATATCAACACCATTATCAACCAAAAATGAGTTGTTGTGACGTCTATACACGTCGTTCTTTTCTCTATTTACAGGTCCTTGATGGTCTAGTGGCTAGGATTTGGCGCTCTCACTGCTGCGGCCTGGGTTCGATTCCCGGTCAGGGAATTTCTCTTTGAAGCTAGCTTTGAGATATTGCTTGATTCCCGATGATGTCAACAGCATCCCTTCATATCGACACCATTATCAACCAAAAATGAGTTGTTGTGACGTCTATTCACGTCGTTCTTTTCTCTGTTTACCAGTCCTTGATGTTCTAGTGGCTAGGATTCGGCGCTCTCACCGCCGCGGCCCGGGTTCGATTCCCGGTCAGGGAATTTCTCTTTGAAGCTAGCTTTGAGATATTGCTTGATTCCCGATGATGTCAACAGCATCCCTTCATATCAACACCATTATCAACCAAAAATGAGTTGTTGTGACGTCTCTTCACGTCGTTATTTTCTCTGTTTAAATGTCCTTGATGGTCTAGTGGCTAGGATTCGGCGCTCTCATCGCCGCGGCCCGTGTTTGATTCCCAGTCAGGGAATTTCTCTTTGAAGCTAGCTTTGAGATATTGCTTGATTCTCGATGATGTCAACAGCATCCCTTCATACCAACACCATTATCAACCAAAAATGAGTTGTTGTTGACGTCTATTCACGTCGTTCTTTTCTCTGTTTACCAGTCCTTGATGGTCTAGTGGCTAGGATTCGGTGCTCTCACCGCCGCGGCCCGGGTTCGATTCCCGTTCAGGGAATTTCTCTTTGAAGCTAGCTTTGAGATATTGCTTGATTCTCGATGATGTCAACAGCATCCCTTCATACCAACACCATCATCAACCAAAAATGAGTTGTTGTGACGTCTCTTCATGTCGTTCTTTTCTCTATTTACCAGTCCTTGATGGTCTAGTGGCTAGGATTCGGCGCTCTCACCGCCGCGGCCCGGGTTCGATTCCCGGTCAGGGAATTTCTCTTTGAAGCTAGCTTTGAGATATTGCTTGATTCCCGATGATGTCAACAGCATCCCTTCATATCAACACCATTATCAACCAAAAATGAGTTGTTGTGACGTCTATTCACGTCGTTCTTTTCTCTGTTTACCAGTCCTTGATGGTCTAGTGGCTAGGATTCGGCGCTCTCGCGGCCCGGGGTCGATTCCCGGTCAGGGAATTTCACTTTGAAGCTAGCTTTGAGATATTGCTTGATTCCCGATGATGTCAACAGCATCCCTTCATATCAACACCATCATCAACCAAAAATGAGTTGTTCTGATGTTTATTCACGTCGTTCTTTTCTCTATTTACCAGTCCTTGATGGTCTAGTGGCTAGGATTCGGCGCTCTCAACGCCGCGGCCCGGGTTTGATTCCCGGTCAGGGAATTTCTCTTTGAAGCTAGCTTTGAGATATTGCTTGATTCCCGATGATGTCAACAGCATCCCTTCATATCAACACCATTATCAACCAAAAATGAGTTGTTGTGACGTCTATACACGTCGTTCTTTTCTCTATTTACAGGTCCTTGATGGTCTAGTGGCTAGGATTTGGCGCTCTCACTGCTGCAGCCTGGGTTCGATTCCCGGTCAGGGAATTTCTCTTTGAAGCTAGCTTTGAGATATTGCTTGATTCCCGATGATGTCAACAGCATCCCTTCATATCGACACCATTATCAACCAAAAATGAGTTGTTGTGACGTCTATTCACGTCGTTCTTTTCTCTGTTTACCAGTCCTTGATGTTCTAGTGGCTAGGATTCGGCGCTCTCGCGGCCCGGGGTCGATTCCCGGTCAGGGAATTTCACTTTGAAGCTAGCTTTGAGATATTGCTTGATTCCCGATGATGTCAACAGCATCCCTTCATATCAACACCATCATCAACCAAAAATGAGTTGTTCTGATATTTATTCACGTCGTTCTTTTCTCTATTTACCAGTCCTTGATGGTCTAGTGGCTAGGATTCGGCGCTCTCACTGCCGCAGCCCGGGTTCGATTCCCGGTCAGGGAATTTCTCTTTGAAGTAAGGGAATTGCCCAAAATGTGTGCTAATTGTCAGTCATTTTGCATTGGGCCTTGCTCTAATTGTCAAAAATGTTCCACGGTGTCTTTGTTTTTTGACAAATGGGGCACCGTGACAAATGGAACAAATTAACATGGTGTCAATTGGGAACAAAACTGGCAGATGGGCAAATAAATGACAATTGGGGAGTGAAGGTGTGTTGAACTACAAAATCCTGCGGGGGGCGACAACTTACAAATAATTGATTCTGTGACAGATAGGAACGATACTGACAATGTGACTAAATTATTTTTGTTTCATGCAAATGTGGGAGTGCATTGTGACGTTTAGGGCCATTTGTGACAAATGGAACAAAGATTCCTCAAATCATCTGAAAGTCCGTGAAAGTCCTTGAATGACCTTGAATGACCTTGAAAAGCTTGAAAAGGTTGGAAATTTGCTATTATTCCAAACTAATATTTTAAATCAGCTACGGTGAACAACAGAGGACTCTCTTCAAGGATCTGTTGGTTTTAGCTAGCTAGCATGCTGCTACCGGAAGTTAGCTTTCTAGAGGGTCTACAGACTTGTGCTTTCAGTATGTCATTTAGGGCATCCAGGACAATGGTTCCACCAAGTTTCAAGCACTTTGGAACTTTTTCTAAGGGAGCTTTTGACCTTTGAATGTGTGAATTTGGGCGTTTTGGGGGTTTTTAAACCACTCCTACGCAGCGATGCTAAGGGCTAGCGTGGTATAAATGACATGGTTGGGCCCCATTTGGGAGTGGCTACAACGTGAAAAAGAAAGCTAAGCTCTGACATGTTTAGAAAAAAATGACCTTCAAACTGAGCAATATCAACCCCACGACCTCATTGTAGGCCCCTTGCAGAGTGTCTGTGCAAAATCTGGAGTCTTTAGAACTAATCTGTGATGTATTATGACCATTCTTAAAATTGACTGTCGATGGGAGCATTTCTGACGATTGAGCACATTTTGAGTAAGGAATCGAGAATCCTTGTAATTCAAAAATGACAATTCGACTACATTAACATGGGCAAAATAGTTAGTCTAATTGTCACATGCGCTAATGGTTTTAGCTAGCTAGCATGCTGCTACCGGAAGTTAGCTTTCTAGAGGGTCACAAAAATCACTTTTTTGCAAAAAAGTAGAGTACGGTGGACAACAGAGGACGCTCTACTAGGGCCAGTTGGTTTCAAGTAGCTAGCATAATGCTACCGGAAGTTAGCTTTCTAGAGGGTCTAGAGACTTGTGCTTTTAGAATCCTATTCAGGGCTTCCAGGACAATGGACTCATCCAGTTTCAAGCACTTTCAATCTTTCCCTGAGGAGATATGAACCTTTGAAAGAGTGAAATTGGTGTTTTTCGGGGTTCTTTAAGCCACTCCCACGCAGCGTTGCTAAGGGTTACGGAGCCACATCCGGCATGGTTGGACTCCATTTGGGAGTGGCTACAACCTCAAAAAGAAAGCTAAGCTCTAGCACGTTCAGAACAAAAAAAGCCCCGATCGGCCCAGACTCTTCAGGTGGTCTCAGGTTCGCTAAGTCCAAGACCCTCTCCAAATCCTGAATTTTATGCTGCCAATTAAGACTTTTGCTTGTTTTTAAGGGGATTTCACCCCATGATCTCATTGTAGGCCCTCTCCTGAGTGTCTGTGAGAAAAATGGGAGCTTAGATATTAATATTTAGTGGATTATGGCCATTTTTGCACTTGTCAAAAAAGATCAAAGGGCAACGTCGTTAGGGTCGGGTTCGGGCCCTTAACTTGCAGCTTTTGGCCCCAGATTTGAGATTCTGTATGTTGAGAAGCCCCTCTTTGAATAGGAAAAGAATGCACATCTCTAAGTGGTTTTAAAGTAATTAATTTGAATTAAAAGACTTTTTCAAGATTTTGCCACTGACAATTGGCATAAATTTGGGAGCTTGGCACCCGGCCAATTCCTTCTTGTGAATGTTTTAGAGGAGATTTCACCTCATGGCCTCATTGTAGGCACTGTCCTGAGTGTCTGTGAGAAAAATGGGAGTTTAAATATTAATATTTAGGGAATTATTGCAATTTTTACATTAACAAAATGTAAGGGAATTGGGGTCAAATGTCACACTTTGGGCCTGTATTAGGGGGTCTTGCCTTGTAGCGTTTCGCCCCAAATTTCAGGGGATGCATGTTGAGAAGCCCCTCTTAATTTAGGAAAAGAATGCACATCTCTAAGTTCATGTAAAGTATTTTTTCTGAATTAAAAGACTGGTCTCAAGATTTCTCAACTGACGATTGGACTAAATTTGGACCCAAGTATCCCTATAATTCAAAAAATGACAATTCGACTGCATTAACATGGGCAAAATAGTTAGTCTAATTGTCCCTGTCTGTGACAAATGGGTCATTTCCAGACAATTGGGTCATTTCCAAAAATGCATTTTTCAAAAAAGGCCTTTCAGAGGCCTTTCTCGACTCGAGTGACATTTTGCTGGGTGCACTTGAAACACTTTAAAATCACTTTTTTGCACAAAACTGGAGTATGGTGGACATCAGAGGATGCTCTACTAGGGCCACTTGATTTTAAGTAGCTAGCATGTTGCTACCGGAAGTTAGCTTTCTAGAGGGTCTAGAGACTTGTGCTTTTAGAATCCTATTCAGGGCTTCCAGGACAATGGACCCATCCAGTTTCAAGCACTTTCAATCTTTCTCTGAGGAGATATGAACCTTTGAAGGAGTGAAATTGGTGTTTTTCGGGGTTCTTTAAGCCACTCCCAGGCAGCGTTGCTAAGGGTTACGGAGCAACATCCGGCATGGTTGGACTCCATTTGGGAGTGGCTACAACCTCAAAAAGAAAGCTAAGCTCTAGCACGTTCAGAACAAAAAAAGCCCCGATCGGCCCAGACTCTTCAGGTGGTCTCAGGTTCGCTAAGTCCAAGACCCTCTCCAAATCCTGAATTTTATGCTGCCAATTAAGACTTTTGCTTGTTTTTAAGGGGATTTCACCCCATGATCTCATTGTAGGCCCTCTCCTGAGTGTCTGTGAGAAAAATGGGAGCTTAGATATTAATATTTAGTGGATTATGGCCATTTTTGCACTTGTCAAAAAAGATCAAAGGGCAACGTCGTTAGGGTCGGGTTCGGGCCCTTAACTTGCAGCTTTTGGCCCCAGATTTGAGATTCTGTATGTTGAGAAGCCCCTCTTTGAATAGGAAAAGAATGCACATCTCTAAGTGGTTTTAAAGTAATTAATTTGAATTAAAAGACTTTTTCAAGATTTTGCCACTGACAATTGGCATAAATTTGGGAGCTTGGCACCCGGCCAATTCCTTCTTGTGAATGTTTTAGAGGAGATTTCACCTCATGGCCTCATTGTAGGCACTGTCCTGAGTGTCTGTGAGAAAAATGGGAGTTTAAATATTAATATTTAGGGAATTATTGCAATTTTTACATTAACAAAATGTAAGGGAATTGGGGTCAAATGTCACACTTTGGGCCTGTATTAGGGGGTCTTGCCTTGTAGCGTTTCGCCCCAAATTTCAGGGGATGCATGTTGAGAAGCCCCTCTTAATTTAGGAAAAGAATGCACATCTCTAAGTTCATGTAAAGTATTTTTTCTGAATTAAAAGACTGGTCTCAAGATTTCTCAACTGACGATTGGACTAAATTTGGACCCAAGTATCCCTATAATTCAAAAAATGACAATTCGACTGCATTAACATGGGCAAAATAGTTAGTCTAATTGTCCCTGTCTGTGACAAATGGGTCATTTCCAGACAATTGGGTCATTTCCAAAAATGCATTTTTCAAAAAAGGCCTTTCAGAGGCCTTTCTCGACTCGAGTGACATTTTGCTGGGTGCACTTGAAACACTTTAAAATCACTTTTTTGCACAAAACTGGAGTATGGTGGACATCAGAGGATGCTCTACTAGGGCCACTTGATTTTAAGTAGCTAGCATGTTGCTACCGGAAGTTAGCTTTCTAGAGGGTCTAGAGACTTGTGCTTTTAGAATCCTATTCAGGGCTTCCAGGACAATGGACCCATCCAGTTTCAAGCACTTTCAATCTTTCTCTGAGGAGATATGAACCTTTGAAGGAGTGAAATTGGTGTTTTTCGGGGTTCTTTAAGCCACTCCCAGGCAGCGTTGCTAAGGGTTACGGAGCAACATCCGGCATGGTTGGACTCCATTTGGGAGTGGCTACAACCTCAAAAAGAAAGCTAAGCTCTAGCACGTTCAGAACAAAAAAAGCCCCGATCGGCCCAGACTCTTCAGGTGGTCTCAGGTTCGCTAAGTCCAAGACCCTCTCCAAATCCTGAATTTTATGCTGCCAATTAAGACTTTTGCTTGTTTTTAAGGGGATTTCACCCCATGATCTCATTGTAGGCCCTCTCCTGAGTGTCTGTGAGAAAAATGGGAGCTTAGATATTAATATTTAGTGGATTATGGCCATTTTTGCACTTGTCAAAAAAGATCAAAGGGCAACGTCGTTAGGGTCGGGTTCGGGCCCTTAACTTGCAGCTTTTGGCCCCAGATTTGAGATTCTGTATGTTGAGAAGCCCCTCTTTGAATAGGAAAAGAATGCACATCTCTAAGTGGTTTTAAAGTAATTAATTTGAATTAAAAGACTTTTTCAAGATTTTGCCACTGACAATTGGCATAAATTTGGGAGCTTGGCACCCGGCCAATTCCTTCTTGTGAATGTTTTAGAGGAGATTTCACCTCATGGCCTCATTGTAGGCACTGTCCTGAGTGTCTGTGAGAAAAATGGGAGTTTAAATACTAATATTTAGGGAATTATTGCAATTTTTACATTAACAAAATGTAAGGGAATCGGGGTCAAATGTCACACTTTGGGCCTGTATTAGGGGGTCTTGCCTTGTAGCGTTTCGCCCCAAATTTCAGGGGATGCATGTTGAGAAGCCCCTCTTAATTTAGGAAAAGAATGCACATCTCTAAGTTCATGTAAAGTATTTTTTCTGAATTAAAAGACTGGTCTCAAGATTTCTCAACTGACGATTGGACTAAATTTGGACTCAAGTATCCCTATAATTCAAAAAATGACAATTCGACTGCATTAACATGGGCAAAATAGTTACTCTAATTGTCCCTGTCTGTGACAAATGGGTCATTTCCAGACAATTGGGTCATTTCCAAAAATGCATTTTTCAAAAAAGGCCTTTCAGAGGCCTTTCTCGACTCGAGTGACATTTTGCTGGGTGCACTTGAAACACTTTAAAATCACTTTTTTGCACAAAACTGGAGTATGGTGGACATCAGAGGATGCTCTACTAGGGCCACTTGATTTTAAGTAGCTAGCATGTTGCTACCGGAAGTTAGCTTTCTAGAGGGTCTGCAGACTTGTGCTTTCAGTATGTCATTTAAGGCTTCTGGATCAATGTTCCCACCAAGTTTCAAAACGTTACGAGCTGTTTTAGCATCTCTCTGAGCCAACAAGAACTGGTAAAGTTGTCCTCAATTGGAGTATAATGGTTTAAAATCCTTATGTCTTTTAAGTGGCTTTAGCTCAATGTGATCAGTCACGGACCTTGAATCACAAAGTTGCTGGTTCTAATCTTGGTCAAGGCAAGTTTCTGAAGTCTTTAGCACTTACCTTTGAGATATTATGGACATTCTTCCATTGGAAGAAAAAGCACAAATATTAGGTTATTTTCGTCACTTTTTACACTTTGGACCCGTGTTTGGACCCTTTAACTTGCAGCTTTTGGCCCCAGATTTGAGGGTATGTATGGTGAAAAGCCCCTCTTAATTTAGGAAAAGAATCCACATCTCTAAGTGGTTTTAAAGTAATTAATTTGAATTATGAAGATTACTGATTCCTTACAAAATGACAATTCGACTACATTAACATGAGCCGAATACTTAGTCTAATTGTCAATGGCCACTGACAATTAGACTAACTATTTTGCCCATGTTAATGTAGTCGAATTGTCATTTTTTGAATTATAAGGATCATCGATTCCTAAAAAAATGACAATTCGACAACATTAACATGGGCCAAATACTTAGTCTAATTGTCAATGGCCACTGACAATTAGACTAACTATTTTGCCCATGTTAATGTAGTCGAATTGTCATTTTTTGAATTATAAGGATCATCGATTCCTAAAAAAATGACAATTCGACAACATTAACATGGGCCAAATACTTAGTCTAATTGTCAATGGCCACTGACAATTAGACTAACTATTTTGCCCATGTTAATGTAGTCGAATTGTCATTTTTTGAATTATAAGGAGCATCGATTCCTTACAAAATGACAATTCGACTACATTAACATGGGCAAAATACTTAGTCTAATTGTCAATGGCCACTGACAATTAGACTAACTATTTTGCCCATGTTAATGTAGTCGAATTGTCATTTTTTGAATCATCAGGATCATCGATTCCGTGAAAATTCGGCCACACGTGGCAAAGTCAAAGTGTATGTTTTTTAGATAGTTCCTGAGGTATTGGGTCCAAAATGGTCGCCATTTAACGCTGATTCGAGATATGTATGTCTCATTGTGTAACTTTTCCAGATGTCAACTACAGCTATCGGTCCCAGATTGGATGCTATCTATGTTGAGAAGCCCCTCTTAATTTACGAAAAGAATCCACATCTCTAAGTGGTTTTAAAGTAATTAATTTGAATTATGAAGATTACTGATTCCTTACAAAATGACAATTCGACTACATTAACATGAGCCGAATACTTAGTCTAATTGTCAATGGCCACTGACAATTAGACTAACTATTTTGCCCATGTTAATGTAGTCGAATTGTCATTTTTTGAATTATAAGGATCATCGATTCCTTACAAAATGACAATTCGACAACATTAACATGGGCCAAATACTTAGTCTAATTGTCAATGGCCACTGACAATTAGACTAACTATTTTGCCCATGTTAATGTAGTCGAATTGTCATTTTTTGAATCATCAGGATCATCGATTCCGTGAAAATTCGGCCACACGTGGCAAAGTCAAAGTGTATGTTTTTTAGATAGTTCCTGAGGTATTGGGTCCAAAATGGTCGCCATTTAACGCTGATTCGAGATATGTATGTCTCATTGTGTAACTTTTCCAGATGTCAACTACAGCTATCGGTCCCAGATTGGATGCTATCTATGTTGAGAAGCCCCTCTTAATTTACGAAAAGAATCCACATCTCTAAGTGGTTTTAAAGTAATTAATTTGAATTATGAAGATTACTGATTCCTTACAAAATGACAATTCGACTACATTAACATGAGCCGAATACTTAGTCTAATTGTCAATGGCCACTGACAATTAGACTAACTATTTTGCCCATGTTAATGTAGTCGAATTGTCATTTTTTGAATTATAAGGATCATCGATTCCTTACAAAATGACAATTCGACAACATTAACATGGGCCAAATACTTAGTCTAATTGTCAATGGCCACTGACAATTAGACTAACTATTTTGCCCATGTTAATGTAGTCGAATTGTCATTTTTTGAATCATCAGGATCATTGATTCCGTGAAAATTCGGCCACACGTGGCAAAGTCAAAGTGTATGTTTTTTAGATAGTTCCTGAGGTATTGGGTCCAAAATGGTCGCCATTTAACGCTGATTCGAGATATGTATGTCTCATTGTGTAACTTTTCCAGATGTCAACTACAGCTATCGGTCCCAGATTGGATGCTATCTATGTTGAGAAGCCCCTCTTAATTTACGAAAAGAATCCACATCTCTAAGTGGTTTTAAAGTAATTAATTTGAATTATGAAGATTACTGATTCCTTACAAAATGACAATTCGACTACATTAACATGAGCCGAATACTTAGTCTAATTGTCAATGGCCACTGACAATTAGACTAACTATTTTGCCCATGTTAATGTAGTCGAATTGTCATTTTTTGAATTATAAGGATCATCGATTCCTTACAAAATGACAATTCGACAACATTAACATGGGCCAAATACTTAGTCTAATTGTCAATGGCCACTGACAATTAGACTAACTATTTTGCCCATGTTAATGTAGTCGAATTGTCATTTTTTGAATCATCAGGATCATTGATTCCGTGAAAATTCGGCCACACGTGGCAAAGTCAAAGTGTATGTTTTTTAGATAGTTCCTGAGGTATTGGGTCTAAAATGGTCGCCATTTAACGCTGATTCGAGATATGTATGTCTCATTGTGTAACTTTTCCAGATGTCAACTACAGCTATCGGTCCCAGATTGGATGCTATCTATGTTGAGAAGCCCCTCTTAATTTACGAAAAGAATCCACATCTCTAAGTGGTTTTAAAGTAATTAATTTGAATTATGAAGATTACTGATTCCTTACAAAATGACAATTCGACTACATTAACATGAGCCGAATACTTAGTCTAATTGTCAATGGCCACTGACAATTAGACTAACTATTTTGCCCATGTTAATGTAGTCGAATTGTCATTTTTTGAATTATAAGGAGCATCGATTCCTTACAAAATGACATTTAGACTAAATTAATGTGGGCCGAATTTTATTCTAATTGTCTATTGCATTTTTTTTATCCATTTTTTACAATTTAACGCTGGTCCGAGATATCTACGTCTCGACGCTGTACGAGGAACGGCGGAGGAGATCCCGCGCTTTAAAATGTTTGCGCGCGACCCGCCGGCCATTGCCATCGATTGTCAATTTTGTGCCCATTTGTCAGTCTCATTTGTCATTTTTGTTCCCATTTGTCACATGACGATTGGGAACAAAACTGACAATTGAGGGCAGGCGACCCCGAGTGTCATTAATATTCCCAACTGTCATTGCCCGAGTGTCATTTTTGTTCCCATTTGTCACGTGAATATTGGGAACAAAACTGACAATTGAGGCGGGCTACCCCGAGTGTCATTAATATTCCCAACTGTCATTGCCCGAGTGTCATTTTTGTTCCCAATTGTCTTTTGGCCCTCGCCCACTGGTGGCGGGGAGCGAGATTGCAATTTTCCGACCGCACTTTGAAAAATCGCCACGCGCTCTCCGGCGGTCCGATTTGCCCGGCATTTGACCCTCCCGAAGTCCAACTGTCGAACTGGCCCTCCGCGAAACCCGCTTATTTTTAAAGTGTTCCTACACGTCCGTTAGGAAGCCCCGAAGCGGGGCCGCTTTTTCCATCCGTGCGTAATGTTAATGTGTGCTAAGTGTCACGGAGGTGCCTAGCGGGAGGCTAGCTTTGAGATATTGCTTGATTCCCGATGATGTCAACAGCATCCCTTCATATCAACACCATTATCAACCAAAAATGAGTTGTTGTGACGTCTCTTCACGTCGTTTTTTTCTCTGTTTACCTGTCCTTGATGGTCTAGTGGCTAGGATTCGGCGCTCTCACCGCCGCGGCCCGGGTTCGATTCCCGGTCAGGGAATTTCTCTTTGAAGCTAGCTTTGAGATATTGCTTGATTCCCGATGATGTCAACAGCATCCCTTCATATCAACACCATCATCAACCAAAAATGAGTTGTTGTGACGTCTATTCACGTCGTTCTTTTCTCTATTTACCGGTCCTTGATGGTCTAGTGGCTAGGATTCGGCGCTCTCACCGCTGCGGCCTGGGTTCGATTCCCGGTCAGGGAATTTCTCTTTGAAGCTAGCTTTGAGATATTGCTTGATTCTCGATGATGTCAACAGCATCCCTTCATACCAACACCATCATCAACCAAAAATGAGTTGTTGTGACGTCTCTTCACGTCGTTCTTTTCTCTATTTACCAGTCCTTGATGGTCTAGTGGCTAGGATTCGGCGCTCTCACCGCCGCGGCCCGGGTTCGATTCCCGGTCAGGGAATTTCACTTTGAAGCTAGCTTTGAGATATTGCTTGATTCCCGATGATGTCAACAGCATCCCTTCATATCAACACCATCATCAACCAAAAATGAGTTGTTCTGATGTTTATTCACGTCGTTCTTTTCTCTATTTACCAGTCCTTGATGGTCTAGTGGCTAGGATTCGGCGCTCTCACCGCCGCGGCCCGGGTTTGATTCCCGGTCAGGGAATTTCTCTTTGAAGCTAGCTTTGAGATATTGCTTGATTCCCGATGATGTCAACAGCATCCCTTCATATCAACACCATTATCAACCAAAAATGAGTTGTTGTGACGTCTATACACGTCGTTCTTTTCTCTATTTACAGGTCCTTGATGGTCTAGTGGCTAGGATTTGGCGCTCTCACTGCTGCGGCCTGGGTTCGATTCCCGGTCAGGGAATTTCTCTTTGAAGCTAGCTTTGAGATATTGCTTGATTCCCGATGATGTCAACAGCATCCCTTCATATCAACACCATTATCAACCAAAAATGAGTTGTTGTGACGTCTATACACGTCGTTCTTTTCTCTATTTACAGGTCCTTGATGGTCTAGTGGCTAGGATTTGGCGCTCTCACTGCTGCGGCCTGGGTTCGATTCCCGGTCAGGGAATTTCTCTTTGAAGCTAGCTTTGAGATATTGCTTGATTCCCGATGATGTCAACAGCATCCCTTCATATCGACACCATTATCAACCAAAAATGAGTTGTTGTGACGTCTATTCACGTCGTTCTTTTCTCTGTTTACCAGTCCTTGATGTTCTAGTGGCTAGGATTCGGCGCTCTCGCGGCCCGGGGTCGATTCCCGGTCAGGGAATTTCACTTTGAAGCTAGCTTTGAGATATTGCTTGATTCCCGATGATGTCAACAGCATCCCTTCATATCAACACCATCATCAACCAAAAATGAGTTGTTCTGATATTTATTCACGTCGTTCTTTTCTCTATTTACCAGTCCTTGATGGTCTAGTGGCTAGGATTCGGCGCTCTCACTGCCGCAGCCCGGGTTCGATTCCCGGTCAGGGAATTTCTCTTTGAAACTAGCTTTGAGATATTGCTTGATTCCCGATGATGTCAACAGCATCCCTTCATATCAACACCATTATCAACCAAAAATGAGTTGTTGTGACGTCTCTTCACGTCGTTTTTTTCTCTGTTTACCTGTCCTTGATGGTCTAGTGGCTAGGATTCGGCGCTCTCACCGCCGCGGCCTGGGTTCGATTCCCGATCAGGGAATTCCTCTTTGAAGCTAGCTTTGAGATATTGCTTGATTCCCGATGATGTCAACAGCATCCCTTCATATCAACACCATCATCAACCAAAAATGAGTTGTTGTGACGTCTCTTCATGTCGTTCTTTTCTCTATTTACCGGTCCTTGATGGTCTAGTGGCTAGGATTCGGCGCTCTCACCGCCGCGGCCCGGGTTCGATTCCCGGTCAGGGAATTTCTCTTTGAAGCTAGCTTTGAGATATTGCTTGATTCTCGATGATGTCAACAGCATCCCTTCACACCAACACCATTATCAACCAAAAATGAGTTGTTGTTGACGTCTATTCACGTCGTTCTTTTCTCTGTTTACCAGTCCTTGATGGTCTAGTGGCTAGGATTCGGCGCTCTCACCGCCGCGGCCCGGGTTCGATTCCCGGTCAGGGAATTTCTCTTTGAAGCTAGCTTTGAGATATTGCTTGATTCCCGATGATGTCAACAGCATCCCTTCATATCAACACCATCATCAACCAAAAATGAGTTGTTGTGACGTCTATTCACGTCGTTCTTTTCTCTATTTACCGGTCCTTGATGGTCTAGTGGCTAGGATTCGGCGCTCTCACCGCTGCGGCCCGGGTTCGATTCCCGGTCAGGGAATTTCTCTTTGAAGCTAGCTTTGAGATATTGCTTGATTCTCGATGATGTCAACAGCATCCCTTCATACCAACACCATTATCAACCAAAAATGAGTTGTTGTTGACGTCTATTTACGTCGTTCTTTTCTCTGTTTACCAGTCCTTGATGGTCTAGTGGCTAGGATTCGGCGCTCTCACCGCCGCGGCCCGGGTTCGATTCCCGGTCAGGGAATTTCTCTTTGAAGCTAGCTTTGAGATATTGCTTGATTCTCGATGATGTCAACAGCATCCCTTCATACCAACACCATCATCAACCAAAAATGAGTTGTTGTGACGTCTCTTCACGTCGTTCTTTTCTCTATTTACCAGTCCTTGATGGTCTAGTGGCTAGGATTCGGCGCTCTCGCGGCCCGGGTTCGATTCCCGGTCAGGGAATTTCTCTTTGAAGCTAGCTTTGAGATATTGCTTGATTCCCGATGATGTCAACAGCATCCCTTCATATCAACACCATTATCAACCAAAAATGAGTTGTTGTGACGTCTCTTCACGTCGTTATTTTCTCTGTTTACCTGTCCTTGATGGTCTAGTGGCTAGGATTCGGCGCTCTCACCGCCGCGGCCCGGGTTTGATTCCCGGTCAGGGAATTTCTCTTTGAAGCTAGCTTTGAGATATTGCTTGATTCTCGATGATGTCAACAGCATCCCTTCATACCGACACCATCATCAACCAAAAATGAGTTGTTGTGACGTCTCTTCATGTCGTTCTTTTCTCTATTTACCAGTCCTTGATGGTCTAGTGGCTAGGATTCGGCGCTCTCACCGCCGCGGCCCGGGTTCGATTCCCGGTCAGGGAATTTCTCTTTGAAGCTAGCTTTGAGATATTGCTTGATTCCCGATGATGTCAACAGCATCCCTTCATATCAACACCATTATCAACCAAAAATGAGTTGTTGTGACGTCTCTTCACGTCGTTATTTTCTCTGTTTACCTGTCCTTGATGGTCTAGTGGCTAGGATTCGGCGCTCTCACCGCCGCGGCCCGGGTTCGATTCCCGGTCAGGGAATTTCTCTTTGAAGCTAGCTTTGAGATATTGCTTGATTCTCGATGATGTCAACAGCATCCCTTCATACCAACACCATTATCAACCAAAAATGAGTTGTTGTTGACGTCTATTCACGTCGTTCTTTTCTCTGTTTACCAGTCCTTGATGGTCTAGTGGCTAGGATTCGGCGCTCTCACCGCCGCGGCCCGGGTTCGATTCCCGGTCAGGGAATTTCTCTTTGAAGCTAGCTTTGAGATATTGCTTGATTCTCGATGATGTCAACAGCATCCCTTCATACCAACACCATCATCAACCAAAAATGAGTTGTTGTGACGTCTCTTCATGTCGTTCTTTTCTCTATTTACCTGTCCTTGATGGTCTAGTGGCTAGGATTCGGCGCTCTCACCGCCGCGGCCCGGGTTCGATTCCCGGTCAGGGAATTTCTCTTTGAAGCTAGCTTTGAGATATTGCTTGATTCCCGATGATGTCAACAGCATCCCTTCATATCAACACCATTATCAACCAAAAATGAGTTGTTGTGACGTCTCTTCACGTCGTTATTTTCTCTGTTTACCTGTCCTTGATGGTCTAGTGGCTAGGATTCGGCGCTCTCACAGCCGCGGCCCGGGTTCGATTCCCGGTCAGGGAATTTCTCTTTGAAGCTAGCTTTGAGATATTGCTTGATTCTCGATGATGTCAACAGCATCCCTTCATACCAACACCATTATCAACCAAAAAAGAGTTGTTGTTGACGTCTATTCACGTCGTTCTTTTCTCTGTTTACCAGTCCTTGATGGTCTAGTGGCTAGGATTCGGCGCTCTCACCGCCGCGGCCCGGGTTCGATTCCCGGTCAGGGAATTTCTCTTTGAAGCTAGCTTTGAGATATTGCTTGATTCTCGATGATGTCAACAGCATCCCTTCATACCAACACCATCATCAACCAAAAATGAGTTGTTGTGACGTCTCTTCATGTCGTTCTTTTCTCTATTTACCTGTCCTTGATGGTCTAGTGGCTAGGATTCGGCGCTCTCACCGCCGCGGCCCGGGTTCGATTCCCGGTCAGGGAATTTCTCTTTGAAGCTAGCTTTGAGATATTGCTTGATTCTCGATGATGTCAACAGCATCCCTTCACACCAACACCATTATCAACCAAAAATGAGTTGTTGTTGACGTCTATTCACGTCGTTCTTTTCTCTGTTTACCAGTCCTTGATGGTCTAGTGGCTAGGATTCGGCGCTCTCACCGCTGCGGCCTGGGTTCGATTCCCGGTCAGGGAATTTCTCTTTGAAGCTAGCTTTGAGATATTGCTTGATTCTCGATGATGTCAACAGCATCCCTTCATACCAACACCATCATCAACCAAAAATGAGTTGTTGTGACGTCTCTTCATGTCGTTCTTTTCTCTATTTACCAGTCCTTGATGGTCTAGTGGCTAGGATTCGGCGCTCTCACCGCCGCGGCCCGGGTTCGATTCCCGGTCAGGGAATTTCTCTTTGAAGCTAGCTTTGAGATATTGCTTGATTCCCGATGATGTCAACAGCATCCCTTCATATCAACACCATTATCAACCAAAAATGAGTTGTTGTGACGTCTCTTCACGTCGTTATTTTCTCTGTTTACCTGTCCTTGATGGTCTAGTGGCTAGGATTCGGCGCTCTCACAGCCGCGGCCCGGGTTCGATTCCCGGTCAGGGAATTTCTCTTTGAAGCTAGCTTTGAGATATTGCTTGATTCTCGATGATGTCAACAGCATCCCTTCATACCAACACCATTATCAACCAAAAAAGAGTTGTTGTTGACGTCTATTCACGTCGTTCTTTTCTCTGTTTACCAGTCCTTGATGGTCTAGTGGCTAGGATTCGGCGCTCTCACCGCCGCGGCCCGGGTTCGATTCCCGGTCAGGGAATTTCTCTTTGAAGCTAGCTTTGAGATATTGCTTGATTCTCGATGATGTCAACAGCATCCCTTCATACCAACACCATCATCAACCAAAAATGAGTTGTTGTGACGTCTCTTCATGTCGTTCTTTTCTCTATTTACCTGTCCTTGATGGTCTAGTGGCTAGGATTCGGCGCTCTCACCGCCGCGGCCCGGGTTCGATTCCCGGTCAGGGAATTTCTCTTTGAAGCTAGCTTTGAGATATTGCTTGATTCCCGATGATGTCAACAGCATCCCTTCATATCAACACCATTATCAACCAAAAATGAGTTGTTGTGACGTCTCTTCACGTCGTTATTTTCTCTGTTTACCTGTCCTTGATGGTCTAGTGGCTAGGATTCGGCGCTCTCACAGCCGCGGCCCGGGTTCGATTCCCGGTCAGGGAATTTCTCTTTGAAGCTAGCTTTGAGATATTGCTTGATTCTCGATGATGTCAACAGCATCCCTTCATACCAACACCATTATCAACCAAAAATGAGTTGTTGTTGACGTCTATTCACGTCGTTCTTTTCTCTGTTTACCAGTCCTTGATGGTCTAGTGGCTAGGATTCGGCGCTCTCACCGCCGCGGCCCGGGTTCGGTTCCCGGTCAGGGAATTTCTCTTTGAAGCTAGCTTTGAGATATTGCTTGATTCTCGATGATGTCAACAGCATCCCTTCATACCAACACCATCATCAACCAAAAATGAGTTGTTGTGACGTCTATTCACGTCGTTCTTTTCTCTGTTTACCAGTCCTTGATGGTCTAGTGGCTAGGATTCGGCGCTCTCGCGGCCCGGGTTCGATTCCCGGTCAGGGAATTTCACTTTGAAGCTAGCTTTGAGATATTGCTTGATTCCCAATGATGTCAACAGCATCCCTTCATATCAACCAAAAATGAGTTGTTTTGACGTCTATTCACGTCGTTCTTTTCTCTATTTACCAGTCCTTGATGGTCTAGTGGCTAGGACTCGGCGCTCTCACTGCCGCGGCCTGGGTTCGATGGCCGGTCAGGGAATTCTTCTTTGAAGTTTGCTTGATTCCCGATGATATCACAAGTCAACAGCATCCCTTCATATCAACACCATTATCAACCAAAAATGAGTTGTTGTGACGTCTATTCACGTCGTTCTTTTCTCTGTTTACCAGTCCTTGATGGTCTAGTGGCTAGGATTCGATGCTTTTGCCGCCGCGGCCCGGGTTCGATTCCCGGTCAGGGAATTTCTCTTTGAAGCTAGCTTTGAGAAATTGCTTGATTCCCGATGATGTCAACAGCATTTCTTCATATCAACACCATTATCAACCAAAAATGAGTTGTTGTGACGTCTATTCACGTCGTTCTTTTCTGTTTGGCAGTCCTTGATGGTCTAGTGGCTAGGATTCGGCGCTCTCTGCCGCTGCCCCGGTTCGATTCCCGGTCAGGGAATTTCTCTTTGAAGCTATCTTTGAGATATTGCTTGATTCCCGATGATGTCAACAGCATCCCTTCATATCAACACCATTATCAACCAAAAATGAGCTGTTGTGACGTCTATTCACGTCGTTCTTTTCTCTCTTTACCTGTCCTTGATGGTCTAGTGTCTATGATTCGGCGCTCTCACTGCCGCGGCCCGGGTTCGATTCCCGGTCAGGGAATTTTTCTTTGAAGCTAGCTTTGAGATATTGCTTGATTCTCGATGATGTCAACAGCATTACTTCATATCAACACCATTATCAACCAAAAATGAGTTGTTGTGACGTCTATTCACGTCGTTCTTTTCTCTGTTTACCAGTCCTTGATGGTCTAGTGGCTAGGATTCGGCGCTCTCATTGCCGCAGCCCGGGTTCGATTCCCGGTCAGGGAATTTCTCTTTGAAGCTACCTTAGAGATATTGCTTGATTCCCGATGATGTCAACAGCATCCCTTCATATCAACACCATCATCAACCAAAAATGAGTTGTTGTGACGTTTATTCACGTCGTTCTTTTCTCTATTTACCAGTCCTTGATGGTCTAGTGGCTAGGATTCGGCGTTCTCACCGCCGCGGCCCGGGTTCGATTCCCGGTCAGGGAATTTCTCTTTGAAGCTAGCTTTGAGATATTGCTTGATTCTCGATGATGTCAACAGCATCCCTTCATACCAACACCATTATCAACCAAAAAAGAGTTGTTGTTGACGTCTATTCACGTCGTTCTTTTCTCTGTTTACCAGTCCTTGATGGTCTAGTGGCTAGGATTCGGCGCTCTCACCGCCGCGGCCCGGGTTCGATTCCCGGTCAGGGAATTTCTCTTTGAAGCTAGCTTTGAGATATTGCTTGATTCTCGATGATGTCAACAGCATCCCTTCATACCAACACCATCATCAACCAAAAATGAGTTGTTGTGACGTCTCTTCATGTCGTTCTTTTCTCTATTTACCTGTCCTTGATGGTCTAGTGGCTAGGATTCGGCGCTCTCACCGCCGCGGCCCGGGTTCGATTCCCGGTCAGGGAATTTCTCTTTGAAGCTAGCTTTGAGATATTGCTTGATTCCCGATGATGTCAACAGCATCCCTTCATATCAACACCATTATCAACCAAAAATGAGTTGTTGTGACGTCTCTTCACGTCGTTATTTTCTCTGTTTACCTGTCCTTGATGGTCTAGTGGCTAGGATTCGGCGCTCTCACAGCCGCGGCCCGGGTTCGATTCCCGGTCAGGGAATTTCTCTTTGAAGCTAGCTTTGAGATATTGCTTGATTCTCGATGATGTCAACAGCATCCCTTCATACCAACACCATTATCAACCAAAAATGAGTTGTTGTTGACGTCTATTCACGTCGTTCTTTTCTCTGTTTACCAGTCCTTGATGGTCTAGTGGCTAGGATTCGGCGCTCTCACCGCCGCGGCCCGGGTTCGGTTCCCGGTCAGGGAATTTCTCTTTGAAGCTAGCTTTGAGATATTGCTTGATTCTCGATGATGTCAACAGCATCCCTTCATACCAACACCATCATCAACCAAAAATGAGTTGTTGTGACGTCTATTCACGTCGTTCTTTTCTCTGTTTACCAGTCCTTGATGGTCTAGTGGCTAGGATTCGGCGCTCTCGCGGCCCGGGTTCGATTCCCGGTCAGGGAATTTCACTTTGAAGCTAGCTTTGAGATATTGCTTGATTCCCAATGATGTCAACAGCATCCCTTCATATCAACCAAAAATGAGTTGTTTTGACGTCTATTCACGTCGTTCTTTTCTCTATTTACCAGTCCTTGATGGTCTAGTGGCTAGGACTCGGCGCTCTCACTGCCGCGGCCTGGGTTCGATGGCCGGTCAGGGAATTCTTCTTTGAAGTTTGCTTGATTCCCGATGATATCACAAGTCAACAGCATCCCTTCATATCAACACCATTATCAACCAAAAATGAGTTGTTGTGACGTCTATTCACGTCGTTCTTTTCTCTGTTTACCAGTCCTTGATGGTCTAGTGGCTAGGATTCGATGCTTTTGCCGCCGCGGCCCGGGTTCGATTCCCGGTCAGGGAATTTCTCTTTGAAGCTAGCTTTGAGAAATTGCTTGATTCCCGATGATGTCAACAGCATTTCTTCATATCAACACCATTATCAACCAAAAATGAGTTGTTGTGACGTCTATTCACGTCGTTCTTTTCTGTTTGGCAGTCCTTGATGGTCTAGTGGCTAGGATTCGGCGCTCTCTGCCGCTGCCCCGGTTCGATTCCCGGTCAGGGAATTTCTCTTTGAAGCTATCTTTGAGATATTGCTTGATTCCCGATGATGTCAACAGCATCCCTTCATATCAACACCATTATCAACCAAAAATGAGCTGTTGTGACGTCTATTCACGTCGTTCTTTTCTCTCTTTACCTGTCCTTGATGGTCTAGTGTCTATGATTCGGCGCTCTCACTGCCGCGGCCCGGGTTCGATTCCCGGTCAGGGAATTTTTCTTTGAAGCTAGCTTTGAGATATTGCTTGATTCTCGATGATGTCAACAGCATTACTTCATATCAACACCATTATCAACCAAAAATGAGTTGTTGTGACGTCTATTCACGTCGTTCTTTTCTCTGTTTACCAGTCCTTGATGGTCTAGTGGCTAGGATTCGGCGCTCTCATTGCCGCAGCCCGGGTTCGATTCCCGGTCAGGGAATTTCTCTTTGAAGCTACCTTAGAGATATTGCTTGATTCCCGATGATGTCAACAGCATCCCTTCATATCAACACCATCATCAACCAAAAATGAGTTGTTGTGACGTTTATTCACGTCGTTCTTTTCTCTATTTACCAGTCCTTGATGGTCTAGTGGCTAGGATTCGGCGCTCTCACCGCCGCGGCCCGGGTTCGATTCCCGGTCAGGGAATTTCTCTTTGAAGCTAGCTTTGAGATATTGCTTGATTCTCGATGATGTCAACAGCATCCCTTCATACCAACACCATTATCAACCAAAAATGAGTTGTTGTTGACGTCTATTCACGTCGTTCTTTTCTCTGTTTACCAGTCCTTGATGGTCTAGTGGCTAGGATTCGGCGCTCTCACCGCCGCGGCCCGGGTTCGGTTCCCGGTCAGGGAATTTCTCTTTGAAGCTAGCTTTGAGATATTGCTTGATTCTCGATGATGTCAACAGCATCCCTTCATACCAACACCATCATCAACCAAAAATGAGTTGTTGTGACGTCTATTCACGTCGTTCTTTTCTCTGTTTACCAGTCCTTGATGGTCTAGTGGCTAGGATTCGGCGCTCTCGCGGCCCGGGTTCGATTCCCGGTCAGGGAATTTCACTTTGAAGCTAGCTTTGAGATATTGCTTGATTCCCAATGATGTCAACAGCATCCCTTCATATCAACCAAAAATGAGTTGTTGTGACGTCTATTCACGTCGTTCTTTTCTCTATTTACCAGTCCTTGATGGTCTAGTGGCTAGGACTTGGCGCTCTCACCGCCGCGGCCTGGGTTCGATGGCCGGTCAGGGAATTTCTCTTTGAAGCTAGCTTTGAGATATTGCTTGATTCTCGATGATGTCAACAGCATCCCTTCACACCAACACCATTATCAACCAAAAATGAGTTGTTGTTGACGTCTATTCACGTCGTTCTTTTCTCTGTTTACCAGTCCTTGATGGTCTAGTGGCTAGGATTCGGCGCTCTCACCGCCGCGGCCCGGGTTCGATTCCCGGTCAGGGAATTTCTCTTTGAAGCTAGCTTTGAGATATTGCTTGATTCCCGATGATGTCAACAGCATCCCTTCATATCAACACCATCATCAACCAAAAATGAGTTGTTGTGACGTCTATTCACGTCGTTCTTTTCTCTATTTACCGGTCCTTGATGGTCTAGTGGCTAGGATTCGGCGCTCTCACCGCTGCGGCCCGGGTTCGATTCCCGGTCAGGGAATTTCTCTTTGAAGCTAGCTTTGAGATATTGCTTGATTCCCGATGATGTCAACAGCATCCCTTCATATCAACACCATCATCAACCAAAAATGAGTTGTTGTGACGTCTATTCACGTCGTTCTTTTTTCTTTTTACCAGTCCTTGATGGTCTAGTGGCTAGGATTCGGCGCTCTCACCGCTGCGGCCCGGGTTCGATTCCCGGTCAGGGAATTTCTCTTTGAAGCTAGCTTTGAGATATTGCTTGATTCCCGATGATGTCAACAGCATCCCTTCATATCAACACCATTATCAACCAAAAATGAGTTGTTGTGACGTCTCTTCACGTCGTTATTTTCTCTGTTTACCTGTCCTTGATGGTCTAGTGGCTAGGATTCGGCGCTCTCACAGCCGCGGCCCGGGTTCGATTCCCGGTCAGGGAATTTCTCTTTGAAGCTAGCTTTGAGATATTGCTTGATTCTCGATGATGTCAACAGCATCCCTTCATACCAACACCATTATCAACCAAAAATGAGTTGTTGTTGACGTCTATTCACGTCGTTCTTTTCTCTGTTTACCAGTCCTTGATGGTCTAGTGGCTAGGATTCGGCGCTCTCACCGCCGCGGCCCGGGTTCGATTCCCGGTCAGGGAATTTCTCTTTGAAGCTAGCTTTGAGATATTGCTTGATTCTCGATGATGTCAACAGCATCCCTTCATACCAACACCATCATCAACCAAAAATGAGTTGTTGTGACGTCTCTTCACGTCGTTCTTTTCTCTATTTACCAGTCCTTGATGGTCTAGTGGCTAGGATTCGGCGCTCTCGCGGCCCGGGTTCGATTCCCGGTCAGGGAATTTCTCTTTGAAGCTAGCTTTGAGATATTGCTTGATTCCCGATGATGTCAACAGCATCCCTTCATATCAACACCATTATCAACCAAAAATGAGTTGTTGTGACGTCTCTTCACGTCGTTATTTTCTCTGTTTACCTGTCCTTGATGGTCTAGTGGCTAGGATTCGGCGCTCTCACCGCCGCGGCCCGGGTTTGATTCCCGGTCAGGGAATTTCTCTTTGAAGCTAGCTTTGAGATATTGCTTGATTCTCGATGATGTCAACAGCATCCCTTCATACCGACACCATCATCAACCAAAAATGAGTTGTTGTGACGTCTCTTCACGTCGTTCTTTTCTCTATTTACCAGTCCTTGATGGTCTAGTGGCTAGGATTCGGCGCTCTCACCGCCGCGGCCCGGGTTCGATTCCCGGTCAGGGAATTTCTCTTTGAAGCTAGCTTTGAGATATTGCTTGATTCCCGATGATGTCAACAGCATCCCTTCATATCAACACCATTATCAACCAAAAATGAGTTGTTGTGACGTCTCTTCACGTCGTTATTTTCTCTGTTTACCTGTCCTTGATGGTCTAGTGGCTAGGATTCGGCGCTCTCACCGCCGCGGCCCGGGTTCGATTCCCGGTCAGGGAATTTCTCTTTGAAGCTAGCTTTGAGATATTGCTTGATTCTCGATGATGTCAACAGCATCCCTTCATACCAACACCATTATCAACCAAAAATGAGTTGTTGTTGACGTCTATTCACGTCGTTCTTTTCTCTGTTTACCAGTCCTTGATGGTCTAGTGGCTAGGATTCGGCGCTCTCACCGCCGCGGCCCGGGTTCGATTCCCGGTCAGGGAATTTCTCTTTGAAGCTAGCTTTGAGATATTGCTTGATTCTCGATGATGTCAACAGCATCCCTTCATACCAACACCATCATCAACCAAAAATGAGTTGTTGTGACGTCTCTTCATGTCGTTCTTTTCTCTATTTACCTGTCCTTGATGGTCTAGTGGCTAGGATTCGGCGCTCTCACCGCCGCGGCCCGGGTTCGATTCCCGGTCAGGGAATTTCTCTTTGAAGCTAGCTTTGAGATATTGCTTGATTCCCGATGATGTCAACAGCATCCCTTCATATCAACACCATTATCAACCAAAAATGAGTTGTTGTGACGTCTCTTCACGTCGTTATTTTCTCTGTTTACCTGTCCTTGATGGTCTAGTGGCTAGGATTCGGCGCTCTCACAGCCGCGGCCCGGGTTCGATTCCCGGTCAGGGAATTTCTCTTTGAAGCTAGCTTTGAGATATTGCTTGATTCTCGATGATGTCAACAGCATCCCTTCATACCAACACCATTATCAACCAAAAAAGAGTTGTTGTTGACGTCTATTCACGTCGTTCTTTTCTCTGTTTACCAGTCCTTGATGGTCTAGTGGCTAGGATTCGGCGCTCTCACCGCCGCGGCCCGGGTTCGATTCCCGGTCAGGGAATTTCTCTTTGAAGCTAGCTTTGAGATATTGCTTGATTCTCGATGATGTCAACAGCATCCCTTCATACCAACACCATCATCAACCAAAAATGAGTTGTTGTGACGTCTCTTCATGTCGTTCTTTTCTCTATTTACCTGTCCTTGATGGTCTAGTGGCTAGGATTCGGCGCTCTCACCGCCGCGGCCCGGGTTCGATTCCCGGTCAGGGAATTTCTCTTTGAAGCTAGCTTTGAGATATTGCTTGATTCCCGATGATGTCAACAGCATCCCTTCATATCAACACCATTATCAACCAAAAATGAGTTGTTGTGACGTCTCTTCACGTCGTTATTTTCTCTGTTTACCTGTCCTTGATGGTCTAGTGGCTAGGATTCGGCGCTCTCACAGCCGCGGCCCGGGTTCGATTCCCGGTCAGGGAATTTCTCTTTGAAGCTAGCTTTGAGATATTGCTTGATTCTCGATGATGTCAACAGCATCCCTTCATACCAACACCATTATCAACCAAAAAAGAGTTGTTGTTGACGTCTATTCACGTCGTTCTTTTCTCTGTTTACCAGTCCTTGATGGTCTAGTGGCTAGGATTCGGCGCTCTCACCGCCGCGGCCCGGGTTCGATTCCCGGTCAGGGAATTTCTCTTTGAAGCTAGCTTTGAGATATTGCTTGATTCTCGATGATGTCAACAGCATCCCTTCATACCAACACCATCATCAACCAAAAATGAGTTGTTGTGACGTCTCTTCATGTCGTTCTTTTCTCTATTTACCTGTCCTTGATGGTCTAGTGGCTAGGATTCGGCGCTCTCACCGCCGCGGCCCGGGTTCGATTCCCGGTCAGGGAATTTCTCTTTGAAGCTAGCTTTGAGATATTGCTTGATTCCCGATGATGTCAACAGCATCCCTTCATATCAACACCATTATCAACCAAAAATGAGTTGTTGTGACGTCTCTTCACGTCGTTATTTTCTCTGTTTACCTGTCCTTGATGGTCTAGTGGCTAGGATTCGGCGCTCTCACAGCCGCGGCCCGGGTTCGATTCCCGGTCAGGGAATTTCTCTTTGAAGCTAGCTTTGAGATATTGCTTGATTCTCGATGATGTCAACAGCATCCCTTCATACCAACACCATTATCAACCAAAAATGAGTTGTTGTTGACGTCTATTCACGTCGTTCTTTTCTCTGTTTACCAGTCCTTGATGGTCTAGTGGCTAGGATTCGGCGCTCTCACCGCCGCGGCCCGGGTTCGGTTCCCGGTCAGGGAATTTCTCTTTGAAGCTAGCTTTGAGATATTGCTTGATTCTCGATGATGTCAACAGCATCCCTTCATACCAACACCATCATCAACCAAAAATGAGTTGTTGTGACGTCTATTCACGTCGTTCTTTTCTCTGTTTACCAGTCCTTGATGGTCTAGTGGCTAGGATTCGGCGCTCTCGCGGCCCGGGTTCGATTCCCGGTCAGGGAATTTCACTTTGAAGCTAGCTTTGAGATATTGCTTGATTCCCAATGATGTCAACAGCATCCCTTCATATCAACCAAAAATGAGTTGTTTTGACGTCTATTCACGTCGTTCTTTTCTCTATTTACCAGTCCTTGATGGTCTAGTGGCTAGGACTCGGCGCTCTCACTGCCGCGGCCTGGGTTCGATGGCCGGTCAGGGAATTCTTCTTTGAAGTTTGCTTGATTCCCGATGATATCACAAGTCAACAGCATCCCTTCATATCAACACCATTATCAACCAAAAATGAGTTGTTGTGACGTCTATTCACGTCGTTCTTTTCTCTGTTTACCAGTCCTTGATGGTCTAGTGGCTAGGATTCGATGCTTTTGCCGCCGCGGCCCGGGTTCGATTCCCGGTCAGGGAATTTCTCTTTGAAGCTAGCTTTGAGAAATTGCTTGATTCCCGATGATGTCAACAGCATTTCTTCATATCAACACCATTATCAACCAAAAATGAGTTGTTGTGACGTCTATTCACGTCGTTCTTTTCTGTTTGGCAGTCCTTGATGGTCTAGTGGCTAGGATTCGGCGCTCTCTGCCGCTGCCCCGGTTCGATTCCCGGTCAGGGAATTTCTCTTTGAAGCTATCTTTGAGATATTGCTTGATTCCCGATGATGTCAACAGCATCCCTTCATATCAACACCATTATCAACCAAAAATGAGCTGTTGTGACGTCTATTCACGTCGTTCTTTTCTCTCTTTACCTGTCCTTGATGGTCTAGTGTCTATGATTCGGCGCTCTCACTGCCGCGGCCCGGGTTCGATTCCCGGTCAGGGAATTTTTCTTTGAAGCTAGCTTTGAGATATTGCTTGATTCTCGATGATGTCAACAGCATTACTTCATATCAACACCATTATCAACCAAAAATGAGTTGTTGTGACGTCTATTCACGTCGTTCTTTTCTCTGTTTACCAGTCCTTGATGGTCTAGTGGCTAGGATTCGGCGCTCTCATTGCCGCAGCCCGGGTTCGATTCCCGGTCAGGGAATTTCTCTTTGAAGCTACCTTAGAGATATTGCTTGATTCCCGATGATGTCAACAGCATCCCTTCATATCAACACCATCATCAACCAAAAATGAGTTGTTGTGACGTTTATTCACGTCGTTCTTTTCTCTATTTACCAGTCCTTGATGGTCTAGTGGCTAGGATTCGGCGTTCTCACCGCCGCGGCCCGGGTTCGATTCCCGGTCAGGGAATTTCTCTTTGAAGCTAGCTTTGAGATATTGCTTGATTCTCGATGATGTCAACAGCATCCCTTCATATCAACACCATTATCAACCAAAAATGAGTTGTTGTGACGTCTATTCACGTCGTTCTTTTCTCTGTTTACCAGTCCTTGATGGTCTAGTGGCTAGGATTCGGCGCTCTCGCGGCCCGGGGTCGATTCCCGGTCAGGGAATTTCACTTTGAAGCTAGCTTTGAGATATTGCTTGATTCCCGATGATGTCAACAGCATCCCTTCATATCAACACCATCATCAACCAAAAATGAGTTGTTCTGATGTTTATTCACGTCGTTCTTTTCTCTATTTACCAGTCCTTGATGGTCTAGTGGCTAGGATTCGGCGCTCTCACCGCCGCGGCCCGGGTTTGATTCCCGGTCAGGGAATTTCTCTTTGAAGCTAGCTTTGAGATATTGCTTGATTCCCGATGATGTCAACAGCATCCCTTCATATCAACACCATTATCAACCAAAAATGAGTTGTTGTGACGTCTATACACGTCGTTCTTTTCTCTATTTACAGGTCCTTGATGGTCTAGTGGCTAGGATTTGGCGCTCTCACTGCTGCGGCCTGGGTTCGATTCCCGGTCAGGGAATTTCTCTTTGAAGCTAGCTTTGAGATATTGCTTGATTCCCGATGATGTCAACAGCATCCCTTCATATCGACACCATTATCAACCAAAAATGAGTTGTTGTGACGTCTATTCACGTCGTTCTTTTCTCTGTTTACCAGTCCTTGATGTTCTAGTGGCTAGGATTCGGCGCTCTCGCGGCCCGGGGTCGATTCCCGGTCAGGGAATTTCACTTTGAAGCTAGCTTTGAGATATTGCTTGATTCCCGATGATGTCAACAGCATCCCTTCATATCAACACCATCATCAACCAAAAATGAGTTGTTCTGATATTTATTCACGTCGTTCTTTTCTCTATTTACCAGTCCTTGATGGTCTAGTGGCTAGGATTCGGCGCTCTCACCGCTGCGGCCTGGGTTCGATTCCCGGTCAGGGAATTTCACTTTGAAGCTAGCTTTGAGATATTGCTTGATTCTCGATGATGTCAACAGCATCCCTTCATACCAACACCATCATCAACCAAAAATGAGTTGTTGTGACGTCTCTTCACGTCGTTCTTTTCTCTATTTACCAGTCCTTGATGGTCTAGTGGCTAGGATTCGGCGCTCTCACCGCCGCGGCCCGGGTTCGATTCCCGGTCAGGGAATTTCTCTTTGAAGCTAGCTTTGAGATATTGCTTGATTCCCGATGATGTCAACAGCATCCCTTCATATCAACACCATCATCAACCAAAAATGAGTTGTTGTGACGTCTATTCACGTCGTTCTTTTTTCTTTTTACCAGTCCTTGATGGTTTAGTGGCTAGGATTCGGCGCTCTCACTGCCGCGGCCCGGGTTCGATTCCCGGTCAGGGAATTTCTCTTTGAAGCTAGCTTTGAGATATTGCTTGATTCCCGATGATGTCAACAGCATCCCTTCATATCAACACCATTATCAACCAAAAATGAGTTGTTGTGACGTCTCTTCACGTCGTTATTTTCTCTGTTTAAATGTCCTTGATGGTCTAGTGGCTAGGATTCGGCGCTCTCATCGCCGCGGCCCGTGTTTGATTCCCAGTCAGGGAATTTCTCTTTGAAGCTAGCTTTGAGATATTGCTTGATTCTCGATGATGTCAACAGCATCCCTTCATACCAACACCATTATCAACCAAAAATGAGTTGTTGTTGACGTCTATTCACGTCGTTCTTTTCTCTGTTTACCAGTCCTTGATGGTCTAGTGGCTAGGATTCGGCGCTCTCACCGCCGCGGCCCGGGTTCGATTCCCGGTCAGGGAATTTCTCTTTGAAGCTAGCTTTGAGATATTGCTTGATTCTCGATGATGTCAACAGCATCCCTTCATACCAACACCATTATCAACCAAAAATGAGTTGTTGTTGACGTCTATTCACGTCGTTCTTTTCTCTATTTACCAGTCCTTGATGGTCTAGTGGCTAGGATTCGGCGCTCTCACCGCCGCGGCCTGGGTTCGATTCCCGGTCAGGGAATTTCTCTTTGAAGCTAGCTTTGAGATATTGCTTGATTCCCGATGATGTCAACAGCATCCCTTCATATCAACACCATTATCAACCAAAAATGAGTTGTTGTGACGTCTATTCACGTCGTTCTTTTCTCTGTTTACCAGTCCTTGATGTTCTAGTGGCTAGGATTCGGCGCTCTCGCGGCCTGGGTTCGATTCCCGGTCAGGGAATTTCTCTTTGAAGCTAGCTTTGAGATATTGCTTGATTCCCGATGATGTCAACAGCATCCCTTCATATCAACACCATTATCAACCAAAAATGAGTTGTTGTGACGTCTCTTCACGTCGTTTTTTTCTCTGTTTACCTGTCCTTGATGGTCTAGTGGCTAGGATTCGGCGCTCTCACCGCCGCGGCCCGGGTTCGATTCCCGGTCAGGGAATTTCTCTTTGAAGCTAGCTTTGAGATATTGCTTGATTCCCGATGATGTCAACAGCATCCCTTCATATCAACACCATTATCAACCAAAAATGAGTTGTTGTGACGTCTCTTCACGTCGTTATTTTCTCTGTTTAAATGTCCTTGATGGTCTAGTGGCTAGGATTCGGCGCTCTCATCGCCGCGGCCCGTGTTTGATTCCCAGTCAGGGAATTTCTCTTTGAAGCTAGCTTTGAGATATTGCTTGATTCTCGATGATGTCAACAGCATCCCTTCATACCAACACCATTATCAACCAAAAATGAGTTGTTGTGACGTCTATTCACGTCGTTCTTTTCTCTGTTTACCAGTCCTTGATGGTCTAGTGGCTAGGATTCGGCGCTCTCACCGCCGCGGCCCGGGTTCGATTCCCGGTCAGGGAATTTCTCTTTGAAGCTAGCTTTGAGATATTGCTTGATTCTCGATGATGTCAACAGCATCCCTTCATACCAACACCATCATCAACCAAAAATGAGTTGTTGTGACGTCTCTTCACGTCGTTCTTTTCTCTATTTACCGGTCCTTGATGATCTAGTGGCTAGGATTCGGCGCTCTCACCGCTGCGGCCCGGGTTCGATTCCCGGTCAGGGAATTTCTCTTTGAAGCTAGCTTTGAGATATTGCTTGATTCTCGATGATGTCAACAGCATCCCTTCATATCAACACCATCATCAACCAAAAATGAGTTGTTGTGACGTCTATTCACGTCGTTCTTTTCTCTATTTACCGGTCCTTGATGATCTAGTGGCTAGGATTCGGCGCTCTCACCGCTGCGGCCCGGGTTCGATTCCCGGTCAGGGAATTTCTCTTTGAAGCTAGCTTTGAGATATTGCTTGATTCCCGATGATGTCAACAGCATCCCTTCATATCAACACCATTATCAACCAAAAATGAGTTGTTGTGACGTCTCTTCACGTCGTTATTTTCTCTGTTTAAATGTCCTTGATGGTCTAGTGGCTAGGATTCGGCGCTCTCATCGCCGCGGCCCGTGTTTGATTCCCAGTCAGGGAATTTCTCTTTGAAGCTAGCTTTGAGATATTGCTTGATTCTCGATGATGTCAACAGCATCCCTTCATACCAACACCATTATCAACCAAAAATGAGTTGTTGTTGACGTCTATTCACGTCGTTCTTTTCTCTGTTTACCAGTCCTTGATGGTCTAGTGGCTAGGATTCGGCGCTCTCACCGCCGCGGCCCGGGTTCGATTCCCGGTCAGGGAATTTCTCTTTGAAGCTAGCTTTGAGATATTGCTTGATTCTCGATGATGTCAACAGCATCCCTTCATACCAACACCATCATCAACCAAAAATGAGTTGTTGTGACGTCTCTTCACGTCGTTCTTTTCTCTATTTACCAGTCCTTGATGGTCTAGTGGCTAGGATTCGGCGCTCTCACCGCCGCGGCCCGGGTTCGATTCCCGGTCAGGGAATTTCTCTTTGAAGCTAGCTTTGAGATATTGCTTGATTCCCGATGATGTCAACAGCATCCCTTCATATCAACACCATTATCAACCAAAAATGAGTTGTTGTGACGTCTCTTCACGTCGTTATTTTCTCTGTTTACCTGTCCTTGATGGTCTAGTGGCTAGGATTCGGCGCTCTCACCGCCGCGGCCCGGGTTTGATTCCCGGTCAGGGAATTTCTCTTTGAAGCTAGCTTTGAGATATTGCTTGATTCTCGATGATGTCAACAGCATCCCTTCATACCAACACCATCATCAACCAAAAATGAGTTGTTGTGACGTCTCTTCATGTCGTTCTTTTCTCTATTTACCAGTCCTTGATGGTCTAGTGGCTAGGATTCGGCGCTCTCACCGCCGCGGCCCGGGTTCGATTCCCGGTCAGGGAATTTCTCTTTGAAGCTAGCTTTGAGATATTGCTTGATTCCCGATGATGTCAACAGCATCCCTTCATATCAACACCATTATCAACCAAAAATGAGTTGTTGTGACGTCTATTCACGTCGTTCTTTTCTCTGTTTACCAGTCCTTGATGGTCTAGTGGCTAGGATTCGGCGCTCTCGCGGCCCGGGGTCGATTCCCGGTCAGGGAATTTCACTTTGAAGCTAGCTTTGAGATATTGCTTGATTCCCGATGATGTCAACAGCATCCCTTCATATCAACACCATCATCAACCAAAAATGAGTTGTTCTGATGTTTATTCACGTCGTTCTTTTCTCTATTTACCAGTCCTTGATGGTCTAGTGGCTAGGATTCGGCGCTCTCACCGCCGCGGCCCGGGTTTGATTCCCGGTCAGGGAATTTCTCTTTGAAGCTAGCTTTGAGATATTGCTTGATTCCCGATGATGTCAACAGCATCCCTTCATATCAACACCATTATCAACCAAAAATGAGTTGTTGTGACGTCTATACACGTCGTTCTTTTCTCTATTTACAGGTCCTTGATGGTCTAGTGGCTAGGATTTGGCGCTCTCACTGCTGCGGCCTGGGTTCGATTCCCGGTCAGGGAATTTCTCTTTGAAGCTAGCTTTGAGATATTGCTTGATTCCCGATGATGTCAACAGCATCCCTTCATATCAACACCATTATCAACCAAAAATGAGTTGTTGTGACGTCTATACACGTCGTTCTTTTCTCTATTTACAGGTCCTTGATGGTCTAGTGGCTAGGATTTGGCGCTCTCACTGCTGCGGCCTGGGTTCGATTCCCGGTCAGGGAATTTCTCTTTGAAGCTAGCTTTGAGATATTGCTTGATTCCCGATGATGTCAACAGCATCCCTTCATATCGACACCATTATCAACCAAAAATGAGTTGTTGTGACGTCTATTCACGTCGTTCTTTTCTCTGTTTACCAGTCCTTGATGTTCTAGTGGCTAGGATTCGGCGCTCTCGCGGCCCGGGGTCGATTCCCGGTCAGGGAATTTCACTTTGAAGCTAGCTTTGAGATATTGCTTGATTCCCGATGATGTCAACAGCATCCCTTCATATCAACACCATCATCAACCAAAAATGAGTTGTTCTGATATTTATTCACGTCGTTCTTTTCTCTATTTACCAGTCCTTGATGGTCTAGTGGCTAGGATTCGGCGCTCTCACTGCCGCAGCCCGGGTTCGATTCCCGGTCAGGGAATTTCTCTTTGAAGCTAGCTTTGAGATATTGCTTGATTCCCGATGATGTCAACAGCATCCCTTCATATCAACACCATTATCAACCAAAAATGAGTTGTTGTGACGTCTCTTCACGTCGTTTTTTTCTCTGTTTACCTGTCCTTGATGGTCTAGTGGCTAGGATTCGGCGCTCTCACCGCCGCGGCCCGGGTTCGATTCCCGGTCAGGGAATTTCTCTTTGAAGCTAGCTTTGAGATATTGCTTGATTCCCGATGATGTCAACAGCATCCCTTCATATCAACACCATCATCAACCAAAAATGAGTTGTTGTGACGTCTATTCACGTCGTTCTTTTCTCTATTTACCGGTCCTTGATGGTCTAGTGGCTAGGATTCGGCGCTCTCACCGCTGCGGCCTGGGTTCGATTCCCGGTCAGGGAATTTCTCTTTGAAGCTAGCTTTGAGATATTGCTTGATTCTCGATGATGTCAACAGCATCCCTTCATACCAACACCATCATCAACCAAAAATGAGTTGTTGTGACGTCTCTTCACGTCGTTCTTTTCTCTATTTACCAGTCCTTGATGGTCTAGTGGCTAGGATTCGGCGCTCTCACCGCCGTGGCCCGGGTTCGATTCCCGGTCAGGGAATTTCTCTTTGAAGCTAGCTTTGAGATATTGCTTGATTCCCGATGATGTCAACAGCATCCCTTCATATCAACACCATTATCAACCAAAAATAAGTTGTTGTGACGTCTCTTCACGTCGTTATTTTCTCTGTTTACCTGTCCTTGATGGTCTAGTGGCTAGGATTCGGCGCTCTCACCGCCGCGGCCCGGGTTTGATTCCCGGTCAGGGAATTTCTCTTTGAAGCTAGCTTTGAGATATTGCTTGATTCTCGATGATGTCAACAGCATCCCTTCATACCAACACCATCATCAACCAAAAATGAGTTGTTGTGACGTCTCTTCATGTCGTTCTTTTCTCTATTTACCTGTCCTTGATGGTCTAGTGGCTAGGATTCGGCGCTCTCACCGCCGCGGCCCGGGTTCGATTCCCGGTCAGGGAATTTCTCTTTGAAGCTAGCTTTGAGATATTGCTTGATTCCCGATGATGTCAACAGCATCCCTTCATATCAACACCATTATCAACCAAAAATGAGTTGTTGTGACGTCTATTCACGTCGTTCTTTTCTCTGTTTACCAGTCCTTGATGGTCTAGTGGCTAGGATTCGGCGCTCTCGCGGCCCGGGGTCGATTCCCGGTCAGGGAATTTCACTTTGAAGCCAGCTTTGAGATATTGCTTGATTCCCGATGATGTCAACAGCATCCCTTCATATCAACACCATCATCAACCAAAAATGAGTTGTTCTGATGTTTATTCACGTCGTTCTTTTCTCTATTTACCAGTCCTTGATGGTCTAGTGGCTAGGATTCGGCGCTCTCACCGCCGCGGCCCGGGTTTGATTCCCGGTCAGGGAATTTCTCTTTGAAGCTAGCTTTGAGATATTGCTTGATTCCCGATGATGTCAACAGCATCCCTTCATATCAACACCATTATCAACCAAAAATGAGTTGTTGTGACGTCTATACACGTCGTTCTTTTCTCTATTTACAGGTCCTTGATGGTCTAGTGGCTAGGATTTGGCGCTCTCACTGCTGCGGCCTGGGTTCGATTCCCGGTCAGGGAATTTCTCTTTGAAGCTAGCTTTGAGATATTGCTTGATTCCCGATGATGTCAACAGCATCCCTTCATATCAACACCATTATCAACCAAAAATGAGTTGTTGTGACGTCTATTCACGTCGTTCTTTTCTCTGTTTACCAGTCCTTGATGTTCTAGTGGCTAGGATTCGGCGCTCTCGCGGCCCGGGGTCGATTCCCGGTCAGGGAATTTCACTTTGAAGCTAGCTTTGAGATATTGCTTGATTCCCGATGATGTCAACAGCATCCCTTCATATCAACACCATCATCAACCAAAAATGAGTTGTTCTGATGTTTATTCACGTCGTTCTTTTCTCTATTTACCAGTCCTTGATGGTCTAGTGGCTAGGATTCGGCGCTCTCACCGCCGCGGCCCGGGTTTGATTCCCGGTCAGGGAATTTCTCTTTGAAGCTAGCTTTGAGATATTGCTTGATTCCCGATGATGTCAACAGCATCCCTTCATATCAACACCATTATCAACCAAAAATGAGTTGTTGTGACGTCTATACACGTCGTTCTTTTCTCTATTTACAGGTCCTTGATGGTCTAGTGGCTAGGATTTGGCGCTCTCACTGCTGCGGCCTGGGTTCGATTCCCGGTCAGGGAATTTCTCTTTGAAGCTAGCTTTGAGATATTGCTTGATTCCCGATGATGTCAACAGCATCCCTTCATATCAACACCATTATCAACCAAAAATGAGTTGTTGTGACGTCTATTCACGTCGTTCTTTTCTCTGTTTACCAGTCCTTGATGTTCTAGTGGCTAGGATTCGGCGCTCTCGCGGCCCGGGGTCGATTCCCGGTCAGGGAATTTCACTTTGAAGCTAGCTTTGAGAGATTGCTTGATTCCCGATGATGTCAACAGCATCCCTTCATATCAACACCATCATCAACCAAAAATGAGTTGTTCTGATATTTATTCACGTCGTTCTTTTCTCTATTTACCAGTCCTTGATGGTCTAGTGGCTAGGATTCGGCGCTCTCACCGCCGCGGCCGGGGTTCGATTCCCGGTCAGGGAATTTCTCTTTGAAGCTAGCTTTGAGATATTGCTTGATTCCCGATGATGTCAACAGCATCCCTTCATATCAACACCATTATCAACCAAAAATGAGTTGTTGTGACGTCTCTTCACGTCGTTTTTTTCTCTGTTTACCTGTCCTTGATGGTCTAGTGGCTAGGATTCGGCGCTCTCACCGCCGCGGCCCGGGTTCGATTCCCGGTCAGGGAATTTCTCTTTGAAGCTAGCTTTGAGATATTGCTTGATTCCCGATGATGTCAACAGCATCCCTTCATATCAACACCATCATCAACCAAAAATGAGTTGTTGTGACGTCTATTCACGTCGTTCTTTTCTCTATTTACCGGTCCTTGATGGTCTAGTGGCTAGGATTCGGCGCTCTCACCGCTGCGGCCCGGGTTCGATTCCCGGTCAGGGAATTTCTCTTTGAAGCTAGCTTTGAGATATTGCTTGATTCCCGATGATGTCAACAGCATCCCTTCATATCAACACCATCATCAACCAAAAATGAGTTGTTGTGACGTCTATTCACGTCGTTCTTTTTTCTTTTTACCAGTCCTTGATGGTCTAGTGGCTAGGATTCGGCGCTCTCACCGCCGCGGCCTGGGTTCGATTCCCGGTCAGGGAATTTCTCTTTGAAGCTAGCTTTGAGATATTGCTTGATTCCCGATGATGTCAACAGCATCCCTTCATATCAACACCATTATCAACCAAAAATGAGTTGTTGTGACGTCTATTCACGTCGTTCTTTTCTCTGTTTACCAGTCCTTGATGGTCTAGTGGCTAGGATTCGGCGCTCTCGCGGCCCGGGGTCGATTCCCGGTCAGGGAATTTCACTTTGAAGCTAGCTTTGAGATATTGCTTGATTCCCGATGATGTCAACAGCATCCCTTCATATCAACACCATCATCAACCAAAAATGAGTTGTTCTGATGTTTATTCACGTCGTTCTTTTCTCTATTTACCAGTCCTTGATGGTCTAGTGGCTAGGATTCGGCGCTCTCACCGCCGCGGCCCGGGTTTGATTCCCGGTCAGGGAATTTCTCTTTGAAGCTAGCTTTGAGATATTGCTTGATTCCCGATGATGTCAACAGCATCCCTTCATATCAACACCATTATCAACCAAAAATGAGTTGTTGTGACGTCTATACACGTCGTTCTTTTCTCTATTTACAGGTCCTTGATGGTCTAGTGGCTAGGATTTGGCGCTCTCACTGCTGCGGCCTGGGTTCGATTCCCGGTCAGGGAATTTCTCTTTGAAGCTAGCTTTGAGATATTGCTTGATTCCCGATGATGTCAACAGCATCCCTTCATATCGACACCATTATCAACCAAAAATGAGTTGTTGTGACGTCTATTCACGTCGTTCTTTTCTCTGTTTACCAGTCCTTGATGTTCTAGTGGCTAGGATTCGGCGCTCTCGCGGCCCGGGGTCGATTCCCGGTCAGGGAATTTCACTTTGAAGCTAGCTTTGAGATATTGCTTGATTCCCGATGATGTCAACAGCATCCCTTCATATCAACACCATCATCAACCAAAAATGAGTTGTTCTGATATTTATTCACGTCGTTCTTTTCTCTATTTACCAGTCCTTGATGGTCTAGTGGCTAGGATTCGGCGCTCTCACTGCCGCAGCCCGGGTTCGATTCCCGGTCAGGGAATTTCTCTTTGAAGCTAGCTTTGAGATATTGCTTGATTCCCGATGATGTCAACAGCATCCCTTCATATCAACACCATTATCAACCAAAAATGAGTTGTTGTGACGTCTCTTCACGTCGTTTTTTTCTCTGTTTACCTGTCCTTGATGGTCTAGTGGCTAGGATTCGGCGCTCTCACCGCCGCGGCCCGGGTTCGATTCCCGGTCAGGGAATTTCTCTTTGAAGCTAGCTTTGAGATATTGCTTGATTCTCGATGATGTCAACAGCATCCCTTCATACCAACACCATCATCAACCAAAAATGAGTTGTTGTGACGTCTCTTCACGTCGTTCTTTTCTCTATTTACCAGTCCTTGATGGTTTAGTGGCTAGGATTCGGCGCTCTCACTGCCGCGGCCCGGGTTCGATTCCCGGTCAGGGAATTTCTCTTTGAAGCTAGCTTTGAGATATTGCTTGATTCCCGATGATGTCAACAGCATCCCTTCATATCAACACCATTATCAACCAAAAATGAGTTGTTGTGACGTCTCTTCACGTCGTTATTTTCTCTGTTTAAATGTCCTTGATGGTCTAGTGGCTAGGATTCGGCGCTCTCATCGCCGCGGCCCGTGTTTGATTCCCAGTCAGGGAATTTCTCTTTGAAGCTAGCTTTGAGATATTGCTTGATTCTCGATGATGTCAACAGCATCCCTTCATACCAACACCATTATCAACCAAAAATGAGTTGTTGTTGACGTCTATTCACGTCGTTCTTTTCTCTGTTTACCAGTCCTTGATGGTCTAGTGGCTAGGATTCGGCGCTCTCACCGCCGCGGCCCGGGTTCGATTCCCGGTCAGGGAATTTCTCTTTGAAGCTAGCTTTGAGATATTGCTTGATTCTCGATGATGTCAACAGCATCCCTTCATACCAACACCATTATCAACCAAAAATGAGTTGTTGTTGACGTCTATTCACGTCGTTCTTTTCTCTGTTTACCAGTCCTTGATGGTCTAGTGGCTAGGATTCGGCGCTCTCACCGCCGCGGCCTGGGTTCGATTCCCGGTCAGGGAATTTCTCTTTGAAGCTAGCTTTGAGATATTGCTTGATTCCCGATGATGTCAACAGCATCCCTTCATATCAACACCATTATCAACCAAAAATGAGTTGTTGTGACGTCTATTCACGTCGTTCTTTTCTCTGTTTACCAGTCCTTGATGTTCTAGTGGCTAGGATTCGGCGCTCTCGCGGCCTGGGTTCGATTCCCGGTCAGGGAATTTCTCTTTGAAGCTAGCTTTGAGATATTGCTTGATTCCCGATGATGTCAACAGCATCCCTTCATATCAACACCATTATCAACCAAAAATGAGTTGTTGTGACGTCTCTTCACGTCGTTTTTTTCTCTGTTTACCTGTCCTTGATGGTCTAGTGGCTAGGATTCGGCGCTCTCACCGCCGCGGCCCGGGTTCGATTCCCGGTCAGGGAATTTCTCTTTGAAGCTAGCTTTGAGATATTGCTTGATTCCCGATGATGTCAACAGCATCCCTTCATATCAACACCATCATCAACCAAAAATGAGTTGTTGTGACGTCTATTCACGTCGTTCTTTTCTCTATTTACCGGTCCTTGATGGTCTAGTGGCTAGGATTCGGCGCTCTCACCGCTGCGGCCCGGGTTCGATTCCCGGTCAGGGAATTTCTCTTTGAAGCTAGCTTTGAGATATTGCTTGATTCCCGATGATGTCAACAGCATCCCTTCATATCAACACCATCATCAACCAAAAATGAGTTGTTGTGACGTCTATTCACGTCGTTCTTTTTTCTTTTTACCAGTCCTTGATGGTCTAGTGGCTAGGATTCGGCGCTCTCACCGCCGCGGCCCGGGTTCGATTCCCGGTCAGGGAATTTCTCTTTGAAGCTAGCTTTGAGATATTGCTTGATTCCCGATGATGTCAACAGCATCCCTTCATATCAACACCATTATCAACCAAAAATGAGTTGTTGTGACGTCTCTTCACGTCGTTATTTTCTCTGTTTAAATGTCCTTGATGGTCTAGTGGCTAGGATTCGGCGCTCTCATCGCCGCGGCCCGTGTTTGATTCCCAGTCAGGGAATTTCTCTTTGAAGCTAGCTTTGAGATATTGCTTGATTCTCGATGATGTCAACAGCATCCCTTCATACCAACACCATTATCAACCAAAAATGAGTTGTTGTGACGTCTATTCACGTCGTTCTTTTCTCTGTTTACCAGTCCTTGATGGTCTAGTGGCTAGGATTCGGCGCTCTCACCGCCGCGGCCCGGGTTCGATTCCCGGTCAGGGAATTTCTCTTTGAAGCTAGCTTTGAGATATTGCTTGATTCTCGATGATGTCAACAGCATCCCTTCATACCAACACCATCATCAACCAAAAATGAGTTGTTGTGACGTCTCTTCACGTCGTTCTTTTCTCTATTTACCGGTCCTTGATGATCTAGTGGCTAGGATTCGGCGCTCTCACCGCTGCGGCCCGGGTTCGATTCCCGGTCAGGGAATTTCTCTTTGAAGCTAGCTTTGAGATATTGCTTGATTCTCGATGATGTCAACAGCATCCCTTCATATCAACACCATCATCAACCAAAAATGAGTTGTTGTGACGTCTATTCACGTCGTTCTTTTCTCTATTTACCGGTCCTTGATGATCTAGTGGCTAGGATTCGGCGCTCTCACCGCTGCGGCCCGGGTTCGATTCCCGGTCAGGGAATTTCTCTTTGAAGCTAGCTTTGAGATATTGCTTGATTCCCGATGATGTCAACAGCATCCCTTCATATCAACACCATTATCAACCAAAAATGAGTTGTTGTGACGTCTCTTCACGTCGTTATTTTCTCTGTTTAAATGTCCTTGATGGTCTAGTGGCTAGGATTCGGCGCTCTCATCGCCGCGGCCCGTGTTTGATTCCCAGTCAGGGAATTTCTCTTTGAAGCTAGCTTTGAGATATTGCTTGATTCTCGATGATGTCAACAGCATCCCTTCATACCAACACCATTATCAACCAAAAATGAGTTGTTGTTGACGTCTATTCACGTCGTTCTTTTCTCTGTTTACCAGTCCTTGATGGTCTAGTGGCTAGGATTCGGCGCTCTCACCGCCGCGGCCCGGGTTCGATTCCCGGTCAGGGAATTTCTCTTTGAAGCTAGCTTTGAGATATTGCTTGATTCTCGATGATGTCAACAGCATCCCTTCATACCAACACCATCATCAACCAAAAATGAGTTGTTGTGACGTCTCTTCACGTCGTTCTTTTCTCTATTTACCAGTCCTTGATGGTCTAGTGGCTAGGATTCGGCGCTCTCACCGCCGCGGCCCGGGTTCGATTCCCAGTCAGGGAATTTCTCTTTGAAGCTAGCTTTGAGATATTGCTTGATTCCCGATGATGTCAACAGCATCCCTTCATATCAACACCATTATCAACCAAAAATGAGTTGTTGTGACGTCTCTTCACGTCGTTATTTTCTCTGTTTACCTGTCCTTGATGGTCTAGTGGCTAGGATTCGGCGCTCTCACCGCCGCGGCCCGGGTTTGATTCCCGGTCAGGGAATTTCTCTTTGAAGCTAGCTTTGAGATATTGCTTGATTCTCGATGATGTCAACAGCATCCCTTCATACCAACACCATCATCAACCAAAAATGAGTTGTTGTGACGTCTCTTCATGTCGTTCTTTTCTCTATTTACCAGTCCTTGATGGTCTAGTGGCTAGGATTCGGCGCTCTCACCGCCGCGGCCCGGGTTCGATTCCCGGTCAGGGAATTTCTCTTTGAAGCTAGCTTTGAGATATTGCTTGATTCCCGATGATGTCAACAGCATCCCTTCATATCAACACCATTATCAACCAAAAATGAGTTGTTGTGACGTCTATTCACGTCGTTCTTTTCTCTGTTTACCAGTCCTTGATGGTCTAGTGGCTAGGATTCGGCGCTCTCGCGGCCCGGGGTCGATTCCCGGTCAGGGAATTTCACTTTGAAGCTAGCTTTGAGATATTGCTTGATTCCCGATGATGTCAACAGCATCCCTTCATATCAACACCATCATCAACCAAAAATGAGTTGTTCTGATGTTTATTCACGTCGTTCTTTTCTCTATTTACCAGTCCTTGATGGTCTAGTGGCTAGGATTCGGCGCTCTCACCGCCGCGGCCCGGGTTTGATTCCCGGTCAGGGAATTTCTCTTTGAAGCTAGCTTTGAGATATTGCTTGATTCCCGATGATGTCAACAGCATCCCTTCATATCAACACCATTATCAACCAAAAATGAGTTGTTGTGACGTCTATACACGTCGTTCTTTTCTCTATTTACAGGTCCTTGATGGTCTAGTGGCTAGGATTTGGCGCTCTCACTGCTGCGGCCTGGGTTCGATTCCCGGTCAGGGAATTTCTCTTTGAAGCTAGCTTTGAGATATTGCTTGATTCCCGATGATGTCAACAGCATCCCTTCATATCAACACCATTATCAACCAAAAATGAGTTGTTGTGACGTCTATACACGTCGTTCTTTTCTCTATTTACAGGTCCTTGATGGTCTAGTGGCTAGGATTTGGCGCTCTCACTGCTGCGGCCTGGGTTCGATTCCCGGTCAGGGAATTTCTCTTTGAAGCTAGCTTTGAGATATTGCTTGATTCCCGATGATGTCAACAGCATCCCTTCATATCGACACCATTATCAACCAAAAATGAGTTGTTGTGACGTCTATTCACGTCGTTCTTTTCTCTGTTTACCAGTCCTTGATGTTCTAGTGGCTAGGATTCGGCGCTCTCGCGGCCCGGGGTCGATTCCCGGTCAGGGAATTTCACTTTGAAGCTAGCTTTGAGATATTGCTTGATTCCCGATGATGTCAACAGCATCCCTTCATATCAACACCATCATCAACCAAAAATGAGTTGTTCTGATATTTATTCACGTCGTTCTTTTCTCTATTTACCAGTCCTTGATGGTCTAGTGGCTAGGATTCGGCGCTCTCACTGCCGCAGCCCGGGTTCGATTCCCGGTCAGGGAATTTCTCTTTGAAGCTAGCTTTGAGATATTGCTTGATTCCCGATGATGTCAACAGCATCCCTTCATATCAACACCATTATCAACCAAAAATGAGTTGTTGTGACGTCTCTTCACGTCGTTTTTTTCTCTGTTTACCTGTCCTTGATGGTCTAGTGGCTAGGATTCGGCGCTCTCACCGCCGCGGCCCGGGTTCGATTCCCGGTCAGGGAATTTCTCTTTGAAGCTAGCTTTGAGATATTGCTTGATTCCCGATGATGTCAACAGCATCCCTTCATATCAACACCATCATCAACCAAAAATGAGTTGTTGTGACGTCTATTCACGTCGTTCTTTTCTCTATTTACCGGTCCTTGATGGTCTAGTGGCTAGGATTCGGCGCTCTCACCGCTGCGGCCTGGGTTCGATTCCCGGTCAGGGAATTTCTCTTTGAAGCTAGCTTTGAGATATTGCTTGATTCTCGATGATGTCAACAGCATCCCTTCATACCAACACCATCATCAACCAAAAATGAGTTGTTGTGACGTCTCTTCACGTCGTTCTTTTCTCTATTTACCAGTCCTTGATGGTCTAGTGGCTAGGATTCGGCGCTCTCACCGCCGCGGCCCGGGTTCGATTCCCGGTCAGGGAATTTCTCTTTGAAGCTAGCTTTGAGATATTGCTTGATTCCCGATGATGTCAACAGCATCCCTTCATATCAACACCATTATCAACCAAAAATAAGTTGTTGTGACGTCTCTTCACGTCGTTATTTTCTCTGTTTACCTGTCCTTGATGGTCTAGTGGCTAGGATTCGGCGCTCTCACCGCCGCGGCCCGGGTTTGATTCCCGGTCAGGGAATTTCTCTTTGAAGCTAGCTTTGAGATATTGCTTGATTCTCGATGATGTCAACAGCATCCCTTCATACCAACACCATCATCAACCAAAAATGAGTTGTTGTGACGTCTCTTCATGTCGTTCTTTTCTCTATTTACCAGTCCTTGATGGTCTAGTGGCTAGGATTCGGCGCTCTCACCGCCGCGGCCCGGGTTCGATTCCCGGTCAGGGAATTTCTCTTTGAAGCTAGCTTTGAGATATTGCTTGATTCCCGATGATGTCAACAGCATCCCTTCATATCAACACCATTATCAACCAAAAATGAGTTGTTGTGACGTCTATTCACGTCGTTCTTTTCTCTGTTTACCAGTCCTTGATGGTCTAGTGGCTAGGATTCGGCGCTCTCGCGGCCCGGGGTCGATTCCCGGTCAGGGAATTTCACTTTGAAGCCAGCTTTGAGATATTGCTTGATTCCCGATGATGTCAACAGCATCCCTTCATATCAACACCATCATCAACCAAAAATGAGTTGTTCTGATGTTTATTCACGTCGTTCTTTTCTCTATTTACCAGTCCTTGATGGTCTAGTGGCTAGGATTCGGCGCTCTCACCGCCGCGGCCCGGGTTTGATTCCCGGTCAGGGAATTTCTCTTTGAAGCTAGCTTTGAGATATTGCTTGATTCCCGATGATGTCAACAGCATCCCTTCATATCAACACCATTATCAACCAAAAATGAGTTGTTGTGACGTCTATACACGTCGTTCTTTTCTCTATTTACAGGTCCTTGATGGTCTAGTGGCTAGGATTTGGCGCTCTCACTGCTGCGGCCTGGGTTCGATTCCCGGTCAGGGAATTTCTCTTTGAAGCTAGCTTTGAGATATTGCTTGATTCCCGATGATGTCAACAGCATCCCTTCATATCAACACCATTATCAACCAAAAATGAGTTGTTGTGACGTCTATTCACGTCGTTCTTTTCTCTGTTTACCAGTCCTTGATGTTCTAGTGGCTAGGATTCGGCGCTCTCGCGGCCCGGGGTCGATTCCCGGTCAGGGAATTTCTCTTTGAAGCTAGCTTTGAGATATTGCTTGATTCCCGATGATGTCAACAGCATCCCTTCATATCAACACCATTATCAACCAAAAATGAGTTGTTGTGACGTCTATTCACGTCGTTCTTTTCTCTGTTTACCAGTCCTTGATGGTCTAGTGGCTAGGATTCGGCGCTCTCGCGGCCCGGGGTCGATTCCCGGTCAGGGAATTTCACTTTGAAGCTAGCTTTGAGATATTGCTTGATTCCCGATGATGTCAACAGCATCCCTTCATATCAACACCATCATCAACCAAAAATGAGTTGTTCTGATGTTTATTCACGTCGTTCTTTTCTCTATTTACCAGTCCTTGATGGTCTAGTGGCTAGGATTCGGCGCTCTCACCGCCGCGGCCCGGGTTTGATTCCTGGTCAGGGAATTTCTCTTTGAAGCTAGCTTTGAGATATTGCTTGATTCCCGATGATGTCAACAGCATCCCTTCATATCAACACCATTATCAACCAAAAATGAGTTGTTGTGACGTCTCTTCACGTCGTTATTTTCTCTGTTTAAATGTCCTTGATGGTCTAGTGGCTAGGATTCGGCGCTCTCATCGCCGCGGCCCGTGTTTGATTCCCAGTCAGGGAATTTCTCTTTGAAGCTAGCTTTGAGATATTGCTTGATTCTCGATGATGTCAACAGCATCCCTTCATACCAACACCATTATCAACCAAAAATGAGTTGTTGTTGACGTCTATTCACGTCGTTCTTTTCTCTGTTTACCAGTCCTTGATGGTCTAGTGGCTAGGATTCGGCGCTCTCACCGCCGCGGCCCGGGTTCGATTCCCGGTCAGGGAATTTCTCTTTGAAGCTAGCTTTGAGATATTGCTTGATTCTCGATGATGTCAACAGCATCCCTTCATACCAACACCATCATCAACCAAAAATGAGTTGTTGTGACGTCTCTTCACGTCGTTCTTTTCTCTATTTACCAGTCCTTGATGGTCTAGTGGCTAGGATTCGGCGCTCTCACCGCCGCGGCCCGGGTTCGATTCCCGGTCAGGGAATTTCTCTTTGAAGCTAGCTTTGAGATATTGCTTGATTCCCGATGATGTCAACAGCATCCCTTCATATCAACACCATTATCAACCAAAAATGAGTTGTTGTGACGTCTCTTCACGTCGTTATTTTCTCTGTTTACCTGTCCTTGATGGTCTAGTGGCTAGGATTCGGCGCTCTCACTGCCGCGGCCCGGGTTTGATTCCCGGTCAGGGAATTTCTCTTTGAAGCTAGCTTTGAGATATTGCTTGATTCTCGATGATGTCAACAGCATCCCTTCATACCAACACCATCATCAACCAAAAATGAGTTGTTGTGACGTCTCTTCATGTCGTTCTTTTCTCTATTTACCAGTCCTTGATGGTCTAGTGGCTAGGATTCGGCGCTCTCACTGCCGCGGCCCGGGTTCGATTCCCGGTCAGGGAATTTCTCTTTGAAGCTAGCTTTGAGATATTGCTTGATTCCCGATGATGTCAACAGCATCCCTTCATATCAACACCATTATCAACCAAAAATGAGTTGTTGTGACGTCTATTCACGTCGTTCTTTTCTCTGTTTACCAGTCCTTGATGGTCTAGTGGCTAGGATTCGGCGCTCTCGCGGCCCGGGGTCGATTCCCGGTCAGGGAATTTCACTTTGAAGCTAGCTTTGAGATATTGCTTGATTCCCGATGATGTCAACAGCATCCCTTCATATCAACACCATCATCAACCAAAAATGAGTTGTTCTGATGTTTATTCACGTCGTTCTTTTCTCTATTTACCAGTCCTTGATGGTCTAGTGGCTAGGATTCGGCGCTCTCACCGCCGCGGCCCGGGTTTGATTCCCGGTCAGGGAATTTCTCTTTGAAGCTAGCTTTGAGATATTGCTTGATTCCCGATGATGTCAACAGCATCCCTTCATATCAACACCATTATCAACCAAAAATGAGTTGTTGTGACGTCTATACACGTCGTTCTTTTCTCTATTTACAGGTCCTTGATGGTCTAGTGGCTAGGATTTGGCGCTCTCACTGCTGCGGCCTGGGTTCGATTCCCGGTCAGGGAATTTCTCTTTGAAGCTAGCTTTGAGATATTGCTTGATTCCCGATGATGTCAACAGCATCCCTTCATATCAACACCATTATCAACCAAAAATGAGTTGTTGTGACGTCTATTCACGTCGTTCTTTTCTCTGTTTACCAGTCCTTGATGGTCTAGTGGCTAGGATTCGGCGCTCTCACCGCCGCGGCCCGGGTTCGATTCCCGGTCAGGGAATTTCTCTTTGAAGCTAGCTTTGAGATATTGCTTGATTCCCGATGATGTCAACAGCATCCCTTCATATCAACACCATTATCAACCAAAAATGAGTTGTTGTGACGTCTCTTCACGTCGTTATTTTCTCTGTTTAAATGTCCTTGATGGTCTAGTGGCTAGGATTCGGCGCTCTCATCGCCGCGGCCCGTGTTTGATTCCCAGTCAGGGAATTTCTCTTTGAAGCTAGCTTTGAGATATTGCTTGATTCTCGATGATGTCAACAGCATCCCTTCATACCAACACCATTATCAACCAAAAATGAGTTGTTGTTGACGTCTCTTCACGTCGTTCTTTTCTCTGTTTACCAGTCCTTGATGGTCTAGTGGCTAGGATTCGGCGCTCTCACCGCCGCGGCCCGGGTTCGATTCCCGTTCAGGGAATTTCTCTTTGAAGCTAGCTTTGAGATATTGCTTGATTCTCGATGATGTCAACAGCATCCCTTCATACCAACACCATCATCAACCAAAAATGAGTTGTTGTGACGTCTCTTCATGTCGTTCTTTTCTCTATTTACCAGTCCTTGATGGTCTAGTGGCTAGGATTCGGCGCTCTCACCGCCGCGGCCCGGGTTCGATTCCCGGTCAGGGAATTTCTCTTTGAAGCTAGCTTTGAGATATTGCTTGATTCCCGATGATGTCAACAGCATCCCTTCATATCAACACCATTATCAACCAAAAATGAGTTGTTGTGACGTCTATTCACGTCGTTCTTTTCTCTGTTTACCAGTCCTTGATGGTCTAGTGGCTAGGATTCGGCGCTCTCGCGGCCCGGGGTCGATTCCCGGTCAGGGAATTTCACTTTGAAGCTAGCTTTGAGATATTGCTTGATTCCCGATGATGTCAACAGCATCCCTTCATATCAACACCATCATCAACCAAAAATGAGTTGTTCTGATGTTTATTCACGTCGTTCTTTTCTCTATTTACCAGTCCTTGATGGTCTAGTGGCTAGGATTCGGCGCTCTCAACGCCGCGGCCCGGGTTTGATTCCCGGTCAGGGAATTTCTCTTTGAAGCTAGCTTTGAGATATTGCTTGATTCCCGATGATGTCAACAGCATCCCTTCATATCAACACCATTATCAACCAAAAATGAGTTGTTGTGACGTCTATACACGTCGTTCTTTTCTCTATTTACAGGTCCTTGATGGTCTAGTGGCTAGGATTTGGCGCTCTCACTGCTGCAGCCTGGGTTCGATTCCCGGTCAGGGAATTTCTCTTTGAAGCTAGCTTTGAGATATTGCTTGATTCCCGATGATGTCAACAGCATCCCTTCATATCGACACCATTATCAACCAAAAATGAGTTGTTGTGACGTCTATTCACGTCGTTCTTTTCTCTGTTTACCAGTCCTTGATGTTCTAGTGGCTAGGATTCGGCGCTCTCGCGGCCCGGGGTCGATTCCCGGTCAGGGAATTTCACTTTGAAGCTAGCTTTGAGATATTGCTTGATTCCCGATGATGTCAACAGCATCCCTTCATATCAACACCATCATCAACCAAAAATGAGTTGTTCTGATATTTATTCACGTCGTTCTTTTCTCTATTTACCAGTCCTTGATGGTCTAGTGGCTAGGATTCGGCGCTCTCACTGCCGCAGCCCGGGTTCGATTCCCGGTCAGGGAATTTCTCTTTGAAGTAAGGGAATTGCCCAAAATGTGTGCTAATTGTCAGTCATTTTGCATTGGGCCTTGCTCTAATTGTCAAAAATGTTCCACGGTGTCTTTGTTTTTTGACAAATGGGGCACCGTGACAAATGGAACAAATTAACATGGTGTCAATTGGGAACAAAACTGGCAGATGGGCAAATAAATGACAATTGGGGAGTGAAGGTGTGTTGAACTACAAAATCCTGCGGGGGGCGACAACTTACAAATAATTGATTCTGTGACAGATAGGAACGATACTGACAATGTGACTAAATTATTTTTGTTTCATGCAAATGTGGGAGTGCATTGTGACGTTTAGGGCCATTTGTGACAAATGGAACAAAGATTCCTCAAATCATCTGAAAGTCCGTGAAAGTCCTTGAATGACCTTGAATGACCTTGAAAAGCTTGAAAAGGTTGGAAATTTGCTATTATTCCAAACTAATATTTTAAATCAGCTACGGTGAACAACAGAGGACTCTCTTCAAGGATCTGTTGGTTTTAGCTAGCTAGCATGCTGCTACCGGAAGTTAGCTTTCTAGAGGGTCTACAGACTTGTGCTTTCAGTATGTCATTTAGGGCATCCAGGACAATGGTTCCACCAAGTTTCAAGCACTTTGGAACTTTTTCTAAGGGAGCTTTTGACCTTTGAATGTGTGAATTTGGGCGTTTTGGGGGTTTTTAAACCACTCCTACGCAGCGATGCTAAGGGCTAGCGTGGTATAAATGACATGGTTGGGCCCCATTTGGGAGTGGCTACAACGTGAAAAAGAAAGCTAAGCTCTGACATGTTTAGAAAAAAATGACCTTCAAACTGAGCAATATCAACCCCACGACCTCATTGTAGGCCCCTTGCAGAGTGTCTGTGCAAAATCTGGAGTCTTTAGAACTAATCTGTGATGTATTATGACCATTCTTAAAATTGACTGTCGATGGGAGCATTTCTGACGATTGAGCACATTTTGAGTAAGGAATCGAGAATCCTTGTAATTCAAAAATGACAATTCGACTACATTAACATGGGCAAAATAGTTAGTCTAATTGTCACATGCGCTAATGGTTTTAGCTAGCTAGCATGCTGCTACCGGAAGTTAGCTTTCTAGAGGGTCACAAAAATCACTTTTTTGCAAAAAAGTAGAGTACGGTGGACAACAGAGGACGCTCTACTAGGGCCAGTTGGTTTCAAGTAGCTAGCATAATGCTACCGGAAGTTAGCTTTCTAGAGGGTCTAGAGACTTGTGCTTTTAGAATCCTATTCAGGGCTTCCAGGACAATGGACTCATCCAGTTTCAAGCACTTTCAATCTTTCCCTGAGGAGATATGAACCTTTGAAAGAGTGAAATTGGTGTTTTTCGGGGTTCTTTAAGCCACTCCCACGCAGCGTTGCTAAGGGTTACGGAGCCACATCCGGCATGGTTGGACTCCATTTGGGAGTGGCTACAACCTCAAAAAGAAAGCTAAGCTCTAGCACGTTCAGAACAAAAAAAGCCCCGATCGGCCCAGACTCTTCAGGTGGTCTCAGGTTCGCTAAGTCCAAGACCCTCTCCAAATCCTGAATTTTATGCTGCCAATTAAGACTTTTGCTTGTTTTTAAGGGGATTTCACCCCATGATCTCATTGTAGGCCCTCTCCTGAGTGTCTGTGAGAAAAATGGGAGCTTAGATATTAATATTTAGTGGATTATGGCCATTTTTGCACTTGTCAAAAAAGATCAAAGGGCAACGTCGTTAGGGTCGGGTTCGGGCCCTTAACTTGCAGCTTTTGGCCCCAGATTTGAGATTCTGTATGTTGAGAAGCCCCTCTTTGAATAGGAAAAGAATGCACATCTCTAAGTGGTTTTAAAGTAATTAATTTGAATTAAAAGACTTTTTCAAGATTTTGCCACTGACAATTGGCATAAATTTGGGAGCTTGGCACCCGGCCAATTCCTTCTTGTGAATGTTTTAGAGGAGATTTCACCTCATGGCCTCATTGTAGGCACTGTCCTGAGTGTCTGTGAGAAAAATGGGAGTTTAAATATTAATATTTAGGGAATTATTGCAATTTTTACATTAACAAAATGTAAGGGAATTGGGGTCAAATGTCACACTTTGGGCCTGTATTAGGGGGTCTTGCCTTGTAGCGTTTCGCCCCAAATTTCAGGGGATGCATGTTGAGAAGCCCCTCTTAATTTAGGAAAAGAATGCACATCTCTAAGTTCATGTAAAGTATTTTTTCTGAATTAAAAGACTGGTCTCAAGATTTCTCAACTGACGATTGGACTAAATTTGGACCCAAGTATCCCTATAATTCAAAAAATGACAATTCGACTGCATTAACATGGGCAAAATAGTTAGTCTAATTGTCCCTGTCTGTGACAAATGGGTCATTTCCAGACAATTGGGTCATTTCCAAAAATGCATTTTTCAAAAAAGGCCTTTCAGAGGCCTTTCTCGACTCGAGTGACATTTTGCTGGGTGCACTTGAAACACTTTAAAATCACTTTTTTGCACAAAACTGGAGTATGGTGGACATCAGAGGATGCTCTACTAGGGCCACTTGATTTTAAGTAGCTAGCATGTTGCTACCGGAAGTTAGCTTTCTAGAGGGTCTAGAGACTTGTGCTTTTAGAATCCTATTCAGGGCTTCCAGGACAATGGACCCATCCAGTTTCAAGCACTTTCAATCTTTCTCTGAGGAGATATGAACCTTTGAAGGAGTGAAATTGGTGTTTTTCGGGGTTCTTTAAGCCACTCCCAGGCAGCGTTGCTAAGGGTTACGGAGCAACATCCGGCATGGTTGGACTCCATTTGGGAGTGGCTACAACCTCAAAAAGAAAGCTAAGCTCTAGCACGTTCAGAACAAAAAAAGCCCCGATCGGCCCAGACTCTTCAGGTGGTCTCAGGTTCGCTAAGTCCAAGACCCTCTCCAAATCCTGAATTTTATGCTGCCAATTAAGACTTTTGCTTGTTTTTAAGGGGATTTCACCCCATGATCTCATTGTAGGCCCTCTCCTGAGTGTCTGTGAGAAAAATGGGAGCTTAGATATTAATATTTAGTGGATTATGGCCATTTTTGCACTTGTCAAAAAAGATCAAAGGGCAACGTCGTTAGGGTCGGGTTCGGGCCCTTAACTTGCAGCTTTTGGCCCCAGATTTGAGATTCTGTATGTTGAGAAGCCCCTCTTTGAATAGGAAAAGAATGCACATCTCTAAGTGGTTTTAAAGTAATTAATTTGAATTAAAAGACTTTTTCAAGATTTTGCCACTGACAATTGGCATAAATTTGGGAGCTTGGCACCCGGCCAATTCCTTCTTGTGAATGTTTTAGAGGAGATTTCACCTCATGGCCTCATTGTAGGCACTGTCCTGAGTGTCTGTGAGAAAAATGGGAGTTTAAATATTAATATTTAGGGAATTATTGCAATTTTTACATTAACAAAATGTAAGGGAATTGGGGTCAAATGTCACACTTTGGGCCTGTATTAGGGGGTCTTGCCTTGTAGCGTTTCGCCCCAAATTTCAGGGGATGCATGTTGAGAAGCCCCTCTTAATTTAGGAAAAGAATGCACATCTCTAAGTTCATGTAAAGTATTTTTTCTGAATTAAAAGACTGGTCTCAAGATTTCTCAACTGACGATTGGACTAAATTTGGACCCAAGTATCCCTATAATTCAAAAAATGACAATTCGACTGCATTAACATGGGCAAAATAGTTAGTCTAATTGTCCCTGTCTGTGACAAATGGGTCATTTCCAGACAATTGGGTCATTTCCAAAAATGCATTTTTCAAAAAAGGCCTTTCAGAGGCCTTTCTCGACTCGAGTGACATTTTGCTGGGTGCACTTGAAACACTTTAAAATCACTTTTTTGCACAAAACTGGAGTATGGTGGACATCAGAGGATGCTCTACTAGGGCCACTTGATTTTAAGTAGCTAGCATGTTGCTACCGGAAGTTAGCTTTCTAGAGGGTCTAGAGACTTGTGCTTTTAGAATCCTATTCAGGGCTTCCAGGACAATGGACCCATCCAGTTTCAAGCACTTTCAATCTTTCTCTGAGGAGATATGAACCTTTGAAGGAGTGAAATTGGTGTTTTTCGGGGTTCTTTAAGCCACTCCCAGGCAGCGTTGCTAAGGGTTACGGAGCAACATCCGGCATGGTTGGACTCCATTTGGGAGTGGCTACAACCTCAAAAAGAAAGCTAAGCTCTAGCACGTTCAGAACAAAAAAAGCCCCGATCGGCCCAGACTCTTCAGGTGGTCTCAGGTTCGCTAAGTCCAAGACCCTCTCCAAATCCTGAATTTTATGCTGCCAATTAAGACTTTTGCTTGTTTTTAAGGGGATTTCACCCCATGATCTCATTGTAGGCCCTCTCCTGAGTGTCTGTGAGAAAAATGGGAGCTTAGATATTAATATTTAGTGGATTATGGCCATTTTTGCACTTGTCAAAAAAGATCAAAGGGCAACGTCGTTAGGGTCGGGTTCGGGCCCTTAACTTGCAGCTTTTGGCCCCAGATTTGAGATTCTGTATGTTGAGAAGCCCCTCTTTGAATAGGAAAAGAATGCACATCTCTAAGTGGTTTTAAAGTAATTAATTTGAATTAAAAGACTTTTTCAAGATTTTGCCACTGACAATTGGCATAAATTTGGGAGCTTGGCACCCGGCCAATTCCTTCTTGTGAATGTTTTAGAGGAGATTTCACCTCATGGCCTCATTGTAGGCACTGTCCTGAGTGTCTGTGAGAAAAATGGGAGTTTAAATACTAATATTTAGGGAATTATTGCAATTTTTACATTAACAAAATGTAAGGGAATCGGGGTCAAATGTCACACTTTGGGCCTGTATTAGGGGGTCTTGCCTTGTAGCGTTTCGCCCCAAATTTCAGGGGATGCATGTTGAGAAGCCCCTCTTAATTTAGGAAAAGAATGCACATCTCTAAGTTCATGTAAAGTATTTTTTCTGAATTAAAAGACTGGTCTCAAGATTTCTCAACTGACGATTGGACTAAATTTGGACTCAAGTATCCCTATAATTCAAAAAATGACAATTCGACTGCATTAACATGGGCAAAATAGTTACTCTAATTGTCCCTGTCTGTGACAAATGGGTCATTTCCAGACAATTGGGTCATTTCCAAAAATGCATTTTTCAAAAAAGGCCTTTCAGAGGCCTTTCTCGACTCGAGTGACATTTTGCTGGGTGCACTTGAAACACTTTAAAATCACTTTTTTGCACAAAACTGGAGTATGGTGGACATCAGAGGATGCTCTACTAGGGCCACTTGATTTTTGGTAGCTAGCATGTTGCTACCGGAAGTTAGCTTTCTAGAGGGTCTAGAGACTTGTGCTTTTAGAATCCTATTCAGGGCTTCCAGGACAATGGACCCATCCAGTTTCAAGCACTTTCAATCTTTCTCTGAGGAGATATGAACCTTTGAAGGAGTGAAATTGGTGTTTTTCGGGGTTCTTTAAGCCACTCCCAGGCAGCGTTGCTAAGGGTTACGGAGCCACATCCGGCATGGTTGGACTCCATTTGGGAGTGGCTACAACCTCAAAAAGAAAGCTAAGCTCTAGCACGTTCAGAACAAAAAAAGCCCCGATCGGCCCAGACTCTTCAGGTGGTCTCAGGTTCGCTAAGTCCAAGACCCTCTCCAAATCCTGAATTTTATGCTGCCAATTAAGACTTTTGCTTGTTTTTAAGGGGATTTCACCACATGATCTCATTGTAGGCCCTCTCCTGAGTGTCTGTGAGAAAAATGGGAGCTTAGATATTAATATTTAGTGGATTATGGCCATTTTTGCACTTGTCAAAAAAGATCAAAGGGCAACGTCGTTAGGGTCCGGTTCGGGCCCTTAACTTGCAGCTTTTGGCCCCAGATTTGAGATTCTGTATGTTGAGAAGTCCCTCTTTGAATAGGAAAAGAATGCACATCTCTAAGTGGTTTTAAAGTAATTAATTTGAATAAAAAGACTTTTTCAAGATTTTGCCACTGACAATTAACATAAATTTGGGAGTTTGGCACCCAGCCAATTCCTTCTTGTGAATGTTTTAGAGGAGATTTCACCTCATGGCCTCATTGTAGGCACTGTCCTGAGTGTCTGTGAGAAAAATGGGAGTTTAAATACTAATATTTAGGGAATTATTGCAATTTTTACATTAACAAAATGTAAGGGAATTGGGGTCAAATGTCACACTTTGGGCCTGTATTTGGGGGTCTTGCCTTGTAGCGTTTCGCCCCAAATTTCAGGGGATGCATGTTGAGAAGCCCCTCTTAATTTAGGAAAAGAATGCACATCTCTAAGTTCATGTAAAGTATTTTTTCTGAATTAAAAGACTGGTCTCAAGATTTCTCAACTGACGATTGGACTAAATTTGGACTCAAGTATCCCTATAATTCAAAAAATGACAATTCGACTGCATTAACATGGGCAAAATAGTTACTCTAATTGTCCCTGTCTGTGACAAATGGGTCATTTCCAGACAATTGGGTCATTTCCAAAAATGCATTTTTCAAAAAAGGCCTTTCAGAGGCCTTTCTCGACTCGAGTGACATTTTGCTGGGTGCACTTGAAACACTTTAAAATCACTTTTTTGCACAAAACTGGAGTATGGTGGACATCAGAGGATGCTCTACTAGGGCCACTTGATTTTAAGTAGCTAGCATGTTGCTACCGGAAGTTAGCTTTCTAGAGGGTCTGCAGACTTGTGCTTTCAGTATGTCATTTAAGGCTTCTGGATCAATGTTCCCACCAAGTTTCAAAACGTTACGAGCTGTTTTAGCATCTCTCTGAGCCAACAAGAACTGGTAAAGTTGTCCTCAATTGGAGTATAATGGTTTAAAATCCTTATGTCTTTTAAGTGGCTTTAGCTCAATGTGATCAGTCACGGACCTTGAATCACAAAGTTGCTGGTTCTAATCTTGGTCAAGGCAAGTTTCTGAAGTCTTTAGCACTTACCTTTGAGATATTATGGACATTCTTCCATTGGAAGAAAAAGCACAAATATTAGGTTATTTTCGTCACTTTTTACACTTTGGACCCGTGTTTGGACCCTTTAACTTGCAGCTTTTGGCCCCAGATTTGAGGGTATGTATGGTGAAAAGCCCCTCTTAATTTAGGAAAAGAATCCACATCTCTAAGTGGTTTTAAAGTAATTAATTTGAATTATGAAGATTACTGATTCCTTACAAAATGACAATTCGACTACATTAACATGAGCCGAATACTTAGTCTAATTGTCAATGGCCACTGACAATTAGACTAACTATTTTGCCCATGTTAATGTAGTCGAATTGTCATTTTTTGAATTATAAGGATCATCGATTCCTAAAAAAATGACAATTCGACAACATTAACATGGGCCAAATACTTAGTCTAATTGTCAATGGCCACTGACAATTAGACTAACTATTTTGCCCATGTTAATGTAGTCGAATTGTCATTTTTTGAATTATAAGGATCATCGATTCCTAAAAAAATGACAATTCGACAACATTAACATGGGCCAAATACTTAGTCTAATTGTCAATGGCCACTGACAATTAGACTAACTATTTTGCCCATGTTAATGTAGTCGAATTGTCATTTTTTGAATTATAAGGAGCATCGATTCCTTACAAAATGACAATTCGACAACATTAACATGGGCCAAATACTTAGTCTAATTGTCAATGGCCACTGACAATTAGACTAACTATTTTGCCCATGTTAATGTAGTCGAATTGTCATTTTTTGAATCATCAGGATCATCGATTCCGTGAAAATTCGGCCACACGTGGCAAAGTCAAAGTGTATGTTTTTTAGATAGTTCCTGAGGTATTGGGTCCAAAATGGTCGCCATTTAACGCTGATTCGAGATATGTATGTCTCATTGTGTAACTTTTCCAGATGTCAACTACAGCTATCGGTCCCAGATTGGATGCTATCTATGTTGAGAAGCCCCTCTTAATTTACGAAAAGAATCCACATCTCTAAGTGGTTTTAAAGTAATTAATTTGAATTATGAAGATTACTGATTCCTTACAAAATGACAATTCGACTACATTAACATGAGCCGAATACTTAGTCTAATTGTCAATGGCCACTGACAATTAGACTAACTATTTTGCCCATGTTAATGTAGTCGAATTGTCATTTTTTGAATTATAAGGATCATCGATTCCTTACAAAATGACAATTCGACAACATTAACATGGGCCAAATACTTAGTCTAATTGTCAATGGCCACTGACAATTAGACTAACTATTTTGCCCATGTTAATGTAGTCGAATTGTCATTTTTTGAATCATCAGGATCATCGATTCCGTGAAAATTCGGCCACACGTGGCAAAGTCAAAGTGTATGTTTTTTAGATAGTTCCTGAGGTATTGGGTCCAAAATGGTCGCCATTTAACGCTGATTCGAGATATGTATGTCTCATTGTGTAACTTTTCCAGATGTCAACTACAGCTATCGGTCCCAGATTGGATGCTATCTATGTTGAGAAGCCCCTCTTAATTTACGAAAAGAATCCACATCTCTAAGTGGTTTTAAAGTAATTAATTTGAATTATGAAGATTACTGATTCCTTACAAAATGACAATTCGACTACATTAACATGAGCCGAATACTTAGTCTAATTGTCAATGGCCACTGACAATTAGACTAACTATTTTGCCCATGTTAATGTAGTCGAATTGTCATTTTTTGAATTATAAGGATCATCGATTCCTTACAAAATGACAATTCGACAACATTAACATGGGCCAAATACTTAGTCTAATTGTCAATGGCCACTGACAATTAGACTAACTATTTTGCCCATGTTAATGTAGTCGAATTGTCATTTTTTGAATCATCAGGATCATTGATTCCGTGAAAATTCGGCCACACGTGGCAAAGTCAAAGTGTATGTTTTTTAGATAGTTCCTGAGGTATTGGGTCCAAAATGGTCGCCATTTAACGCTGATTCGAGATATGTATGTCTCATTGTGTAACTTTTCCAGATGTCAACTACAGCTATCGGTCCCAGATTGGATGCTATCTATGTTGAGAAGCCCCTCTTAATTTACGAAAAGAATCCACATCTCTAAGTGGTTTTAAAGTAATTAATTTGAATTATGAAGATTACTGATTCCTTACAAAATGACAATTCGACTACATTAACATGAGCCGAATACTTAGTCTAATTGTCAATGGCCACTGACAATTAGACTAACTATTTTGCCCATGTTAATGTAGTCGAATTGTCATTTTTTGAATTATAAGGATCATCGATTCCTTACAAAATGACAATTCGACAACATTAACATGGGCCAAATACTTAGTCTAATTGTCAATGGCCACTGACAATTAGACTAACTATTTTGCCCATGTTAATGTAGTCGAATTGTCATTTTTTGAATCATCAGGATCATTGATTCCGTGAAAATTCGGCCACACGTGGCAAAGTCAAAGTGTATGTTTTTTAGATAGTTCCTGAGGTATTGGGTCTAAAATGGTCGCCATTTAACGCTGATTCGAGATATGTATGTCTCATTGTGTAACTTTTCCAGATGTCAACTACAGCTATCGGTCCCAGATTGGATGCTATCTATGTTGAGAAGCCCCTCTTAATTTACGAAAAGAATCCACATCTCTAAGTGGTTTTAAAGTAATTAATTTGAATTATGAAGATTACTGATTCCTTACAAAATGACAATTCGACTACATTAACATGAGCCGAATACTTAGTCTAATTGTCAATGGCCACTGACAATTAGACTAACTATTTTGCCCATGTTAATGTAGTCGAATTGTCATTTTTTGAATTATAAGGAGCATCGATTCCTTACAAAATGACATTTAGACTAAATTAATGTGGGCCGAATTTTATTCTAATTGTCTATTGCATTTTTTTTATCCATTTTTTACAATTTAACGCTGGTCCGAGATATCTACGTCTCGACGCTGTACGAGGAACGGCGGAGGAGATCCCGCGCTTTAAAATGTTTGCGCGCGACCCGCCGGCCATTGCCATCGATTGTCAATTTTGTGCCCATTTGTCAGTCTCATTTGTCATTTTTGTTCCCATTTGTCACATGACGATTGGGAACAAAACTGACAATTGAGGGCAGGCGACCCCGAGTGTCATTAATATTCCCAACTGTCATTGCCCGAGTGTCATTTTTGTTCCCATTTGTCACGTGAATATTGGGAACAAAACTGACAATTGAGGCGGGCTACCCCGAGTGTCATTAATATTCCCAACTGTCATTGCCCGAGTGTCATTTTTGTTCCCAATTGTCTTTTGGCCCTCGCCCACTGGTGGCGGGGAGCGAGATTGCAATTTTCCGACCGCACTTTGAAAAATCGCCACGCGCTCTCCGGCGGTCCGATTTGCCCGGCATTTGACCCTCCCGAAGTCCAACTGTCGAACTGGCCCTCCGCGAAACCCGCTTATTTTTAAAGTGTTCCTACACGTCCGTTAGGAAGCCCCGAAGCGGGGCCGCTTTTTCCATCCGTGCGTAATGTTAATGTGTGCTAAGTGTCACGGAGGTGCCTAGCGGGAGGCTAGCTTTGAGATATTGCTTGATTCCCGATGATGTCAACAGCATCCCTTCATATCAACACCATTATCAACCAAAAATGAGTTGTTGTGACGTCTCTTCACGTCGTTTTTTTCTCTGTTTACCTGTCCTTGATGGTCTAGTGGCTAGGATTCGGCGCTCTCACCGCCGCGGCCCGGGTTCGATTCCCGGTCAGGGAATTTCTCTTTGAAGCTAGCTTTGAGATATTGCTTGATTCCCGATGATGTCAACAGCATCCCTTCATATCAACACCATCATCAACCAAAAATGAGTTGTTGTGACGTCTATTCACGTCGTTCTTTTCTCTATTTACCGGTCCTTGATGGTCTAGTGGCTAGGATTCGGCGCTCTCACCGCTGCGGCCTGGGTTCGATTCCCGGTCAGGGAATTTCTCTTTGAAGCTAGCTTTGAGATATTGCTTGATTCTCGATGATGTCAACAGCATCCCTTCATACCAACACCATCATCAACCAAAAATGAGTTGTTGTGACGTCTCTTCACGTCGTTCTTTTCTCTATTTACCAGTCCTTGATGGTCTAGTGGCTAGGATTCGGCGCTCTCACCGCCGCGGCCCGGGTTCGATTCCCGGTCAGGGAATTTCACTTTGAAGCTAGCTTTGAGATATTGCTTGATTCCCGATGATGTCAACAGCATCCCTTCATATCAACACCATCATCAACCAAAAATGAGTTGTTCTGATGTTTATTCACGTCGTTCTTTTCTCTATTTACCAGTCCTTGATGGTCTAGTGGCTAGGATTCGGCGCTCTCACCGCCGCGGCCCGGGTTTGATTCCCGGTCAGGGAATTTCTCTTTGAAGCTAGCTTTGAGATATTGCTTGATTCCCGATGATGTCAACAGCATCCCTTCATATCAACACCATTATCAACCAAAAATGAGTTGTTGTGACGTCTATACACGTCGTTCTTTTCTCTATTTACAGGTCCTTGATGGTCTAGTGGCTAGGATTTGGCGCTCTCACTGCTGCGGCCTGGGTTCGATTCCCGGTCAGGGAATTTCTCTTTGAAGCTAGCTTTGAGATATTGCTTGATTCCCGATGATGTCAACAGCATCCCTTCATATCAACACCATTATCAACCAAAAATGAGTTGTTGTGACGTCTATACACGTCGTTCTTTTCTCTATTTACAGGTCCTTGATGGTCTAGTGGCTAGGATTTGGCGCTCTCACTGCTGCGGCCTGGGTTCGATTCCCGGTCAGGGAATTTCTCTTTGAAGCTAGCTTTGAGATATTGCTTGATTCCCGATGATGTCAACAGCATCCCTTCATATCGACACCATTATCAACCAAAAATGAGTTGTTGTGACGTCTATTCACGTCGTTCTTTTCTCTGTTTACCAGTCCTTGATGTTCTAGTGGCTAGGATTCGGCGCTCTCGCGGCCCGGGGTCGATTCCCGGTCAGGGAATTTCACTTTGAAGCTAGCTTTGAGATATTGCTTGATTCCCGATGATGTCAACAGCATCCCTTCATATCAACACCATCATCAACCAAAAATGAGTTGTTCTGATATTTATTCACGTCGTTCTTTTCTCTATTTACCAGTCCTTGATGGTCTAGTGGCTAGGATTCGGCGCTCTCACTGCCGCAGCCCGGGTTCGATTCCCGGTCAGGGAATTTCTCTTTGAAACTAGCTTTGAGATATTGCTTGATTCCCGATGATGTCAACAGCATCCCTTCATATCAACACCATTATCAACCAAAAATGAGTTGTTGTGACGTCTCTTCACGTCGTTTTTTTCTCTGTTTACCTGTCCTTGATGGTCTAGTGGCTAGGATTCGGCGCTCTCACCGCCGCGGCCCGGGTTCGATTCCCGGTCAGGGAATTTCTCTTTGAAGCTAGCTTTGAGATATTGCTTGATTCCCGATGATGTCAACAGCATCCCTTCATATCAACACCATCATCAACCAAAAATGAGTTGTTGTGACGTCTATTCACGTCGTTCTTTTCTCTATTTACCGGTCCTTGATGGTCTAGTGGCTAGGATTCGGCGCTCTCACCGCTGCGGCCTGGGTTCGATTCCCGGTCAGGGAATTTCTCTTTGAAGCTAGCTTTGAGATATTGCTTGATTCTCGATGATGTCAACAGCATCCCTTCATACCAACACCATCATCAACCAAAAATGAGTTGTTGTGACGTCTCTTCACGTCGTTCTTTTCTCTATTTACCAGTCCTTGATGGTCTAGTGGCTAGGATTCGGCGCTCTCACCGCCGCGGCCCGGGTTCGATTCCCGGTCAGGGAATTTCTCTTTGAAGCTAGCTTTGAGATATTGCTTGATTCCCGATGATGTCAACAGCATCCCTTCATATCAACACCATCATCAACCAAAAATGAGTTGTTGTGACGTCTATTCACGTTGTTCTTTTCTCTATTTACCGGTCCTTGATGGTCTAGTGGCTAGGATTCGGCGCTCTCACCGCTGCGGCCTGGGTTCGATTCCCGGTCAGGGAATTTCTCTTTGAAGCTAGCTTTGAGATATTGCTTGATTCTCGATGATGTCAACAGCATCCCTTCATACCAACACCATCATCAACCAAAAATGAGTTGTTGTGACGTCTCTTCATGTCGTTCTTTTCTCTATTTACCAGTCCTTGATGGTCTAGTGGCTAGGATTCGGCGCTCTCACCGCCGCGGCCCGGGTTCGATTCCCGGTCAGGGAATTTCTCTTTGAAGCTAGCTTTGAGATATTGCTTGATTCCCGATGATGTCAACAGCATCCCTTCATATCAACACCATCATCAACCAAAAATGAGTTGTTGTGACGTCTATTCACGTCGTTCTTTTCTCTTTTTACCAGTCCTTGATGGTCTAGTGGCTAGGATTCGGCGCTCTCACCGCCGCGGCCCGGGTTCGATTCCCGGTCAGGGAATTTCTCTTTGAAGCTAGCTTTGAGATATTGCTTGATTCCCGATGATGTCAACAGCATCCCTTCATATCAACACCATTATCAACCAAAAATGAGTTGTTGTGACGTCTATTCACGTCGTTCTTTTCTCTGTTTACCAGTCCTTGATGGTCTAGTGGCTAGGATTCGGCGCTCTCGCGGCCCGGGGTCGATTCCCGGTCAGGGAATTTCACTTTGAAGCTAGCTTTGAGATATTGCTTGATTCCCGATGATGTCAACAGCATCCCTTCATATCAACACCATTATCAACCAAAAATGAGTTGTTGTGACGTCTATTCACGTCGTTCTTTTCTCTGTTTACCAGTCCTTGATGTTCTAGTGGCTAGGATTCGGCGCTCTCGCGGCCCGGGGTCGATTCCCGGTCAGGGAATTTCACTTTGAAGCTAGCTTTGAGATATTGCTTGATTCCCGATGATGTCAACAGCATCCCTTCATATCAACACCATCATCAACCAAAAATGAGTTGTTCTGATATTTATTCACGTCGTTCTTTTCTCTATTTACCAGTCCTTGATGGTCTAGTGGCTAGGATTCGGCGCTCTCACCGCCGCGGCCCGGGTTCGATTCCCGGTCAGGGAATTTCTCTTTGAAGCTAGCTTTGAGATATTGCTTGATTCCCGATGATGTCAACAGCATCCCTTCATATCAACACCATTATCAACCAAAAATGAGTTGTTGTGACGTCTCTTCACGTCGTTTTTTTCTCTGTTTACCTGTCCTTGATGGTCTAGTGGCTAGGATTCGGCGCTCTCACCGCCGCGGCCCGGGTTCGATTCCCGGTCAGGGAATTTCTCTTTGAAGCTAGCTTTGAGATATTGCTTGATTCCCGATGATGTCAACAGCATCCCTTCATATCAACACCATCATCAACCAAAAATGAGTTGTTGTGACGTCTATTCACGTCGTTCTTTTCTCTGTTTACCAGTCCTTGATGTTCTAGTGGCTAGGATTCGGCGCTCTCGCGGCCCGGGGTCGATTCCCGGTCAGGGAATTTCACTTTGAAGCTAGCTTTGAGATATTGCTTGATTCCCGATGATGTCAACAGCATCCCTTCATATCAACACCATCATCAACCAAAAATGAGTTGTTCTGATATTTATTCACGTCGTTCTTTTCTCTATTTACCAGTCCTTGATGGTCTAGTGGCTAGGATTCGGCGCTCTCACCGCCGCGGCCCGGGTTCGATTCCCGGTCAGGGAATTTCTCTTTGAAGCTAGCTTTGAGATATTGCTTGATTCCCGATGATGTCAACAGCATCCCTTCATATCAACACCATTATCAACCAAAAATGAGTTGTTGTGACGTCTCTTCACGTCGTTTTTTTCTCTGTTTACCTGTCCTTGATGGTCTAGTGGCTAGGATTCGGCGCTCTCACCGCCGCGGCCCGGGTTCGATTCCCGGTCAGGGAATTTCTCTTTGAAGCTAGCTTTGAGATATTGCTTGATTCCCGATGATGTCAACAGCATCCCTTCATATCAACACCATCATCAACCAAAAATGAGTTGTTGTGACGTCTATTCACGTCGTTCTTTTCTCTATTTACCGGTCCTTGATGGTCTAGTGGCTAGGATTCGGCGCTCTCACCGCTGCGGCCCGGGTTCGATTCCCGGTCAGGGAATTTCTCTTTGAAGCTAGCTTTGAGATATTGCTTGATTCCCGATGATGTCAACAGCATCCCTTCATATCAACACCATCATCAACCAAAAATGAGTTGTTGTGACGTCTATTCACGTCGTTCTTTTTTCTTTTTACCAGTCCTTGATGGTCTAGTGGCTAGGATTCGGCGCTCTCACCGCTGCGGCCCGGGTTCGATTCCCGGTCAGGGAATTTCTCTTTGAAGCTAGCTTTGAGATATTGCTTGATTCCCGATGATGTCAACAGCATCCCTTCATATCAACACCATTATCAACCAAAAATGAGTTGTTGTGACGTCTCTTCACGTCGTTATTTTCTCTGTTTACCTGTCCTTGATGGTCTAGTGGCTAGGATTCGGCGCTCTCACAGCCGCGGCCCGGGTTCGATTCCCGGTCAGGGAATTTCTCTTTGAAGCTAGCTTTGAGATATTGCTTGATTCTCGATGATGTCAACAGCATCCCTTCATACCAACACCATTATCAACCAAAAATGAGTTGTTGTTGACGTCTATTCACGTCGTTCTTTTCTCTGTTTACCAGTCCTTGATGGTCTAGTGGCTAGGATTCGGCGCTCTCACCGCCGCGGCCCGGGTTCGATTCCCGGTCAGGGAATTTCTCTTTGAAGCTAGCTTTGAGATATTGCTTGATTCTCGATGATGTCAACAGCATCCCTTCATACCAACACCATCATCAACCAAAAATGAGTTGTTGTGACGTCTCTTCACGTCGTTCTTTTTTCTATTTACCAGTCCTTGATGGTCTAGTGGCTAGGATTCGGCGCTCTCACCGCCGCGGCCCGGGTTCGATTCCCGGTCAGGGAATTTCTCTTTGAAGCTAGCTTTGAGATATTGCTTGATTCCCGATGATGTCAACAGCATCCCTTCATATCAACACCATTATCAACCAAAAATGAGTTGTTGTGACGTCTCTTCACGTCGTTATTTTCTCTGTTTAAATGTCCTTGATGGTCTAGTGGCTAGGATTCGGCGCTCTCATTGCCGCGGCCCGGGTTCGATTCCCAGTCAGGGAATTTCTCTTTGAAGCTAGCTTTGAGATATTGCTTGATTCTCGATGATGTCAACAGCATCCCTTCATACCAACACCATTATCAACCAAAAATGAGTTGTTGTTGACGTCTATTCACGTCGTTCTTTTCTCTGTTTACCAGTCCTTGATGGTCTAGTGGCTAGGATTCGGCGCTCTCACCGCCGCGGCCCGGGTTCGATTCCCGGTCAGGGAATTTCTCTTTGAAGCTAGCTTTGAGATATTGCTTGATTCTCGATGATGTCAACAGCATCCCTTCATACCAACACCATCATCAACCAAAAATGAGTTGTTGTGACGTCTCTTCACGTCGTTCTTTTTTCTATTTACCAGTCCTTGATGGTCTAGTGGCTAGGATTCGGCGCTCTCACCGCCGCGGCCCGGGTTCGATTCCCGGTCAGGGAATTTCTCTTTGAAGCTAGCTTTGAGATATTGCTTGATTCCCGATGATGTCAACAGCATCCCTTCATATCAACACCATTATCAACCAAAAATGAGTTGTTGTGACGTCTCTTCACGTCGTTATTTTCTCTGTTTAAATGTCCTTGATGGTCTAGTGGCTAGGATTCGGCGCTCTCATCGCCGCGGCCCGTGTTTGATTCCCAGTCAGGGAATTTCTCTTTGAAGCTAGCTTTGAGATATTGCTTGATTCTCGATGATGTCAACAGCATCCCTTCATACCAACACCATCATCAACCAAAAATGAGTTGTTGTGACGTCTCTTCATGTCGTTCTTTTCTCTATTTACCTGTCCTTGATGGTCTAGTGGCTAGGATTCGGCGCTCTCACCGCCGCGGCCCGGGTTCGATTCCCGGTCAGGGAATTTCTCTTTGAAGCTAGCTTTGAGATATTGCTTGATTCCCGATGATGTCAACAGCATCCCTTCATATCAACACCATTATCAACCAAAAATGAGTTGTTGTGACGTCTATTCACGTCGTTCTTTTCTCTGTTTACCAGTCCTTGATGGTCTAGTGGCTAGGATTCGGCGCTCTCGCGGCCCGGGGTCGATTCCCGGTCAGGGAATTTCACTTTGAAGCTAGCTTTGAGATATTGCTTGATTCCCGATGATGTCAACAGCATCCCTTCATATCAACACCATTATCAACCAAAAATGAGTTGTTGTGACGTCTATTCACGTCGTTCTTTTCTCTGTTTACCAGTCCTTGATGGTCTAGTGGCTAGGATTCGGCGCTCTCACCGCCGCGGCCCGGGTTCGATTCCCGGTCAGGGAATTTCTCTTTGAAGCTAGCTTTGAGATATTGCTTGATTCCCGATGATGTCAACAGCATCCCTTCATATCAACACCATTATCAACCAAAAATGAGTTGTTGTGACGTCTATTCACGTCGTTCTTTTCTCTGTTTACCAGTCCTTGATGGTCTAGTGGCTAGGATTCGGCGCTCTCGCGGCCCGGGGTCGATTCCCGGTCAGGGAATTTCACTTTGAAGCTAGCTTTGAGATATTGCTTGATTCCCGATGATGTCAACAGCATCCCTTCATATCAACACCATTATCAACCAAAAATGAGTTGTTGTGACGTCTATTCACGTCGTTCTTTTCTCTGTTTACCAGTCCTTGATGTTCTAGTGGCTAGGATTCGGCGCTCTCGCGGCCCGGGGTCGATTCCCGGTCAGGGAATTTCACTTTGAAGCTAGCTTTGAGATATTGCTTGATTCCCGATGATGTCAACAGCATCCCTTCATATCAACACCATCATCAACCAAAAATGAGTTGTTCTGATATTTATTCACGTCGTTCTTTTCTCTATTTACCAGTCCTTGATGGTCTAGTGGCTAGGATTCGGCGCTCTCACCGCCGCGGCCCGGGTTCGATTCCCGGTCAGGGAATTTCTCTTTGAAGCTAGCTTTGAGATATTGCTTGATTCCCGATGATGTCAACAGCATCCCTTCATATCAACACCATTATCAACCAAAAATGAGTTGTTGTGACGTCTCTTCACGTCGTTTTTTTCTCTGTTTACCTGTCCTTGATGGTCTAGTGGCTAGGATTCGGCGCTCTCACCGCCGCGGCCCGGGTTCGATTCCCGGTCAGGGAATTTCTCTTTGAAGCTAGCTTTGAGATATTGCTTGATTCCCGATGATGTCAACAGCATCCCTTCATATCAACACCATCATCAACCAAAAATGAGTTGTTGTGACGTCTATTCACGTCGTTCTTTTCTCTGTTTACCAGTCCTTGATGTTCTAGTGGCTAGGATTCGGCGCTCTCGCGGCCCGGGGTCGATTCCCGGTCAGGGAATTTCACTTTGAAGCTAGCTTTGAGATATTGCTTGATTCCCGATGATGTCAACAGCATCCCTTCATATCAACACCATCATCAACCAAAAATGAGTTGTTCTGATATTTATTCACGTCGTTCTTTTCTCTATTTACCAGTCCTTGATGGTCTAGTGGCTAGGATTCGGCGCTCTCACTGCCGCGGCCCGGGTTCGATTCCCGGTCAGGGAATTTCTCTTTGAAGCTAGCTTTGAGATATTGCTTGATTCCCGATGATGTCAACAGCATCCCTTCATATCAACACCATTATCAACCAAAAATGAGTTGTTGTGACGTCTCTTCACGTCGTTTTTTTCTCTGTTTACCTGTCCTTGATGGTCTAGTGGCTAGGATTCGGCGCTCTCACCGCCGCGGCCCGGGTTCGATTCCCGGTCAGGGAATTTCTCTTTGAAGCTAGCTTTGAGATATTGCTTGATTCCCGATGATGTCAACAGCATCCCTTCATATCAACACCATCATCAACCAAAAATGAGTTGTTGTGACGTCTATTCACGTCGTTCTTTTCTCTATTTACCGGTCCTTGATGGTCTAGTGGCTAGGATTCGGCGCTCTCACCGCTGCGGCCCGGGTTCGATTCCCGGTCAGGGAATTTCTCTTTGAAGCTAGCTTTGAGATATTGCTTGATTCCCGATGATGTCAACAGCATCCCTTCATATCAACACCATCATCAACCAAAAATGAGTTGTTGTGACGTCTATTCACGTCGTTCTTTTTTCTTTTTACCAGTCCTTGATGGTCTAGTGGCTAGGATTCGGCGCTCTCACCGCTGCGGCCCGGGTTCGATTCCCGGTCAGGGAATTTCTCTTTGAAGCTAGCTTTGAGATATTGCTTGATTCCCGATGATGTCAACAGCATCCCTTCATATCAACACCATTATCAACCAAAAATGAGTTGTTGTGACGTCTCTTCACGTCGTTATTTTCTCTGTTTACCTGTCCTTGATGGTCTAGTGGCTAGGATTCGGCGCTCTCACAGCCGCGGCCCGGGTTCGATTCCCGGTCAGGGAATTTCTCTTTGAAGCTAGCTTTGAGATATTGCTTGATTCTCGATGATGTCAACAGCATCCCTTCATACCAACACCATTATCAACCAAAAATGAGTTGTTGTTGACGTCTATTCACGTCGTTCTTTTCTCTGTTTACCAGTCCTTGATGGTCTAGTGGCTAGGATTCGGCGCTCTCACCGCCGCGGCCCGGGTTCGATTCCCGGTCAGGGAATTTCTCTTTGAAGCTAGCTTTGAGATATTGCTTGATTCTCGATGATGTCAACAGCATCCCTTCATACCAACACCATCATCAACCAAAAATGAGTTGTTGTGACGTCTCTTCACGTCGTTCTTTTCTCTATTTACCAGTCCTTGATGGTCTAGTGGCTAGGATTCGGCGCTCTCACCGCCGCGGCCCGGGTTCGATTCCCGGTCAGGGAATTTCTCTTTGAAGCTAGCTTTGAGATATTGCTTGATTCCCGATGATGTCAACAGCATCCCTTCATATCAACACCATTATCAACCAAAAATGAGTTGTTGTGACGTCTCTTCACGTCGTTATTTTCTCTGTTTAAATGTCCTTGATGGTCTAGTGGCTAGGATTCGGCGCTCTCATCGCCGCGGCCCGGGTTCGATTCCCAGTCAGGGAATTTCTCTTTGAAGCTAGCTTTGAGATATTGCTTGATTCTCGATGATGTCAACAGCATCCCTTCATACCAACACCATTATCAACCAAAAATGAGTTGTTGTTGACGTCTATTCACGTCGTTCTTTTCTCTGTTTACCAGTCCTTGATGGTCTAGTGGCTAGGATTCGGCGCTCTCACCGCCGCGGCCCGGGTTCGATTCCCGGTCAGGGAATTTCTCTTTGAAGCTAGCTTTGAGATATTGCTTGATTCTCGATGATGTCAACAGCATCCCTTCATACCAACACCATCATCAACCAAAAATGAGTTGTTGTGACGTCTCTTCACGTCGTTCTTTTTTCTATTTACCAGTCCTTGATGGTCTAGTGGCTAGGATTCGGCGCTCTCACCGCCGCGGCCCGGGTTCGATTCCCGGTCAGGGAATTTCTCTTTGAAGCTAGCTTTGAGATATTGCTTGATTCTCGATGATGTCAACAGCATCCCTTCATATCAACACCATTATCAACCAAAAATGAGTTGTTGTGACGTCTCTTCACGTCGTTATTTTCTCTGTTTAAATGTCCTTGATGGTCTAGTGGCTAGGATTCGGCGCTCTCATCGCCGCGGCCCGTGTTTGATTCCCAGTCAGGGAATTTCTCTTTGAAGCTAGCTTTGAGATATTGCTTGATTCTCGATGATGTCAACAGCATCCCTTCATACCAACACCATCATCAACCAAAAATGAGTTGTTGTGACGTCTCTTCATGTCGTTCTTTTCTCTATTTACCTGTCCTTGATGGTCTAGTGGCTAGGATTCGGCGCTCTCACCGCCGCGGCCCGGGTTCGATTCCCGGTCAGGGAATTTCTCTTTGAAGCTAGCTTTGAGATATTGCTTGATTCCCGATGATGTCAACAGCATCCCTTCATATCAACACCATTATCAACCAAAAATGAGTTGTTGTGACGTCTCTTCACGTCGTTATTTTCTCTGTTTACCTGTCCTTGATGGTCTAGTGGCTAGGATTCGGCGCTCTCACAGCCGCGGCCCGGGTTCGATTCCCGGTCAGGGAATTTCTCTTTGAAGCTAGCTTTGAGATATTGCTTGATTCTCGATGATGTCAACAGCATCCCTTCATACCAACACCATTATCAACCAAAAAAGAGTTGTTGTTGACGTCTATTCACGTCGTTCTTTTCTCTGTTTACCAGTCCTTGATGGTCTAGTGGCTAGGATTCGGCGCTCTCACCGCCGCGGCCCGGGTTCGATTCCCAGTCAGGGAATTTCTCTTTGAAGCTAGCTTTGAGATATTGCTTGATTCTCGATGATGTCAACAGCATCCCTTCATACCAACACCATCATCAACCAAAAATGAGTTGTTGTGACGTCTCTTCATGTCGTTCTTTTCTCTATTTACCTGTCCTTGATGGTCTAGTGGCTAGGATTCGGCGCTCTCACCGCCGCGGCCCGGGTTCGATTCCCGGTCAGGGAATTTCTCTTTGAAGCTAGCTTTGAGATATTGCTTGATTCTCGATGATGTCAACAGCATCCCTTCACACCAACACCATTATCAACCAAAAATGAGTTGTTGTTGACGTCTATTCACGTCGTTCTTTTCTCTGTTTACCAGTCCTTGATGGTCTAGTGGCTAGGATTCGGCGCTCTCACCGCTGCGGCCTGGGTTCGATTCCCGGTCAGGGAATTTCTCTTTGAAGCTAGCTTTGAGATATTGCTTGATTCTCGATGATGTCAACAGCATCCCTTCATACCAACACCATCATCAACCAAAAATGAGTTGTTGTGACGTCTCTTCATGTCGTTCTTTTCTCTATTTACCAGTCCTTGATGGTCTAGTGGCTAGGATTCGGCGCTCTCACCGCCGCGGCCCGGGTTCGATTCCCGGTCAGGGAATTTCTCTTTGAAGCTAGCTTTGAGATATTGCTTGATTCCCGATGATGTCAACAGCATCCCTTCATATCAACACCATTATCAACCAAAAATGAGTTGTTGTGACGTCTCTTCACGTCGTTATTTTCTCTGTTTACCTGTCCTTGATGGTCTAGTGGCTAGGATTCGGCGCTCTCACAGCCGCGGCCCGGGTTCGATTCCCGGTCAGGGAATTTCTCTTTGAAGCTAGCTTTGAGATATTGCTTGATTCTCGATGATGTCAACAGCATCCCTTCATACCAACACCATTATCAACCAAAAAAGAGTTGTTGTTGACGTCTATTCACGTCGTTCTTTTCTCTGTTTACCAGTCCTTGATGGTCTAGTGGCTAGGATTCGGCGCTCTCACCGCCGCGGCCCGGGTTCGATTCCCGGTCAGGGAATTTCTCTTTGAAGCTAGCTTTGAGATATTGCTTGATTCTCGATGATGTCAACAGCATCCCTTCATACCAACACCATCATCAACCAAAAATGAGTTGTTGTGACGTCTCTTCATGTCGTTCTTTTCTCTATTTACCTGTCCTTGATGGTCTAGTGGCTAGGATTCGGCGCTCTCACCGCCGCGGCCCGGGTTCGATTCCCGGTCAGGGAATTTCTCTTTGAAGCTAGCTTTGAGATATTGCTTGATTCCCGATGATGTCAACAGCATCCCTTCATATCAACACCATTATCAACCAAAAATGAGTTGTTGTGACGTCTCTTCACGTCGTTATTTTCTCTGTTTACCTGTCCTTGATGGTCTAGTGGCTAGGATTCGGCGCTCTCACAGCCGCGGCCCGGGTTCGATTCCCGGTCAGGGAATTTCTCTTTGAAGCTAGCTTTGAGATATTGCTTGATTCTCGATGATGTCAACAGCATCCCTTCATACCAACACCATTATCAACCAAAAATGAGTTGTTGTTGACGTCTATTCACGTCGTTCTTTTCTCTGTTTACCAGTCCTTGATGGTCTAGTGGCTAGGATTCGGCGCTCTCACCGCCGCGGCCCGGGTTCGGTTCCCGGTCAGGGAATTTCTCTTTGAAGCTAGCTTTGAGATATTGCTTGATTCTCGATGATGTCAACAGCATCCCTTCATACCAACACCATCATCAACCAAAAATGAGTTGTTGTGACGTCTATTCACGTCGTTCTTTTCTCTGTTTACCAGTCCTTGATGGTCTAGTGGCTAGGATTCGGCGCTCTCGCGGCCCGGGTTCGATTCCCGGTCAGGGAATTTCACTTTGAAGCTAGCTTTGAGATATTGCTTGATTCCCAATGATGTCAACAGCATCCCTTCATATCAACCAAAAATGAGTTGTTTTGACGTCTATTCACGTCGTTCTTTTCTCTATTTACCAGTCCTTGATGGTCTAGTGGCTAGGACTCGGCGCTCTCACTGCCGCGGCCTGGGTTCGATGGCCGGTCAGGGAATTCTTCTTTGAAGTTTGCTTGATTCCCGATGATATCACAAGTCAACAGCATCCCTTCATATCAACACCATTATCAACCAAAAATGAGTTGTTGTGACGTCTATTCACGTCGTTCTTTTCTCTGTTTACCAGTCCTTGATGGTCTAGTGGCTAGGATTCGATGCTTTTGCCGCCGCGGCCCGGGTTCGATTCCCGGTCAGGGAATTTCTCTTTGAAGCTAGCTTTGAGAAATTGCTTGATTCCCGATGATGTCAACAGCATTTCTTCATATCAACACCATTATCAACCAAAAATGAGTTGTTGTGACGTCTATTCACGTCGTTCTTTTCTGTTTGGCAGTCCTTGATGGTCTAGTGGCTAGGATTCGGCGCTCTCTGCCGCTGCCCCGGTTCGATTCCCGGTCAGGGAATTTCTCTTTGAAGCTATCTTTGAGATATTGCTTGATTCCCGATGATGTCAACAGCATCCCTTCATATCAACACCATTATCAACCAAAAATGAGCTGTTGTGACGTCTATTCACGTCGTTCTTTTCTCTCTTTACCTGTCCTTGATGGTCTAGTGTCTATGATTCGGCGCTCTCACTGCCGCGGCCCGGGTTCGATTCCCGGTCAGGGAATTTTTCTTTGAAGCTAGCTTTGAGATATTGCTTGATTCTCGATGATGTCAACAGCATTACTTCATATCAACACCATTATCAACCAAAAATGAGTTGTTGTGACGTCTATTCACGTCGTTCTTTTCTCTGTTTACCAGTCCTTGATGGTCTAGTGGCTAGGATTCGGCGCTCTCATTGCCGCAGCCCGGGTTCGATTCCCGGTCAGGGAATTTCTCTTTGAAGCTACCTTAGAGATATTGCTTGATTCCCGATGATGTCAACAGCATCCCTTCATATCAACACCATCATCAACCAAAAATGAGTTGTTGTGACGTTTATTCACGTCGTTCTTTTCTCTATTTACCAGTCCTTGATGGTCTAGTGGCTAGGATTCGGCGTTCTCACCGCCGCGGCCCGGGTTCGATTCCCGGTCAGGGAATTTCTCTTTGAAGCTAGCTTTGAGATATTGCTTGATTCTCGATGATGTCAACAGCATCCCTTCATACCAACACCATTATCAACCAAAAATGAGTTGTTGTTGACGTCTATTCACGTCGTTCTTTTCTCTGTTTACCAGTCCTTGATGGTCTAGTGGCTAGGATTCGGCGCTCTCACCGCCGCGGCCCGGGTTCGGTTCCCGGTCAGGGAATTTCTCTTTGAAGCTAGCTTTGAGATATTGCTTGATTCTCGATGATGTCAACAGCATCCCTTCATACCAACACCATCATCAACCAAAAATGAGTTGTTGTGACGTCTATTCACGTCGTTCTTTTCTCTGTTTACCAGTCCTTGATGGTCTAGTGGCTAGGATTCGGCGCTCTCGCGGCCCGGGTTCGATTCCCGGTCAGGGAATTTCACTTTGAAGCTAGCTTTGAGATATTGCTTGATTCCCAATGATGTCAACAGCATCCCTTCATATCAACCAAAAATGAGTTGTTGTGACGTCTATTCACGTCGTTCTTTTCTCTATTTACCAGTCCTTGATGGTCTAGTGGCTAGGACTTGGCGCTCTCACCGCCGCGGCCTGGGTTCGATGGCCGGTCAGGGAATTTCTCTTTGAAGCTAGCTTTGAGATATTGCTTGATTCTCGATGATGTCAACAGCATCCCTTCACACCAACACCATTATCAACCAAAAATGAGTTGTTGTTGACGTCTATTCACGTCGTTCTTTTCTCTGTTTACCAGTCCTTGATGGTCTAGTGGCTAGGATTCGGCGCTCTCACCGCCGCGGCCCGGGTTCGATTCCCGGTCAGGGAATTTCTCTTTGAAGCTAGCTTTGAGATATTGCTTGATTCCCGATGATGTCAACAGCATCCCTTCATATCAACACCATCATCAACCAAAAATGAGTTGTTGTGACGTCTATTCACGTCGTTCTTTTCTCTATTTACCGGTCCTTGATGGTCTAGTGGCTAGGATTCGGCGCTCTCACCGCTGCGGCCCGGGTTCGATTCCCGGTCAGGGAATTTCTCTTTGAAGCTAGCTTTGAGATATTGCTTGATTCCCGATGATGTCAACAGCATCCCTTCATATCAACACCATCATCAACCAAAAATGAGTTGTTGTGACGTCTATTCACGTCGTTCTTTTTTCTTTTTACCAGTCCTTGATGGTCTAGTGGCTAGGATTCGGCGCTCTCACCGCTGCGGCCCGGGTTCGATTCCCGGTCAGGGAATTTCTCTTTGAAGCTAGCTTTGAGATATTGCTTGATTCCCGATGATGTCAACAGCATCCCTTCATATCAACACCATTATCAACCAAAAATGAGTTGTTGTGACGTCTCTTCACGTCGTTATTTTCTCTGTTTACCTGTCCTTGATGGTCTAGTGGCTAGGATTCGGCGCTCTCACAGCCGCGGCCCGGGTTCGATTCCCGGTCAGGGAATTTCTCTTTGAAGCTAGCTTTGAGATATTGCTTGATTCTCGATGATGTCAACAGCATCCCTTCATACCAACACCATTATCAACCAAAAATGAGTTGTTGTTGACGTCTATTCACGTCGTTCTTTTCTCTGTTTACCAGTCCTTGATGGTCTAGTGGCTAGGATTCGGCGCTCTCACCGCCGCGGCCCGGGTTCGATTCCCGGTCAGGGAATTTCTCTTTGAAGCTAGCTTTGAGATATTGCTTGATTCTCGATGATGTCAACAGCATCCCTTCATACCAACACCATCATCAACCAAAAATGAGTTGTTGTGACGTCTCTTCACGTCGTTCTTTTCTCTATTTACCAGTCCTTGATGGTCTAGTGGCTAGGATTCGGCGCTCTCGCGGCCCGGGTTCGATTCCCGGTCAGGGAATTTCTCTTTGAAGCTAGCTTTGAGATATTGCTTGATTCCCGATGATGTCAACAGCATCCCTTCATATCAACACCATTATCAACCAAAAATGAGTTGTTGTGACGTCTCTTCACGTCGTTATTTTCTCTGTTTACCTGTCCTTGATGGTCTAGTGGCTAGGATTCGGCGCTCTCACCGCCGCGGCCCGGGTTTGATTCCCGGTCAGGGAATTTCTCTTTGAAGCTAGCTTTGAGATATTGCTTGATTCTCGATGATGTCAACAGCATCCCTTCATACCGACACCATCATCAACCAAAAATGAGTTGTTGTGACGTCTCTTCATGTCGTTCTTTTCTCTATTTACCAGTCCTTGATGGTCTAGTGGCTAGGATTCGGCGCTCTCACCGCCGCGGCCCGGGTTCGATTCCCGGTCAGGGAATTTCTCTTTGAAGCTAGCTTTGAGATATTGCTTGATTCCCGATGATGTCAACAGCATCCCTTCATATCAACACCATTATCAACCAAAAATGAGTTGTTGTGACGTCTCTTCACGTCGTTATTTTCTCTGTTTACCTGTCCTTGATGGTCTAGTGGCTAGGATTCGGCGCTCTCACCGCCGCGGCCCGGGTTCGATTCCCGGTCAGGGAATTTCTCTTTGAAGCTAGCTTTGAGATATTGCTTGATTCTCGATGATGTCAACAGCATCCCTTCATACCAACACCATTATCAACCAAAAATGAGTTGTTGTTGACGTCTATTCACGTCGTTCTTTTCTCTGTTTACCAGTCCTTGATGGTCTAGTGGCTAGGATTCGGCGCTCTCACCGCCGCGGCCCGGGTTCGATTCCCGGTCAGGGAATTTCTCTTTGAAGCTAGCTTTGAGATATTGCTTGATTCTCGATGATGTCAACAGCATCCCTTCATACCAACACCATCATCAACCAAAAATGAGTTGTTGTGACGTCTCTTCATGTCGTTCTTTTCTCTATTTACCAGTCCTTGATGGTCTAGTGGCTAGGATTCGGCGCTCTCACTGCCGCGGCCCGGGTTCGATTCCCGGTCAGGGAATTTCTCTTTGAAGCTAGCTTTGAGATATTGCTTGATTCCCGATGATGTCAACAGCATCCCTTCATATCAACACCATTATCAACCAAAAATGAGTTGTTGTGACGTCTATTCACGTCGTTCTTTTCTCTGTTTACCAGTCCTTGATGGTCTAGTGGCTAGGATTCGGCGCTCTCGCGGCCCGGGGTCGATTCCCGGTCAGGGAATTTCACTTTGAAGCTAGCTTTGAGATATTGCTTGATTCCCGATGATGTCAACAGCATCCCTTCATATCAACACCATCATCAACCAAAAATGAGTTGTTCTGATGTTTATTCACGTCGTTCTTTTCTCTATTTACCAGTCCTTGATGGTCTAGTGGCTAGGATTCGGCGCTCTCACCGCCGCGGCCCGGGTTTGATTCCCGGTCAGGGAATTTCTCTTTGAAGCTAGCTTTGAGATATTGCTTGATTCCCGATGATGTCAACAGCATCCCTTCATATCAACACCATTATCAACCAAAAATGAGTTGTTGTGACGTCTATACACGTCGTTCTTTTCTCTATTTACAGGTCCTTGATGGTCTAGTGGCTAGGATTTGGCGCTCTCACTGCTGCGGCCTGGGTTCGATTCCCGGTCAGGGAATTTCTCTTTGAAGCTAGCTTTGAGATATTGCTTGATTCCCGATGATGTCAACAGCATCCCTTCATATCGACACCATTATCAACCAAAAATGAGTTGTTGTGACGTCTATTCACGTCGTTCTTTTCTCTGTTTACCAGTCCTTGATGTTCTAGTGGCTAGGATTCGGCGCTCTCACCGCCGCGGCCCGGGTTCGATTCCCGGTCAGGGAATTTCTCTTTGAAGCTAGCTTTGAGATATTGCTTGATTCCCGATGATGTCAACAGCATCCCTTCATATCAACACCATTATCAACCAAAAATGAGTTGTTGTGACGTCTCTTCACGTCGTTCTTTTCTCTGTTTAACAGTCCTTGATGGTCTAGTGGCTAGGATTCGGCGCTCTCATCGCCGCGGCCCGTGTTTGATTCCCAGTCAGGGAATTTCTCTTTGAAGCTAGCTTTGAGATATTGCTTGATTCTCGATGATGTCAACAGCATCCCTTCATACCAACACCATTATCAACCAAAAATGAGTTGTTGTTGACGTCTATTCACGTCGTTCTTTTCTCTGTTTACCAGTCCTTGATGGTCTAGTGGCTAGGATTCGGTGCTCTCACCGCCGCGGCCCGGGTTCGATTCCCGTTCAGGGAATTTCTCTTTGAAGCTAGCTTTGAGATATTGCTTGATTCTCGATGATGTCAACAGCATCCCTTCATACCAACACCATCATCAACCAAAAATGAGTTGTTGTGACGTCTCTTCATGTCGTTCTTTTCTCTATTTACCAGTCCTTGATGGTCTAGTGGCTAGGATTCGGCGCTCTCACCGCCGCGGCCCGGGTTCGATTCCCGGTCAGGGAATTTCTCTTTGAAGCTAGCTTTGAGATATTGCTTGATTCCCGATGATGTCAACAGCATCCCTTCATATCAACACCATTATCAACCAAAAATGAGTTGTTGTGACGTCTATTCACGTCGTTCTTTTCTCTGTTTACCAGTCCTTGATGGTCTAGTGGCTAGGATTCGGCGCTCTCGCGGCCCGGGGTCGATTCCCGGTCAGGGAATTTCACTTTGAAGCTAGCTTTGAGATATTGCTTGATTCCCGATGATGTCAACAGCATCCCTTCATATCAACACCATCATCAACCAAAAATGAGTTGTTCTGATGTTTATTCACGTCGTTCTTTTCTCTATTTACCAGTCCTTGATGGTCTAGTGGCTAGGATTCGGCGCTCTCAACGCCGCGGCCCGGGTTTGATTCCCGGTCAGGGAATTTCTCTTTGAAGCTAGCTTTGAGATATTGCTTGATTCCCGATGATGTCAACAGCATCCCTTCATATCAACACCATTATCAACCAAAAATGAGTTGTTGTGACGTCTATACACGTCGTTCTTTTCTCTATTTACAGGTCCTTGATGGTCTAGTGGCTAGGATTTGGCGCTCTCACTGCTGCAGCCTGGGTTCGATTCCCGGTCAGGGAATTTCTCTTTGAAGCTAGCTTTGAGATATTGCTTGATTCCCGATGATGTCAACAGCATCCCTTCATATCGACACCATTATCAACCAAAAATGAGTTGTTGTGACGTCTATTCACGTCGTTCTTTTCTCTGTTTACCAGTCCTTGATGTTCTAGTGGCTAGGATTCGGCGCTCTCGCGGCCCGGGGTCGATTCCCGGTCAGGGAATTTCACTTTGAAGCTAGCTTTGAGATATTGCTTGATTCCCGATGATGTCAACAGCATCCCTTCATATCAACACCATCATCAACCAAAAATGAGTTGTTCTGATATTTATTCACGTCGTTCTTTTCTCTATTTACCAGTCCTTGATGGTCTAGTGGCTAGGATTCGGCGCTCTCACTGCCGCAGCCCGGGTTCGATTCCCGGTCAGGGAATTTCTCTTTGAAGTAAGGGAATTGCCCAAAATGTGTGCTAATTGTCAGTCATTTTGCATTGGGCCTTGCTCTAATTGTCAAAAATGTTCCACGGTGTCTTTGTTTTTTGACAAATGGGGCACCGTGACAAATGGAACAAATTAACATGGTGTCAATTGGGAACAAAACTGGCAGATGGGCAAATAAATGACAATTGGGGAGTGAAGGTGTGTTGAACTACAAAATCCTGCGGGGGGCGACAACTTACAAATAATTGATTCTGTGACAGATAGGAACGATACTGACAATGTGACTAAATTATTTTTGTTTCATGCAAATGTGGGAGTGCATTGTGACGTTTAGGGCCATTTGTGACAAATGGAACAAAGATTCCTCAAATCATCTGAAAGTCCGTGAAAGTCCTTGAATGACCTTGAATGACCTTGAAAAGCTTGAAAAGGTTGGAAATTTGCTATTATTCCAAACTAATATTTTAAATCAGCTACGGTGAACAACAGAGGACTCTCTTCAAGGATCTGTTGGTTTTAGCTAGCTAGCATGCTGCTACCGGAAGTTAGCTTTCTAGAGGGTCTACAGACTTGTGCTTTCAGTATGTCATTTAGGGCATCCAGGACAATGGTTCCACCAAGTTTCAAGCACTTTGGAACTTTTTCTAAGGGAGCTTTTGACCTTTGAATGTGTGAATTTGGGCGTTTTGGGGGTTTTTAAACCACTCCTACGCAGCGATGCTAAGGGCTAGCGTGGTATAAATGACATGGTTGGGCCCCATTTGGGAGTGGCTACAACGTGAAAAAGAAAGCTAAGCTCTGACATGTTTAGAAAAAAATGACCTTCAAACTGAGCAATATCAACCCCACGACCTCATTGTAGGCCCCTTGCAGAGTGTCTGTGCAAAATCTGGAGTCTTTAGAACTAATCTGTGATGTATTATGACCATTCTTAAAATTGACTGTCGATGGGAGCATTTCTGACGATTGAGCACATTTTGAGTAAGGAATCGAGAATCCTTGTAATTCAAAAATGACAATTCGACTACATTAACATGGGCAAAATAGTTAGTCTAATTGTCACATGCGCTAATGGTTTTAGCTAGCTAGCATGCTGCTACCGGAAGTTAGCTTTCTAGAGGGTCACAAAAATCACTTTTTTGCAAAAAAGTAGAGTACGGTGGACAACAGAGGACGCTCTACTAGGGCCAGTTGGTTTCAAGTAGCTAGCATAATGCTACCGGAAGTTAGCTTTCTAGAGGGTCTAGAGACTTGTGCTTTTAGAATCCTATTCAGGGCTTCCAGGACAATGGACTCATCCAGTTTCAAGCACTTTCAATCTTTCCCTGAGGAGATATGAACCTTTGAAAGAGTGAAATTGGTGTTTTTCGGGGTTCTTTAAGCCACTCCCACGCAGCGTTGCTAAGGGTTACGGAGCCACATCCGGCATGGTTGGACTCCATTTGGGAGTGGCTACAACCTCAAAAAGAAAGCTAAGCTCTAGCACGTTCAGAACAAAAAAAGCCCCGATCGGCCCAGACTCTTCAGGTGGTCTCAGGTTCGCTAAGTCCAAGACCCTCTCCAAATCCTGAATTTTATGCTGCCAATTAAGACTTTTGCTTGTTTTTAAGGGGATTTCACCCCATGATCTCATTGTAGGCCCTCTCCTGAGTGTCTGTGAGAAAAATGGGAGCTTAGATATTAATATTTAGTGGATTATGGCCATTTTTGCACTTGTCAAAAAAGATCAAAGGGCAACGTCGTTAGGGTCGGGTTCGGGCCCTTAACTTGCAGCTTTTGGCCCCAGATTTGAGATTCTGTATGTTGAGAAGCCCCTCTTTGAATAGGAAAAGAATGCACATCTCTAAGTGGTTTTAAAGTAATTAATTTGAATTAAAAGACTTTTTCAAGATTTTGCCACTGACAATTGGCATAAATTTGGGAGCTTGGCACCCGGCCAATTCCTTCTTGTGAATGTTTTAGAGGAGATTTCACCTCATGGCCTCATTGTAGGCACTGTCCTGAGTGTCTGTGAGAAAAATGGGAGTTTAAATATTAATATTTAGGGAATTATTGCAATTTTTACATTAACAAAATGTAAGGGAATTGGGGTCAAATGTCACACTTTGGGCCTGTATTAGGGGGTCTTGCCTTGTAGCGTTTCGCCCCAAATTTCAGGGGATGCATGTTGAGAAGCCCCTCTTAATTTAGGAAAAGAATGCACATCTCTAAGTTCATGTAAAGTATTTTTTCTGAATTAAAAGACTGGTCTCAAGATTTCTCAACTGACGATTGGACTAAATTTGGACCCAAGTATCCCTATAATTCAAAAAATGACAATTCGACTGCATTAACATGGGCAAAATAGTTAGTCTAATTGTCCCTGTCTGTGACAAATGGGTCATTTCCAGACAATTGGGTCATTTCCAAAAATGCATTTTTCAAAAAAGGCCTTTCAGAGGCCTTTCTCGACTCGAGTGACATTTTGCTGGGTGCACTTGAAACACTTTAAAATCACTTTTTTGCACAAAACTGGAGTATGGTGGACATCAGAGGATGCTCTACTAGGGCCACTTGATTTTAAGTAGCTAGCATGTTGCTACCGGAAGTTAGCTTTCTAGAGGGTCTAGAGACTTGTGCTTTTAGAATCCTATTCAGGGCTTCCAGGACAATGGACCCATCCAGTTTCAAGCACTTTCAATCTTTCTCTGAGGAGATATGAACCTTTGAAGGAGTGAAATTGGTGTTTTTCGGGGTTCTTTAAGCCACTCCCAGGCAGCGTTGCTAAGGGTTACGGAGCAACATCCGGCATGGTTGGACTCCATTTGGGAGTGGCTACAACCTCAAAAAGAAAGCTAAGCTCTAGCACGTTCAGAACAAAAAAAGCCCCGATCGGCCCAGACTCTTCAGGTGGTCTCAGGTTCGCTAAGTCCAAGACCCTCTCCAAATCCTGAATTTTATGCTGCCAATTAAGACTTTTGCTTGTTTTTAAGGGGATTTCACCCCATGATCTCATTGTAGGCCCTCTCCTGAGTGTCTGTGAGAAAAATGGGAGCTTAGATATTAATATTTAGTGGATTATGGCCATTTTTGCACTTGTCAAAAAAGATCAAAGGGCAACGTCGTTAGGGTCGGGTTCGGGCCCTTAACTTGCAGCTTTTGGCCCCAGATTTGAGATTCTGTATGTTGAGAAGCCCCTCTTTGAATAGGAAAAGAATGCACATCTCTAAGTGGTTTTAAAGTAATTAATTTGAATTAAAAGACTTTTTCAAGATTTTGCCACTGACAATTGGCATAAATTTGGGAGCTTGGCACCCGGCCAATTCCTTCTTGTGAATGTTTTAGAGGAGATTTCACCTCATGGCCTCATTGTAGGCACTGTCCTGAGTGTCTGTGAGAAAAATGGGAGTTTAAATATTAATATTTAGGGAATTATTGCAATTTTTACATTAACAAAATGTAAGGGAATTGGGGTCAAATGTCACACTTTGGGCCTGTATTAGGGGGTCTTGCCTTGTAGCGTTTCGCCCCAAATTTCAGGGGATGCATGTTGAGAAGCCCCTCTTAATTTAGGAAAAGAATGCACATCTCTAAGTTCATGTAAAGTATTTTTTCTGAATTAAAAGACTGGTCTCAAGATTTCTCAACTGACGATTGGACTAAATTTGGACCCAAGTATCCCTATAATTCAAAAAATGACAATTCGACTGCATTAACATGGGCAAAATAGTTAGTCTAATTGTCCCTGTCTGTGACAAATGGGTCATTTCCAGACAATTGGGTCATTTCCAAAAATGCATTTTTCAAAAAAGGCCTTTCAGAGGCCTTTCTCGACTCGAGTGACATTTTGCTGGGTGCACTTGAAACACTTTAAAATCACTTTTTTGCACAAAACTGGAGTATGGTGGACATCAGAGGATGCTCTACTAGGGCCACTTGATTTTAAGTAGCTAGCATGTTGCTACCGGAAGTTAGCTTTCTAGAGGGTCTAGAGACTTGTGCTTTTAGAATCCTATTCAGGGCTTCCAGGACAATGGACCCATCCAGTTTCAAGCACTTTCAATCTTTCTCTGAGGAGATATGAACCTTTGAAGGAGTGAAATTGGTGTTTTTCGGGGTTCTTTAAGCCACTCCCAGGCAGCGTTGCTAAGGGTTACGGAGCAACATCCGGCATGGTTGGACTCCATTTGGGAGTGGCTACAACCTCAAAAAGAAAGCTAAGCTCTAGCACGTTCAGAACAAAAAAAGCCCCGATCGGCCCAGACTCTTCAGGTGGTCTCAGGTTCGCTAAGTCCAAGACCCTCTCCAAATCCTGAATTTTATGCTGCCAATTAAGACTTTTGCTTGTTTTTAAGGGGATTTCACCCCATGATCTCATTGTAGGCCCTCTCCTGAGTGTCTGTGAGAAAAATGGGAGCTTAGATATTAATATTTAGTGGATTATGGCCATTTTTGCACTTGTCAAAAAAGATCAAAGGGCAACGTCGTTAGGGTCGGGTTCGGGCCCTTAACTTGCAGCTTTTGGCCCCAGATTTGAGATTCTGTATGTTGAGAAGCCCCTCTTTGAATAGGAAAAGAATGCACATCTCTAAGTGGTTTTAAAGTAATTAATTTGAATTAAAAGACTTTTTCAAGATTTTGCCACTGACAATTGGCATAAATTTGGGAGCTTGGCACCCGGCCAATTCCTTCTTGTGAATGTTTTAGAGGAGATTTCACCTCATGGCCTCATTGTAGGCACTGTCCTGAGTGTCTGTGAGAAAAATGGGAGTTTAAATACTAATATTTAGGGAATTATTGCAATTTTTACATTAACAAAATGTAAGGGAATCGGGGTCAAATGTCACACTTTGGGCCTGTATTAGGGGGTCTTGCCTTGTAGCGTTTCGCCCCAAATTTCAGGGGATGCATGTTGAGAAGCCCCTCTTAATTTAGGAAAAGAATGCACATCTCTAAGTTCATGTAAAGTATTTTTTCTGAATTAAAAGACTGGTCTCAAGATTTCTCAACTGACGATTGGACTAAATTTGGACTCAAGTATCCCTATAATTCAAAAAATGACAATTCGACTGCATTAACATGGGCAAAATAGTTACTCTAATTGTCCCTGTCTGTGACAAATGGGTCATTTCCAGACAATTGGGTCATTTCCAAAAATGCATTTTTCAAAAAAGGCCTTTCAGAGGCCTTTCTCGACTCGAGTGACATTTTGCTGGGTGCACTTGAAACACTTTAAAATCACTTTTTTGCACAAAACTGGAGTATGGTGGACATCAGAGGATGCTCTACTAGGGCCACTTGATTTTAAGTAGCTAGCATGTTGCTACCGGAAGTTAGCTTTCTAGAGGGTCTGCAGACTTGTGCTTTCAGTATGTCATTTAAGGCTTCTGGATCAATGTTCCCACCAAGTTTCAAAACGTTACGAGCTGTTTTAGCATCTCTCTGAGCCAACAAGAACTGGTAAAGTTGTCCTCAATTGGAGTATAATGGTTTAAAATCCTTATGTCTTTTAAGTGGCTTTAGCTCAATGTGATCAGTCACGGACCTTGAATCACAAAGTTGCTGGTTCTAATCTTGGTCAAGGCAAGTTTCTGAAGTCTTTAGCACTTACCTTTGAGATATTATGGACATTCTTCCATTGGAAGAAAAAGCACAAATATTAGGTTATTTTCGTCACTTTTTACACTTTGGACCCGTGTTTGGACCCTTTAACTTGCAGCTTTTGGCCCCAGATTTGAGGGTATGTATGGTGAAAAGCCCCTCTTAATTTAGGAAAAGAATCCACATCTCTAAGTGGTTTTAAAGTAATTAATTTGAATTATGAAGATTACTGATTCCTTACAAAATGACAATTCGACTACATTAACATGAGCCGAATACTTAGTCTAATTGTCAATGGCCACTGACAATTAGACTAACTATTTTGCCCATGTTAATGTAGTCGAATTGTCATTTTTTGAATTATAAGGATCATCGATTCCTAAAAAAATGACAATTCGACAACATTAACATGGGCCAAATACTTAGTCTAATTGTCAATGGCCACTGACAATTAGACTAACTATTTTGCCCATGTTAATGTAGTCGAATTGTCATTTTTTGAATTATAAGGATCATCGATTCCTAAAAAAATGACAATTCGACAACATTAACATGGGCCAAATACTTAGTCTAATTGTCAATGGCCACTGACAATTAGACTAACTATTTTGCCCATGTTAATGTAGTCGAATTGTCATTTTTTGAATTATAAGGAGCATCGATTCCTTACAAAATGACAATTCGACAACATTAACATGGGCCAAATACTTAGTCTAATTGTCAATGGCCACTGACAATTAGACTAACTATTTTGCCCATGTTAATGTAGTCGAATTGTCATTTTTTGAATCATCAGGATCATCGATTCCGTGAAAATTCGGCCACACGTGGCAAAGTCAAAGTGTATGTTTTTTAGATAGTTCCTGAGGTATTGGGTCCAAAATGGTCGCCATTTAACGCTGATTCGAGATATGTATGTCTCATTGTGTAACTTTTCCAGATGTCAACTACAGCTATCGGTCCCAGATTGGATGCTATCTATGTTGAGAAGCCCCTCTTAATTTACGAAAAGAATCCACATCTCTAAGTGGTTTTAAAGTAATTAATTTGAATTATGAAGATTACTGATTCCTTACAAAATGACAATTCGACTACATTAACATGAGCCGAATACTTAGTCTAATTGTCAATGGCCACTGACAATTAGACTAACTATTTTGCCCATGTTAATGTAGTCGAATTGTCATTTTTTGAATTATAAGGATCATCGATTCCTTACAAAATGACAATTCGACAACATTAACATGGGCCAAATACTTAGTCTAATTGTCAATGGCCACTGACAATTAGACTAACTATTTTGCCCATGTTAATGTAGTCGAATTGTCATTTTTTGAATCATCAGGATCATCGATTCCGTGAAAATTCGGCCACACGTGGCAAAGTCAAAGTGTATGTTTTTTAGATAGTTCCTGAGGTATTGGGTCCAAAATGGTCGCCATTTAACGCTGATTCGAGATATGTATGTCTCATTGTGTAACTTTTCCAGATGTCAACTACAGCTATCGGTCCCAGATTGGATGCTATCTATGTTGAGAAGCCCCTCTTAATTTACGAAAAGAATCCACATCTCTAAGTGGTTTTAAAGTAATTAATTTGAATTATGAAGATTACTGATTCCTTACAAAATGACAATTCGACTACATTAACATGAGCCGAATACTTAGTCTAATTGTCAATGGCCACTGACAATTAGACTAACTATTTTGCCCATGTTAATGTAGTCGAATTGTCATTTTTTGAATTATAAGGATCATCGATTCCTTACAAAATGACAATTCGACAACATTAACATGGGCCAAATACTTAGTCTAATTGTCAATGGCCACTGACAATTAGACTAACTATTTTGCCCATGTTAATGTAGTCGAATTGTCATTTTTTGAATCATCAGGATCATTGATTCCGTGAAAATTCGGCCACACGTGGCAAAGTCAAAGTGTATGTTTTTTAGATAGTTCCTGAGGTATTGGGTCCAAAATGGTCGCCATTTAACGCTGATTCGAGATATGTATGTCTCATTGTGTAACTTTTCCAGATGTCAACTACAGCTATCGGTCCCAGATTGGATGCTATCTATGTTGAGAAGCCCCTCTTAATTTACGAAAAGAATCCACATCTCTAAGTGGTTTTAAAGTAATTAATTTGAATTATGAAGATTACTGATTCCTTACAAAATGACAATTCGACTACATTAACATGAGCCGAATACTTAGTCTAATTGTCAATGGCCACTGACAATTAGACTAACTATTTTGCCCATGTTAATGTAGTCGAATTGTCATTTTTTGAATTATAAGGATCATCGATTCCTTACAAAATGACAATTCGACAACATTAACATGGGCCAAATACTTAGTCTAATTGTCAATGGCCACTGACAATTAGACTAACTATTTTGCCCATGTTAATGTAGTCGAATTGTCATTTTTTGAATCATCAGGATCATTGATTCCGTGAAAATTCGGCCACACGTGGCAAAGTCAAAGTGTATGTTTTTTAGATAGTTCCTGAGGTATTGGGTCTAAAATGGTCGCCATTTAACGCTGATTCGAGATATGTATGTCTCATTGTGTAACTTTTCCAGATGTCAACTACAGCTATCGGTCCCAGATTGGATGCTATCTATGTTGAGAAGCCCCTCTTAATTTACGAAAAGAATCCACATCTCTAAGTGGTTTTAAAGTAATTAATTTGAATTATGAAGATTACTGATTCCTTACAAAATGACAATTCGACTACATTAACATGAGCCGAATACTTAGTCTAATTGTCAATGGCCACTGACAATTAGACTAACTATTTTGCCCATGTTAATGTAGTCGAATTGTCATTTTTTGAATTATAAGGAGCATCGATTCCTTACAAAATGACATTTAGACTAAATTAATGTGGGCCGAATTTTATTCTAATTGTCTATTGCATTTTTTTTATCCATTTTTTACAATTTAACGCTGGTCCGAGATATCTACGTCTCGACGCTGTACGAGGAACGGCGGAGGAGATCCCGCGCTTTAAAATGTTTGCGCGCGACCCGCCGGCCATTGCCATCGATTGTCAATTTTGTGCCCATTTGTCAGTCTCATTTGTCATTTTTGTTCCCATTTGTCACATGACGATTGGGAACAAAACTGACAATTGAGGGCAGGCGACCCCGAGTGTCATTAATATTCCCAACTGTCATTGCCCGAGTGTCATTTTTGTTCCCATTTGTCACGTGAATATTGGGAACAAAACTGACAATTGAGGCGGGCTACCCCGAGTGTCATTAATATTCCCAACTGTCATTGCCCGAGTGTCATTTTTGTTCCCAATTGTCTTTTGGCCCTCGCCCACTGGTGGCGGGGAGCGAGATTGCAATTTTCCGACCGCACTTTGAAAAATCGCCACGCGCTCTCCGGCGGTCCGATTTGCCCGGCATTTGACCCTCCCGAAGTCCAACTGTCGAACTGGCCCTCCGCGAAACCCGCTTATTTTTAAAGTGTTCCTACACGTCCGTTAGGAAGCCCCGAAGCGGGGCCGCTTTTTCCATCCGTGCGTAATGTTAATGTGTGCTAAGTGTCACGGAGGTGCCTAGCGGGAGGCTAGCTTTGAGATATTGCTTGATTCCCGATGATGTCAACAGCATCCCTTCATATCAACACCATTATCAACCAAAAATGAGTTGTTGTGACGTCTCTTCACGTCGTTTTTTTCTCTGTTTACCTGTCCTTGATGGTCTAGTGGCTAGGATTCGGCGCTCTCACCGCCGCGGCCCGGGTTCGATTCCCGGTCAGGGAATTTCTCTTTGAAGCTAGCTTTGAGATATTGCTTGATTCCCGATGATGTCAACAGCATCCCTTCATATCAACACCATCATCAACCAAAAATGAGTTGTTGTGACGTCTATTCACGTCGTTCTTTTCTCTATTTACCGGTCCTTGATGGTCTAGTGGCTAGGATTCGGCGCTCTCACCGCTGCGGCCTGGGTTCGATTCCCGGTCAGGGAATTTCTCTTTGAAGCTAGCTTTGAGATATTGCTTGATTCCCGATGATGTCAACAGCATCCCTTCATATCAACACCATCATCAACCAAAAATGAGTTGTTGTGACGTCTCTTCACGTCGTTCTTTTCTCTATTTACCAGTCCTTGATGGTCTAGTGGCTAGGATTCGGCGCTCTCACCGCCGCGGCCCGGGTTCGATTCCCGGTCAGGGAATTTCACTTTGAAGCTAGCTTTGAGATATTGCTTGATTCCCGATGATGTCAACAGCATCCCTTCATATCAACACCATCATCAACCAAAAATGAGTTGTTCTGATGTTTATTCACGTCGTTCTTTTCTCTATTTACCAGTCCTTGATGGTCTAGTGGCTAGGATTCGGCGCTCTCACCGCCGCGGCCCGGGTTTGATTCCCGGTCAGGGAATTTCTCTTTGAAGCTAGCTTTGAGATATTGCTTGATTCCCGATGATGTCAACAGCATCCCTTCATATCAACACCATTATCAACCAAAAATGAGTTGTTGTGACGTCTATACACGTCGTTCTTTTCTCTATTTACAGGTCCTTGATGGTCTAGTGGCTAGGATTTGGCGCTCTCACTGCTGCGGCCTGGGTTCGATTCCCGGTCAGGGAATTTCTCTTTGAAGCTAGCTTTGAGATATTGCTTGATTCCCGATGATGTCAACAGCATCCCTTCATATCAACACCATTATCAACCAAAAATGAGTTGTTGTGACGTCTATACACGTCGTTCTTTTCTCTATTTACCAGTCCTTGATGGTCTAGTGGCTAGGATTTGGCGCTCTCACTGCTGCGGCCTGGGTTCGATTCCCGGTCAGGGAATTTCTCTTTGAAGCTAGCTTTGAGATATTGCTTGATTCCCGATGATGTCAACAGCATCCCTTCATATCGACACCATTATCAACCAAAAATGAGTTGTTGTGACGTCTATTCACGTCGTTCTTTTCTCTGTTTACCAGTCCTTGATGTTCTAGTGGCTAGGATTCGGCGCTCTCGCGGCCCGGGTTCGATTCCCGGTCAGGGAATTTCTCTTTGAAGCTAGCTTTGAGATATTGCTTGATTCCCGATGATGTCAACAGCATCCCTTCATATCAACACCATCATCAACCAAAAATGAGTTGTTCTGATATTTATTCACGTCGTTCTTTTCTCTATTTACCAGTCCTTGATGGTCTAGTGGCTAGGATTCGGCGCTCTCACTGCCGCAGCCCGGGTTCGATTCCCGGTCAGGGAATTTCTCTTTGAAACTAGCTTTGAGATATTGCTTGATTCCCGATGATGTCAACAGCATCCCTTCATATCAACACCATTATCAACCAAAAATGAGTTGTTGTGACGTCTCTTCACGTCGTTTTTTTCTCTGTTTACCTGTCCTTGATGGTCTAGTGGCTAGGATTCGGCGCTCTCACCGCCGCGGCCTGGGTTCGATTCCCGATCAGGGAATTTCTCTTTGAAGCTAGCTTTGAGATATTGCTTGATTCCCGATGATGTCAACAGCATCCCTTCATATCAACACCATCATCAACCAAAAATGAGTTGTTGTGACGTCTCTTCATGTCGTTCTTTTCTCTATTTACCGGTCCTTGATGGTCTAGTGGCTAGGATTCGGCGCTCTCACCGCCGCGGCCCGGGTTCGATTCCCGGTCAGGGAATTTCTCTTTGAAGCTAGCTTTGAGATATTGCTTGATTCTCGATGATGTCAACAGCATCCCTTCACACCAACACCATTATCAACCAAAAATGAGTTGTTGTTGACGTCTATTCACGTCGTTCTTTTCTCTGTTTACCAGTCCTTGATGGTCTAGTGGCTAGGATTCGGCGCTCTCACCGCCGCGGCCCGGGTTCGATTCCCGGTCAGGGAATTTCTCTTTGAAGCTAGCTTTGAGATATTGCTTGATTCCCGATGATGTCAACAGCATCCCTTCATATCAACACCATCATCAACCAAAAATGAGTTGTTGTGACGTCTATTCACGTCGTTCTTTTCTCTATTTACCGGTCCTTGATGGTCTAGTGGCTAGGATTCGGCGCTCTCACCGCTGCGGCCCGGGTTCGATTCCCGGTCAGGGAATTTCTCTTTGAAGCTAGCTTTGAGATATTGCTTGATTCTCGATGATGTCAACAGCATCCCTTCATACCAACACCATTATCAACCAAAAATGAGTTGTTGTTGACGTCTATTTACGTCGTTCTTTTCTCTGTTTACCAGTCCTTGATGGTCTAGTGGCTAGGATTCGGCGCTCTCACCGCCGCGGCCCGGGTTCGATTCCCGGTCAGGGAATTTCTCTTTGAAGCTAGCTTTGAGATATTGCTTGATTCTCGATGATGTCAACAGCATCCCTTCATACCAACACCATCATCAACCAAAAATGAGTTGTTGTGACGTCTCTTCACGTCGTTCTTTTCTCTATTTACCAGTCCTTGATGGTCTAGTGGCTAGGATTCGGCGCTCTCGCGGCCCGGGTTCGATTCCCGGTCAGGGAATTTCTCTTTGAAGCTAGCTTTGAGATATTGCTTGATTCCCGATGATGTCAACAGCATCCCTTCATATCAACACCATTATCAACCAAAAATGAGTTGTTGTGACGTCTCTTCACGTCGTTATTTTCTCTGTTTACCTGTCCTTGATGGTCTAGTGGCTAGGATTCGGCGCTCTCACCGCCGCGGCCCGGGTTTGATTCCCGGTCAGGGAATTTCTCTTTGAAGCTAGCTTTGAGATATTGCTTGATTCTCGATGATGTCAACAGCATCCCTTCATACCGACACCATCATCAACCAAAAATGAGTTGTTGTGACGTCTCTTCATGTCGTTCTTTTCTCTATTTACCAGTCCTTGATGGTCTAGTGGCTAGGATTCGGCGCTCTCACCGCCGCGGCCCGGGTTCGATTCCCGGTCAGGGAATTTCTCTTTGAAGCTAGCTTTGAGATATTGCTTGATTCCCGATGATGTCAACAGCATCCCTTCATATCAACACCATTATCAACCAAAAATGAGTTGTTGTGACGTCTCTTCACGTCGTTATTTTCTCTGTTTACCTGTCCTTGATGGTCTAGTGGCTAGGATTCGGCGCTCTCACCGCCGCGGCCCGGGTTCGATTCCCGGTCAGGGAATTTCTCTTTGAAGCTAGCTTTGAGATATTGCTTGATTCTCGATGATGTCAACAGCATCCCTTCATACCAACACCATTATCAACCAAAAATGAGTTGTTGTTGACGTCTATTCACGTCGTTCTTTTCTCTGTTTACCAGTCCTTGATGGTCTAGTGGCTAGGATTCGGCGCTCTCACCGCCGCGGCCCGGGTTCGATTCCCGGTCAGGGAATTTCTCTTTGAAGCTAGCTTTGAGATATTGCTTGATTCTCGATGATGTCAACAGCATCCCTTCATACCAACACCATCATCAACCAAAAATGAGTTGTTGTGACGTCTCTTCATGTCGTTCTTTTCTCTATTTACCTGTCCTTGATGGTCTAGTGGCTAGGATTCGGCGCTCTCACCGCCGCGGCCCGGGTTCGATTCCCGGTCAGGGAATTTCTCTTTGAAGCTAGCTTTGAGATATTGCTTGATTCCCGATGATGTCAACAGCATCCCTTCATATCAACACCATTATCAACCAAAAATGAGTTGTTGTGACGTCTCTTCACGTCGTTATTTTCTCTGTTTACCTGTCCTTGATGGTCTAGTGGCTAGGATTCGGCGCTCTCACAGCCGCGGCCCGGGTTCGATTCCCGGTCAGGGAATTTCTCTTTGAAGCTAGCTTTGAGATATTGCTTGATTCTCGATGATGTCAACAGCATCCCTTCATACCAACACCATTATCAACCAAAAAAGAGTTGTTGTTGACGTCTATTCACGTCGTTCTTTTCTCTGTTTACCAGTCCTTGATGGTCTAGTGGCTAGGATTCGGCGCTCTCACCGCCGCGGCCCGGGTTCGATTCCCGGTCAGGGAATTTCTCTTTGAAGCTAGCTTTGAGATATTGCTTGATTCTCGATGATGTCAACAGCATCCCTTCATACCAACACCATCATCAACCAAAAATGAGTTGTTGTGACGTCTCTTCATGTCGTTCTTTTCTCTATTTACCTGTCCTTGATGGTCTAGTGGCTAGGATTCGGCGCTCTCACCGCCGCGGCCCGGGTTCGATTCCCGGTCAGGGAATTTCTCTTTGAAGCTAGCTTTGAGATATTGCTTGATTCTCGATGATGTCAACAGCATCCCTTCACACCAACACCATTATCAACCAAAAATGAGTTGTTGTTGACGTCTATTCACGTCGTTCTTTTCTCTGTTTACCAGTCCTTGATGGTCTAGTGGCTAGGATTCGGCGCTCTCACCGCTGCGGCCTGGGTTCGATTCCCGGTCAGGGAATTTCTCTTTGAAGCTAGCTTTGAGATATTGCTTGATTCTCGATGATGTCAACAGCATCCCTTCATACCAACACCATCATCAACCAAAAATGAGTTGTTGTGACGTCTCTTCATGTCGTTCTTTTCTCTATTTACCAGTCCTTGATGGTCTAGTGGCTAGGATTCGGCGCTCTCACCGCCGCGGCCCGGGTTCGATTCCCGGTCAGGGAATTTCTCTTTGAAGCTAGCTTTGAGATATTGCTTGATTCCCGATGATGTCAACAGCATCCCTTCATATCAACACCATTATCAACCAAAAATGAGTTGTTGTGACGTCTCTTCACGTCGTTATTTTCTCTGTTTACCTGTCCTTGATGGTCTAGTGGCTAGGATTCGGCGCTCTCACAGCCGCGGCCCGGGTTCGATTCCCGGTCAGGGAATTTCTCTTTGAAGCTAGCTTTGAGATATTGCTTGATTCTCGATGATGTCAACAGCATCCCTTCATACCAACACCATTATCAACCAAAAAAGAGTTGTTGTTGACGTCTATTCACGTCGTTCTTTTCTCTGTTTACCAGTCCTTGATGGTCTAGTGGCTAGGATTCGGCGCTCTCACCGCCGCGGCCCGGGTTCGATTCCCGGTCAGGGAATTTCTCTTTGAAGCTAGCTTTGAGATATTGCTTGATTCTCGATGATGTCAACAGCATCCCTTCATACCAACACCATCATCAACCAAAAATGAGTTGTTGTGACGTCTCTTCATGTCGTTCTTTTCTCTATTTACCTGTCCTTGATGGTCTAGTGGCTAGGATTCGGCGCTCTCACCGCCGCGGCCCGGGTTCGATTCCCGGTCAGGGAATTTCTCTTTGAAGCTAGCTTTGAGATATTGCTTGATTCCCGATGATGTCAACAGCATCCCTTCATATCAACACCATTATCAACCAAAAATGAGTTGTTGTGACGTCTCTTCACGTCGTTATTTTCTCTGTTTACCTGTCCTTGATGGTCTAGTGGCTAGGATTCGGCGCTCTCACAGCCGCGGCCCGGGTTCGATTCCCGGTCAGGGAATTTCTCTTTGAAGCTAGCTTTGAGATATTGCTTGATTCTCGATGATGTCAACAGCATCCCTTCATACCAACACCATTATCAACCAAAAATGAGTTGTTGTTGACGTCTATTCACGTCGTTCTTTTCTCTGTTTACCAGTCCTTGATGGTCTAGTGGCTAGGATTCGGCGCTCTCACCGCCGCGGCCCGGGTTCGGTTCCCGGTCAGGGAATTTCTCTTTGAAGCTAGCTTTGAGATATTGCTTGATTCTCGATGATGTCAACAGCATCCCTTCATACCAACACCATCATCAACCAAAAATGAGTTGTTGTGACGTCTATTCACGTCGTTCTTTTCTCTGTTTACCAGTCCTTGATGGTCTAGTGGCTAGGATTCGGCGCTCTCGCGGCCCGGGTTCGATTCCCGGTCAGGGAATTTCACTTTGAAGCTAGCTTTGAGATATTGCTTGATTCCCAATGATGTCAACAGCATCCCTTCATATCAACCAAAAATGAGTTGTTTTGACGTCTATTCACGTCGTTCTTTTCTCTATTTACCAGTCCTTGATGGTCTAGTGGCTAGGACTCGGCGCTCTCACTGCCGCGGCCTGGGTTCGATGGCCGGTCAGGGAATTCTTCTTTGAAGTTTGCTTGATTCCCGATGATATCACAAGTCAACAGCATCCCTTCATATCAACACCATTATCAACCAAAAATGAGTTGTTGTGACGTCTATTCACGTCGTTCTTTTCTCTGTTTACCAGTCCTTGATGGTCTAGTGGCTAGGATTCGATGCTTTTGCCGCCGCGGCCCGGGTTCGATTCCCGGTCAGGGAATTTCTCTTTGAAGCTAGCTTTGAGAAATTGCTTGATTCCCGATGATGTCAACAGCATTTCTTCATATCAACACCATTATCAACCAAAAATGAGTTGTTGTGACGTCTATTCACGTCGTTCTTTTCTGTTTGGCAGTCCTTGATGGTCTAGTGGCTAGGATTCGGCGCTCTCTGCCGCTGCCCCGGTTCGATTCCCGGTCAGGGAATTTCTCTTTGAAGCTATCTTTGAGATATTGCTTGATTCCCGATGATGTCAACAGCATCCCTTCATATCAACACCATTATCAACCAAAAATGAGCTGTTGTGACGTCTATTCACGTCGTTCTTTTCTCTCTTTACCTGTCCTTGATGGTCTAGTGTCTATGATTCGGCGCTCTCACTGCCGCGGCCCGGGTTCGATTCCCGGTCAGGGAATTTTTCTTTGAAGCTAGCTTTGAGATATTGCTTGATTCTCGATGATGTCAACAGCATTACTTCATATCAACACCATTATCAACCAAAAATGAGTTGTTGTGACGTCTATTCACGTCGTTCTTTTCTCTGTTTACCAGTCCTTGATGGTCTAGTGGCTAGGATTCGGCGCTCTCATTGCCGCAGCCCGGGTTCGATTCCCGGTCAGGGAATTTCTCTTTGAAGCTACCTTAGAGATATTGCTTGATTCCCGATGATGTCAACAGCATCCCTTCATATCAACACCATCATCAACCAAAAATGAGTTGTTGTGACGTTTATTCACGTCGTTCTTTTCTCTATTTACCAGTCCTTGATGGTCTAGTGGCTAGGATTCGGCGTTCTCACCGCCGCGGCCCGGGTTCGATTCCCGGTCAGGGAATTTCTCTTTGAAGCTAGCTTTGAGATATTGCTTGATTCTCGATGATGTCAACAGCATCCCTTCATACCAACACCATTATCAACCAAAAATGAGTTGTTGTTGACGTCTATTCACGTCGTTCTTTTCTCTGTTTACCAGTCCTTGATGGTCTAGTGGCTAGGATTCGGCGCTCTCACCGCCGCGGCCCGGGTTCGGTTCCCGGTCAGGGAATTTCTCTTTGAAGCTAGCTTTGAGATATTGCTTGATTCTCGATGATGTCAACAGCATCCCTTCATACCAACACCATCATCAACCAAAAATGAGTTGTTGTGACGTCTATTCACGTCGTTCTTTTCTCTGTTTACCAGTCCTTGATGGTCTAGTGGCTAGGATTCGGCGCTCTCGCGGCCCGGGTTCGATTCCCGGTCAGGGAATTTCACTTTGAAGCTAGCTTTGAGATATTGCTTGATTCCCAATGATGTCAACAGCATCCCTTCATATCAACCAAAAATGAGTTGTTGTGACGTCTATTCACGTCGTTCTTTTCTCTGTTTACCAGTCCTTGATGGTCTAGTGGCTAGGACTCGGCGCTCTCACCGCCGCGGCCTGGGTTCGATGGCCGGTCAGGGAATTTCTCTTTGAAGCTAGCTTTGAGATATTGCTTGATTCTCGATGATGTCAACAGCATCCCTTCACACCAACACCATTATCAACCAAAAATGAGTTGTTGTTGACGTCTATTCACGTCGTTCTTTTCTCTGTTTACCAGTCCTTGATGGTCTAGTGGCTAGGATTCGGCGCTCTCACCGCCGCGGCCCGGGTTCGATTCCCGGTCAGGGAATTTCTCTTTGAAGCTAGCTTTGAGATATTGCTTGATTCCCGATGATGTCAACAGCATCCCTTCATATCAACACCATCATCAACCAAAAATGAGTTGTTGTGACGTCTATTCACGTCGTTCTTTTCTCTATTTACCGGTCCTTGATGGTCTAGTGGCTAGGATTCGGCGCTCTCACCGCTGCGGCCCGGGTTCGATTCCCGGTCAGGGAATTTCTCTTTGAAGCTAGCTTTGAGATATTGCTTGATTCCCGATGATGTCAACAGCATCCCTTCATATCAACACCATCATCAACCAAAAATGAGTTGTTGTGACGTCTATTCACGTCGTTCTTTTATCTTTTTACCAGTCCTTGATGGTCTAGTGGCTAGGATTCGGCGCTCTCACCGCTGCGGCCCGGGTTCGATTCCCGGTCAGGGAATTTCTCTTTGAAGCTAGCTTTGAGATATTGCTTGATTCCCGATGATGTCAACAGCATCCCTTCATATCAACACCATTATCAACCAAAAATGAGTTGTTGTGACGTCTCTTCACGTCGTTATTTTCTCTGTTTACCTGTCCTTGATGGTCTAGTGGCTAGGATTCGGCGCTCTCACAGCCGCGGCCCGGGTTCGATTCCCGGTCAGGGAATTTCTCTTTGAAGCTAGCTTTGAGATATTGCTTGATTCTCGATGATGTCAACAGCATCCCTTCATACCAACACCATTATCAACCAAAAATGAGTTGTTGTTGACGTCTATTCACGTCGTTCTTTTCTCTGTTTACCAGTCCTTGATGGTCTAGTGGCTAGGATTCGGCGCTCTCACCGCCGCGGCCCGGGTTCGATTCCCGGTCAGGGAATTTCTCTTTGAAGCTAGCTTTGAGATATTGCTTGATTCTCGATGATGTCAACAGCATCCCTTCATACCAACACCATCATCAACCAAAAATGAGTTGTTGTGACGTCTCTTCACGTCGTTCTTTTCTCTATTTACCAGTCCTTGATGGTCTAGTGGCTAGGATTCGGCGCTCTCGCGGCCCGGGTTCGATTCCCGGTCAGGGAATTTCTCTTTGAAGCTAGCTTTGAGATATTGCTTGATTCCCGATGATGTCAACAGCATCCCTTCATATCAACACCATTATCAACCAAAAATGAGTTGTTGTGACGTCTCTTCACGTCGTTATTTTCTCTGTTTACCTGTCCTTGATGGTCTAGTGGCTAGGATTCGGCGCTCTCACCGCCGCGGCCCGGGTTTGATTCCCGGTCAGGGAATTTCTCTTTGAAGCTAGCTTTGAGATATTGCTTGATTCTCGATGATGTCAACAGCATCCCTTCATACCGACACCATCATCAACCAAAAATGAGTTGTTGTGACGTCTCTTCATGTCGTTCTTTTCTCTATTTACCTGTCCTTGATGGTCTAGTGGCTAGGATTCGGCGCTCTCACCGCCGCGGCCCGGGTTCGATTCCCGGTCAGGGAATTTCTCTTTGAAGCTAGCTTTGAGATATTGCTTGATTCCCGATGATGTCAACAGCATCCCTTCATATCAACACCATTATCAACCAAAAATGAGTTGTTGTGACGTCTCTTCACGTCGTTATTTTCTCTGTTTACCTGTCCTTGATGGTCTAGTGGCTAGGATTCGGCGCTCTCACCGCCGCGGCCCGGGTTCGATTCCCGGTCAGGGAATTTCTCTTTGAAGCTAGCTTTGAGATATTGCTTGATTCTCGATGATGTCAACAGCATCCCTTCATACCAACACCATTATCAACCAAAAATGAGTTGTTGTTGACGTCTATTCACGTCGTTCTTTTCTCTGTTTACCAGTCCTTGATGGTCTAGTGGCTAGGATTCGGCGCTCTCACCGCCGCGGCCCGGGTTCGATTCCCGGTCAGGGAATTTCTCTTTGAAGCTAGCTTTGAGATATTGCTTGATTCTCGATGATGTCAACAGCATCCCTTCATACCGACACCATCATCAACCAAAAATGAGTTGTTGTGACGTCTCTTCATGTCGTTCTTTTCTCTATTTACCTGTCCTTGATGGTCTAGTGGCTAGGATTCGGCGCTCTCACCGCCGCGGCCCGGGTTCAATTCCCGGTCAGGGAATTTCTCTTTGAAGCTAGCTTTGAGATATTGCTTGATTCCCGATGATGTCAACAGCATCCCTTCATATCAACACCATTATCAACCAAAAATGAGTTGTTGTGACGTCTCTTCACGTCGTTATTTTCTCTGTTTACCTGTCCTTGATGGTCTAGTGGCTAGGATTCGGCGCTCTCACAGCCGCGGCCCGGGTTCGATTCCCGGTCAGGGAATTTCTCTTTGAAGCTAGCTTTGAGATATTGCTTGATTCTCGATGATGTCAACAGCATCCCTTCATACCAACACCATTATCAACCAAAAAAGAGTTGTTGTTGACGTCTATTCACGTCGTTCTTTTCTCTGTTTACCTGTCCTTGATGGTCTAGTGGCTAGGATTCGGCGCTCTCACCGCCGCGGCCCGGGTTCGATTCCCGGTCAGGGAATTTCTCTTTGAAGCTAGCTTTGAGATATTGCTTGATTCTCGATGATGTCAACAGCATCCCTTCATACCAACACCATTATCAACCAAAAATGAGTTGTTGTGACGTCTCTTCATGTCGTTCTTTTCTCTATTTACCTGTCCTTGATGGTCTAGTGGCTAGGATTCGGCGCTCTCACCGCCGCGGCCCGGGTTCGATTCCCGGTCAGGGAATTTCTCTTTGAAGCTAGCTTTGAGATATTGCTTGATTCTCGATGATGTCAACAGCATCCCTTCATACCAACACCATTATCAACCAAAAATGAGTTGTTGTTGACGTCTATTCACGTCGTTCTTTTCTCTGTTTACCAGTCCTTGATGGTCTAGTGGCTAGGATTCGGCGCTCTCACCGCTGCGGCCCGGGTTCGATTCCCGGTCAGGGAATTTCTCTTTGAAGCTAGCTTTGAGATATTGCTTGATTCCCGATGATGTCAACAGCATCCCTTCATACCAACACCATCATCAACCAAAAATGAGTTGTTGTGACGTCTCTTCATGTCGTTCTTTTCTCTATTTACCAGTCCTTGATGGTCTAGTGGCTAGGATTCGGCGCTCTCACCGCCGCGGCCCGGGTTCGATTCCCGGTCAGGGAATTTCTCTTTGAAGCTAGCTTTGAGATATTGCTTGATTCTCGATGATGTCAACAGCATCCCTTCATATCAACACCATTATCAACCAAAAATGAGTTGTTGTGACGTCTCTTCACGTCGTTATTTTCTCTGTTTACCTGTCCTTGATGGTCTAGTGGCTAGGATTCGGCGCTCTCACAGCCGCGGCCCGGGTTCGATTCCCGGTCAGGGAATTTCTCTTTGAAGCTAGCTTTGAGATATTGCTTGATTCTCGATGATGTCAACAGCATCCCTTCATACCAACACCATTATCAACCAAAAAAGAGTTGTTGTTGACGTCTATTCACGTCGTTCTTTTCTCTGTTTACCAGTCCTTGATGGTCTAGTGGCTAGGATTCGGCGCTCTCACCGCCGCGGCCCGGGTTCGATTCCCGGTCAGGGAATTTCTCTTTGAAGCTAGCTTTGAGATATTGCTTGATTCTCGATGATGTCAACAGCATCCCTTCATACCAACACCATCATCAACCAAAAATGAGTTGTTGTGACGTCTCTTCATGTCGTTCTTTTCTCTATTTACCTGTCCTTGATGGTCTAGTGGCTAGGATTCGGCGCTCTCACCGCCGCGGCCCGGGTTCGATTCCCGGTCAGGGAATTTCTCTTTGAAGCTAGCTTTGAGATATTGCTTGATTCCCGATGATGTCAACAGCATCCCTTCATATCAACACCATTATCAACCAAAAATGAGTTGTTGTGACGTCTCTTCACGTCGTTATTTTCTCTGTTTACCTGTCCTTGATGGTCTAGTGGCTAGGATTCGGCGCTCTCACAGCCGCGGCCCGGGTTCGATTCCCGGTCAGGGAATTTCTCTTTGAAGCTAGCTTTGAGATATTGCTTGATTCTCGATGATGTCAACAGCATCCCTTCATACCAACACCATTATCAACCAAAAATGAGTTGTTGTTGACGTCTATTCACGTCGTTCTTTTCTCTGTTTACCAGTCCTTGATGGTCTAGTGGCTAGGATTCGGCGCTCTCACCGCCGCGGCCCGGGTTCGGTTCCCGGTCAGGGAATTTCTCTTTGAAGCTAGCTTTGAGATATTGCTTGATTCTCGATGATGTCAACAGCATCCCTTCATACCAACACCATCATCAACCAAAAATGAGTTGTTGTGACGTCTATTCACGTCGTTCTTTTCTCTGTTTACCAGTCCTTGATGGTCTAGTGGCTAGGATTCGGCGCTCTCGCGGCCCGGGTTCGATTCCCGGTCAGGGAATTTCACTTTGAAGCTAGCTTTGAGATATTGCTTGATTCCCAATGATGTCAACAGCATCCCTTCATATCAACCAAAAATGAGTTGTTTTGACGTCTATTCACGTCGTTCTTTTCTCTATTTACCAGTCCTTGATGGTCTAGTGGCTAGGACTCGGCGCTCTCACTGCCGCGGCCTGGGTTCGATGGCCGGTCAGGGAATTCTTCTTTGAAGTTTGCTTGATTCCCGATGATATCACAAGTCAACAGCATCCCTTCATATCAACACCATTATCAACCAAAAATGAGTTGTTGTGACGTCTATTCACGTCGTTCTTTTCTCTGTTTACCAGTCCTTGATGGTCTAGTGGCTAGGATTCGATGCTTTTGCCGCCGCGGCCCGGGTTCGATTCCCGGTCAGGGAATTTCTCTTTGAAGCTAGCTTTGAGAAATTGCTTGATTCCCGATGATGTCAACAGCATTTCTTCATATCAACACCATTATCAACCAAAAATGAGTTGTTGTGACGTCTATTCACGTCGTTCTTTTCTGTTTGGCAGTCCTTGATGGTCTAGTGGCTAGGATTCGGCGCTCTCTGCCGCTGCCCCGGTTCGATTCCCGGTCAGGGAATTTCTCTTTGAAGCTATCTTTGAGATATTGCTTGATTCCCGATGATGTCAACAGCATCCCTTCATATCAACACCATTATCAACCAAAAATGAGCTGTTGTGACGTCTATTCACGTCGTTCTTTTCTCTCTTTACCTGTCCTTGATGGTCTAGTGTCTATGATTCGGCGCTCTCACTGCCGCGGCCCGGGTTCGATTCCCGGTCAGGGAATTTTTCTTTGAAGCTAGCTTTGAGATATTGCTTGATTCTCGATGATGTCAACAGCATTACTTCATATCAACACCATTATCAACCAAAAATGAGTTGTTGTGACGTCTATTCACGTCGTTCTTTTCTCTGTTTACCAGTCCTTGATGGTCTAGTGGCTAGGATTCGGCGCTCTCATTGCCGCAGCCCGGGTTCGATTCCCGGTCAGGGAATTTCTCTTTGAAGCTACCTTAGAGATATTGCTTGATTCCCGATGATGTCAACAGCATCCCTTCATATCAACACCATCATCAACCAAAAATGAGTTGTTGTGACGTTTATTCACGTCGTTCTTTTCTCTATTTACCAGTCCTTGATGGTCTAGTGGCTAGGATTCGGCGCTCTCACCGCCGCGGCCCGGGTTCGATTCCCGGTCAGGGAATTTCTCTTTGAAGCTAGCTTTGAGATATTGCTTGATTCTCGATGATGTCAACAGCATCCCTTCATACCAACACCATTATCAACCAAAAATGAGTTGTTGTTGACGTCTATTCACGTCGTTCTTTTCTCTGTTTACCAGTCCTTGATGGTCTAGTGGCTAGGATTCGGCGCTCTCACCGCCGCGGCCCGGGTTCGGTTCCCGGTCAGGGAATTTCTCTTTGAAGCTAGCTTTGAGATATTGCTTGATTCTCGATGATGTCAACAGCATCCCTTCATACCAACACCATCATCAACCAAAAATGAGTTGTTGTGACGTCTATTCACGTCGTTCTTTTCTCTGTTTACCAGTCCTTGATGGTCTAGTGGCTAGGATTCGGCGCTCTCGCGGCCCGGGTTCGATTCCCGGTCAGGGAATTTCACTTTGAAGCTAGCTTTGAGATATTGCTTGATTCCCAATGATGTCAACAGCATCCCTTCATATCAACCAAAAATGAGTTGTTGTGACGTCTATTCACGTCGTTCTTTTCTCTATTTACCAGTCCTTGATGGTCTAGTGGCTAGGACTTGGCGCTCTCACCGCCGCGGCCTGGGTTCGATGGCCGGTCAGGGAATTCTTCTTTGAAGTTTGCTTGATTCCCGATGATATCACAAGTCAACAGCATCCCTTCATATCAACACCATTATCAACCAAAAATGAGTTGTTGTGACGTCTATTCACGTCGTTCTTTTCTCTGTTTACCAGTCCTTGATGGTCTAGTGGCTAGGATTCGATGCTTTTGCCGCCGCGGCCCGGGTTCGATTCCCGGTCAGGGAATTTCTCTTTGAAGCTAGCTTTGAGAAATTGCTTGATTCCCGATGATGTCAACAGCATTTCTTCATATCAACACCATTATCAACCAAAAATGAGTTGTTGTGACGTCTATTCACGTCGTTCTTTTCTGTTTGGCAGTCCTTGATGGTCTAGTGGCTAGGATTCGGCGCTCTCTGCCGCTGCCCCGGTTCGATTCCCGGTCAGGGAATTTCTCTTTGAAGCTATCTTTGAGATATTGCTTGATTCCCGATGATGTCAACAGCATCCCTTCATATCAACACCATTATCAACCAAAAATGAGCTGTTGTGACGTCTATTCACGTCGTTCTTTTCTCTCTTTACCTGTCCTTGATGGTCTAGTGTCTATGATTCGGCGCTCTCACTGCCGCGGCCCGGCTTCGATTCCCGGTCAGGGAATTTTTCTTTGAAGCTAGCTTTGAGATATTGCTTGATTCTCGATGATGTCAACAGCATTACTTCACATCAACACCATTATCAACCAAAAATGAGTTGTTGTGACGTCTATTCACGTCGTTCTTTTCTCTGTTTACCAGTCCTTGATGGTCTAGTGGCTAGGATTCGGCGCTCTCATTGCCGCAGCCCGGGTTCGATTCCCGGTCAGGGAATTTCTCTTTGAAGCTACCTTAGAGATATTGCTTGATTCCCGATGATGTCAACAGCATCCCTTCATATCAACACCATCATCAACCAAAAATGAGTTGTTGTGACGTTTATTCACGTCGTTCTTTTCTCTATTTACCAGTCCTTGATGGTCTAGTGGCTAGGATTCGGCGTTCTCACCGCCGCGGCCCGGGTTCGATTCCCGGTCAGGGAATTTCTCTTTGAAGCTAGCTTTGAGATATTGCTTGATTCCCGATGATGTCAACAGCATCCCTTCATATCAACACCATCATCAACCAAAAATGAGTTGTTGTGACGTTTATTCACGTCGTTCTTTTCTCTATTTGCCAGTCCTTGATGGTCTAGTGGCTAGGATTCGGCGTTCTCACCGCCGCGGCCTGGGTTCGATTCCCGGTCAGGGAATTTCTCTTTGAAGCTAGCTTTGAGATATTGCTTGATTCCCGATGATGTCAACAGCATCCCTTCATATCAACACCATTATCAACCAAAAATGAGTTGTTGTGACGTCTATTCACGTCGTTCTTTTCTCTGTTTACCAGTCCAGACAGTGTGGACTCTCCAATCCCACAGAGAGCAGCTTCACTCCTTTATTTATCAAGTTGTTGTAATTGAGGTCCAGCTCTTTAAGACTGGAGGACGGGCAACTGAGAACTGAAGACAGAACTTCACCACTCTTCCATGTCAGATGACAGAAACTCAGCCTGAAGAAGCATAAATTGTGAAGATGGACAAACACTTTAGAAATACGTTTTCATGCAATGCAGTCAGACATAACTCCAATTCACAGTTCCTTTTTATTAGATTTGACATATTATAAGAAGTGTAAAGCTTGAAAAAGTGAAATAGCAGCACTTTCTAAATCAAAGTACAGCTTGTTTCTGTTATTTAGAAGATGTTGAGTGTCTTGAGTGGATTGAGGTGAAGTGCAGAGCAATGTTCCCTCAAAAAAATTTTTCAGCACTGAGCAATTTTTTTTTTTTCTGACCGCACATTTCAGCACTGAGCAATTCGCAACCACGCGACCTGCCGAAAATGACCACAAGCCTGCGTTAGCCATAGGGGATTCAAAGAGATGACAGCAAATGCATCAATATATATACAAGGTTGATATTTATTCAATATCCTTTATAATGGCTGGACTTTGGGAACATTTTAATGATGGTGTTTTACCAGTCAGTTTAGTTGAACTTAAAGGATCTTTGTTGAACTTCAATAAGGGGAGGTTATGACTGGTTCACTAGTTTTGACTGATAATGATATATATAAAAAATAAAAGTATCAAAGGTGTTTAGTCATTTCTCAGCAGGTACAACATTTAAGTGGAACTTCATTGAAAGAAAAATGCTAATGCAGTGCTTAACAATAATTATAGGCCTATTAAATTGACATGGTGTCATTTTTCTAAAGGTAGCCTATATAAACAATTTAATAACTTCATATTCTTCATATTTAAATATGTCTGAAAGTTTCATCCTACCTGTGTCAGTTTGGACTATTTCATCTAGCCACTCATGTTTGAATGTTAGACAGACCTTTTTCTGGGGCGCCTGCTCTGCCTTTCTTTTCGCCATGGTAGCCTATAGCTGCTGGAGCAGGGCCCGCCAAGAGGAGCCTCAACAGCGCCGGCCCGAGCTCATGTGGCGCTCTGGGCGAGCTTCACTTCTGGCGCCCGGAGGAGGACAGCAGGGGTCGGGGTGCTAACGAAGGTAGAGCGCTAGCAGAGGTACAGAGAGCGCAGGACGCTGTCGAGAAACGGGACGCTGATTGGCCAAGAAGACTCGCCACGTCACATCAAAGATCTTATTATTGCGGCGATGGCTCACTCCTATCTCAGAAACACTGGCGCAAAAAAGATTTTTAACCCCTGAAAAAAAAACATTTGTGCCCGGTCTGAAAAATCTATTGCGCGGCCACTTCGACTGGCCTGTGCGGCCACGCACGCGCACAGTTTAGAGGGAACACTGGTGCAGAGTGATGTTGAGTAGAACGGCTTTAAATAGGGGGAATGAACAGCTCTGTGAAAGAAGAGCTAAAATGTTAAATGCTCCACTCCGCTCACGTGCCCTGGTCCTACCATAAATCCATCCAATAGTTTAGACTGCTTAACTCTTTAGCGTAGATCATCTGGCAATCACATGTCTTTATAGCAAAAGAGTGTATATTATGTAACGATATGAGTAGTAGCATGTCACCTTAACAAGCACATTCATTCAAAGTATGAAGCAAGGTCAAGGACATAAACAACAAATATTTAAAAATGAATCACAATGAAATACTGATGTTATGAAGAGCCTTAAATAAATCAATAAATCAGACCTCAGAGTTTCCAGTCTGCATTGTGGATCCTTCAAGCCACTCGTGAGCTGCTCAAGTTCTGACTCCATCTCATTGTTACTCAGGTCCAGCTTTCTCAGATTAGAGTTCACGCAGCTGAGAGTTGAGGCCAGAGTATCGCAACTTTTCCGAGACAGTTTACAGCCACTCAACCTGAAGATGTCACAGTGAGGAAAAATGTAAACATTTTACATTTACAATGTCAACTTTGTAAAGTAAGTTGTGCACCTACAAAGACTGACTGGAGGCTTGAAGCACTGGCAGCATCCCCAGAAGACTTTCCTCTGAACCAGAGAATTTCTTCAGGTCAAACACGTCCAACTTGCTCTCTGATGACAGCAAGATGAAGGTCAGAGCTGACCACTGAGCAGCAGACAGTTTGTGTGTGGACAGACTTTCTGAACTGAGGTACTGTTGGATTTCCTCCAATAGAGAATGATCACGCAGCTCATTGAGACAGTGAAACAGGTTAATGCTTCTCTCTGGAGAGGGATTCTTCCTGATCATCTCCTTGATGTACTGGACTGTGTCCTGATTGCTCTGTAAACTACTTCCTGCTTGATTCAAGAGGTCTTGAAGAAGTGCTTGATTTGACTGCAGTGAGAGACCAACGAGGAAGCGGAGGAACAAGTCCAGGTGTCCATTTGGACTCTGTAAAGCCTTGTTGACTGCACTCTGGAAGAGGTGTTTCACTGAAAATTGCCCAGTGATGAGAACAGACTGGTGGGAGGTTGATTGTTCTTCTGACAAGAGGTTGACACCAGAGTTGATGAAGGACACGATGACATGAAGGGCAGACAGAAACTCTTGAAAGCTCAAGTGGACAAAGCAGAATCGTTTGTCCTGGTTCAGCCCACGGTCCTCTTTAAAGATCTGTGTGAGCACACTTGAGTACACAGAAGCAGCTTTAATATCAATGCTGCACTCTTGAAGATCTGCTTCAGAGAAGATCAGGTTGCCTTTCTGCAGCTGCTCAAAAGCCAGTTTTCCAAAAGACACGGTCATCTTGCTGGTCTTGGTGTTCCAGAGAGGATCTGTCTCACCACCTTCATGATATTTGGCATTTGCCAACTTAGACTGATCTAATAGAAAAAGGATATACATCTCAGTCATGGTCTTGGGCAGCTCTTTCTGTGGTTTTCAACACATTCTCTAGAACTGTTGCAGTGATCCAACAGAGGACAGGGATGTAACACATGAAGTGGAGGCTTCGTGATGCCTTGATGTGAGTGATTACTCTGCTAGTGTGTGTAAACAATTTAAAAATCAGCATACAAATCTAATAAACTTGCTTCTTTGCTACTGCCCCTCCCACTAAATACTGCAAGCCTCTGCACACATTTGTCTTCATTGATCTCCGTTACAGTCACTCAGTGACAGGTTTGCCAAGAGACAAACCCAAAAAAGGTCACGTGACTCAAACCGGTTTAGTAAGAACAAAAGCCAAACTGCAGTGGAACTCAGAGGCCGCGACACGTCACCCTTTATCCTCCATCTTCAGCTCTGCCTGCCTGTGTGATCCGAACCCACACATCCAGTATTTTTCAAGAAAAAGTGCTGGGTGAAAAAATCCTATCTGAACATATAACCTTTCAGATATGTGCCCCAATTATCAATATACATACATTGTAAAATAGCAGGTTGTATGTGTGTATTAAAGTTACCAAGTTATAGATGCAAACAAATGACCATAAAACGTATTCCCCTTAAACAACACCCATTTGTCTCCATTCTGTAATGCCACACGTTGGTAAATACATAAAGCCGTAGTTTTGAAATTCCTCCACTGTGGACAGCGTCACAAGTGTGAAAAACACCAGTTCTGTCTGGATTTTCTTTTTTAAATATTATTTATTTTTAAATATTATTTAAAACAAAGAGGAAAATGTAGTGAAAAACACAATAGCAGTTTAAGAATGTCGATGAGCTTTAGAGCTAACTCCAGCCCTGAAAATATGATGATTAAAAGGTCATCAACATACTCCAAAAATGAAATTCTCACTGCAGCTGTGGTTTAAGTTTTTAAAAGGATGAGGGAAAAAAAAGAAGAAAAAGAAATCCAGAGAAATAAAAAAAAGGCAAGTCAGAGCAAAGATAAGGAAACAATATTGATTGACCCATAGCAGAGTTCAAGAGCCACACAACCAGCAGCCGGTAGTTCAGGATCCGCGGAAAGACTCGGGGAGGTTCTTGGCGTACTCCACCAGCTCGTAGGAATCTCTGATGTCTGCCAGACCGAACCAGAAGACGGTCCACGCCCCTTTAACAAAGCTGCCATCACAGTGTTTGAAGTACCTGGACAGAGAGACGGAGAGAGTGCAGGTGTCGTTGTTTATTTTGAAATCATGTCGTAAACAAGGCTAAGGGCCTGTTTAAATGGCCAAACAACTACAAAACGGCAGGTGTCTTCAAACGCACCAGCGATCTTGGTCTACGTATGAGCAGTAGATCAAAGGGCCGAGGTGAACGAGGACCATAGATCACAGGGTGTGGTGTAATGCCGTGTTCACACCGGACGCGACGCGAATTTGCGGCGCCGCGTCCACCGCGGAAGTTTACTCGCGCGAGTAGAAAGAGGGTGTTCACACCGGACGCGAATTCGCGGCGCGACCAAAGGGGCGTGGCTTAGCTCTGTTGCTTGCCTCTGTGAGAGACAAGCGACGAAGCTTTCATTCCCGCTATCGACCATGGAATAAATAACCACTAGTTCTGCTTTATACTTGTTGTGGAAGTCCCAAACATGTCGGAACATGAAACGCCCTCGTATTTGGGTTCATAGCATCATCCGTAGCCGCACACAGCTCGGTGAATTTCACCGACTCCTCCAGGAACTGCGTCTCGCGTATCTCCGTAAAACGATACCGATTATGCCATCCACCATGGAAATAACCACCAGTTCTGCTTCATACTTTTTGTGTAAACTCAACATATGTCGGAACATCAAACTCCATGGTGTCTGGGTTCATAATATTATCCGTAGTCCCACAACAGCGTCTCAATGAAGCCGCTGTCAGCGCTGGTTCAGGCGGAGCAGCAGCAGTTTCATTCAGAAACGGGGAGACGGCGGTGGTGACGGGCGGAGCTTCTCAACGCTGATTCTCAACGCTGATTCTCAACGCTGATTGGCTGCCGCAACTTTGCGTCACGCGATTTCTCCGCCAGAGTTGGGATAATTCAACTCACGCGAATTCGCGCCGCGTCCTTCGCTTTGTTCGCCCCAGGTCAAACGTTCTGTTCGCGCCGCCTCCAACGCGTCTATCTCGCCGCAAATTCGCAAATTCGCGCCGCAGCGCGTCTGTGGATTGACTTAACCTGTAAACTGGTCGCGCCGCAAATTCGCGTCGCGTCCGGTGTGAACACGGCATTAGTAGGCCGGTTACATCGATGCTCTCATGACACTCAAACAGCTGAGCCAATCACAGGGAGGCATGCCGACAAGCAACGTGGCACGATGTGAACACACACCAGCGCAACCTGTTGGCATCTTCGCAACGACGGTTGAACTAAATAATGAAACGCCCAGTGAAGCCGTTTCAATAGCATTCACTTTTCAGTCTTAAAAAAGGTGCAATCTTTTGAGGTTCTACTTGTGTGCTGGTCTTTGCGTTCTTTTCTGGGTTTTTAAAATGATAAATCTGTGCAGCATAAAGTATGTTAACTCCCATAAGAAAGAATCGATATTTGAAGAAAAAAATAAATATTAGTTTAAGTGTACACTAATAGTGTACACTTAAACTTCAAGAGTACATAATAACCACTGACAATCAATTTGGTTTTAAGAGTAAACATAGCACAGATTTATGTATATATGCACTGAAGGAAGTTGTTAGTAAGTACAGGAGACTTAACACCACAATATTTATGTGTTTCCTAGATGCATCTAAAGCTTTTGATCAAATTAATAATTTTAAACTATTTGTCAAACTGCAAGAGTGAGGGGTCCCTCCATACTTGATCAGGATTTTGCACTTTTGGTATTCACGTCAAACCATGCGAGCTAGATGGGGTAAGAGTGTATCTGCACCCTTCCTAGTGACCAATGGCGTTCGACAAGGTGGAATACTGTCACCTGCTCTTTTTAATCTGTACATGGATGACCTTTCCAAAAAGTTAAAAGGGTGTAAGACTGGGTGTATGGTGGGGGAAACTCTTATTAACCATCTGATATACGCTGATGACTTAGTGGTCCTGTCTCCTTATAGCGCTGGGTTACAGCAACTGCTCAGAGTCTGCTCAAGTTATGGGCTGCACTATGACATCACATTCAACTCTAAAAAGAGTGTTGTCATGATTGCTAAAACAAAAGAAGATCAGAAGCTACAGTTTCCCTCATTTTTTATGGGAGACCAGCAGCTGAATGTGCTGCACAAAGTCACATATTTGGGTCACAATATTAGGGATGACTTAATTGATGATGACGATGTGCAGCGGCAGTGTTGCAAACTTTATGCACAAACCAATATGCTGGCATGTACATTTTTTATGTGCACAGAAGATGTTAAAACTGCTCTCTTCAGAGCCTACTGTACTCCCCTCTATACCGCACACCTGTGGTGCAGGTACAGCAGAGCAAAAATTAAAAAGATTCAGGTGGCATATAATGATGCTTTTAGAATCTTGCTAAAACTTCCCAGATGGGCAAGTGCAAGTCACATGTTTGTGACTCATAATGTTCCCACTCTTCATGCTGTTTTGAGGAATTTCATGTACAAATTTAAATGTCGACAGATGAATCCGAAAATGTAATTATGAAAGCCTGGACCAAGCCAACACAGAGTGATACAAGGTATTTTTCTTGTCTCTGGAAGCATTGGAACAAGTGTCTGTATGTTTTTAACCACGAGTGATTTTTTAACTAATGATTATACCTGTGTCTTTGTATTGTAGTGTATTGTATTTTATATATTGTTGTTGTTCCGTTTGTTGTTATATGGACTTACGAGTCTGAAATAAAAGAAATATATAATAGATTGTCTTTTTTTTCTCATTCTGACGACGAGATAAAAGGGTGAAAAAACTCTAAATATTAGAGTTTTTTCACCACTTTATCTCGTCGTCAGAATGCTCCTTCAAACGGGATCTGAAGCCGTTACCTTTGCTCTTTTCAAAGCCAGAGGAAACTGGAATTTGACCTCGATCTGTTAGTTTGTTTGTGATTTTCAGATCCTGACTAATGGGAGCATGCCGACTGCCATGTAAGTTACTACGGGTAATACACTGATTATGGAGGAGTACCTCATACAACCACATCAGGCGGGCTAAAGGGTTTATATGCAGCAAAGAAAGGTAAGGGGAGTTTATTTATAGAGCACATTTCAGCAACAAGGCAATTAAAGAGAAAATAAAAGTAAAAACAAGCTAAAATAAACGAATAAGACCGGTATGAAATTGAGCAAAACTGTGCAGTGTAGGAAAAATTCACGAAGAAAAGTCTCCAGCCTTGATTCAGAGCTTCATAAATAAAAAGTAGTATTTTTAAATATATTCCTAGAAACTTCATCATGCAGACACCAACGTCAGGGGAAAAACGTTTTTTGAAGGACTCTGGAAATATATATATAATATCTGTCTTTGATGCTAAAACATGTGTAGGAACACACCTGCAATCCTTTTCCCTGCGTGGTGTGAACACACCTTCTGTAAGTCACTTCGGACAAATGAATGTAATGTAAGTACCAACATGACAGTTTTAAAATGTGTGTGTGTCTCACCAGGGGTTGATCCTGTTGGTGGCTTTCGACCTCCAGAACAGTTTGCCCAGGTCCTGTTTGATGCATTCCCACAGGATGTGGCTGGTGCCCTGACCCTGTTTGCTGCTGCTCACTACAAACTTGTCAAGGTAGGGGGTGCCGCTGTTCACCGGCTCCATGGTGATGATGGCCGCCGCGCTGTAGCTGCAGGGACGGAGGGATAGAAAAACATTCAGGAGAGAGGACAGGATGCCGATTGCATTGCTGACGCCGATCTGGTATTTATCCGTGGCCATTGTTTTGCACGCACCCTTCGGAGAGATAGATGGAGTGCAGTCGTCCCTTCAGGGAGTCGAGGTAGTCTCGCTTTAGAGTTTTGTCAAACGACGCGTTGATGAGGGCCAGAAGACGCTCTGTATCAATGCCGTCCAGGGAGCTGTACCTGCACACACGGAACATTGATTTACTATAAATGCACTGTGTGCTCCTGTACCTTTTACATTTAGAAGAAGAAGAAGAAAGCAACCATGACTTTGGGGCATTTAGGGTTACGTGTCAGGTTACCCGAGTACGTGTGGCGAGTACTTGCCGATGTATGGGGTCTCCGTTTTTAAAGAGTGTCCCCGAACCTGTGCCACAAATACAGACAGAAAGAAGAAGAATTAAACTCATTGATGATTACCACCACACACACATATATGTGTGTTCTGGTGACACCTCAAAATAGACAGCTCTCCCACGCATGTAAACGCGCGGGAGAGAGAGTGAGGGAGTGAGCCGGCGGTCTCGCCTCTGTGGCTGAACAGCTCGGTCAGCAGTGTGTCCGCGGAGGTGATCACGGCGGAGGACTCAGTCAGCAGCTGATTGAGCAGTCTGGCGATGGCCGTCACCCTGCGGCGCTCCGTGGCGCTCAGCCACGCCGCCGTGGACAACCCGGGCAGGTCGCTGGGCAACGACACTATGTCCATCACCTGTAGCACAAACACAAAGTAGGAAGGTTGTACGTGCACCGTATACACAAACAGTCACACACGCGCTTTATATCTAGTGTGTCAGTGGAAACTCAGCCAGAGCGTGCCTTGTTTTCTCGGCTGCGGAGGCCTCCCGAGTTGTTCAGGAACATGACTTTGTGGGGTTGCAGGGCCCGGGAGATTGCCGCCGTCACCTCCGTCTGGTCCAACGGCACCGAGCAGCCCCGTCCGTCCCTCCCCACCGGGCAAACCAGTGGGATCGTCCCGCAGTTCAGGCTCCACTGGAGGAGGCTGGCGTCCACGGCGACGGAGGGCGGAGCGCTGCGGGAAGAAGAGGATGGCAAAGGCGGGGTCAAGATGGATGTTAGGGTCGAGGACAGCAGGTAAAAATGGATGCGACCGTCCGCTGTGATTTGACGTTTTTCAATAACTTCATATTATAAATAACAATATCTCGGGCCTATTCATTCCCATTCAATTGCAGACAGCAGAGGACATGCCGCTCCACCAAATTGGGTTGACTTAAGTTCAGTCAGTGAGAACTGTTGTAGAGAGCTCTGTAAAGTTAGGAAAAAAAGGAACCCATCTCATATTCGTTGTTCATTCTGGTCACATGACATCTATTGCTTCTGTCCATCCGGGGAGAGGGATCCTCCTCTGTTTCTCTCCTGAAGGTTTCGTCCCTTTTCTCCTCTGTGAAAGGGTTTTTACTATCATTTTTGGGGGGAGTTTTTTCCTGATCCGATGTGAGGTCCCGGGATAGGGATGTCGTATGTGTACAGATTGTAAAGCAGATTGGGCTATACAAAATAAACTGAATTGAATATTGACTTGTGCTTGAGACTTAAATTTAGGGCTGCACTGAATAGTTTAAAACTTCACTCATAATGTTGACATCCGATTTGTAAATCAACATTTGACTGCAGCTGCTTTTTTTGCATTGCTATCAGTGGCAAAAGCAGTAGTAGATTGACGGTGAGGAGTTGCCCCGAGCGATTACGTTGCAGCCTCTATAATGCCGTGTTCACACCGGACGCGACGCGAATTTGCGGCGCGACCAGTTTACATGTTAAGTCAATCCACAGACGCGCTGCGGCGCGAATTTGCGGCGAGATAGACGCGTTGGAGGCGGCGCGAACAGAACGTTTGACCTGGGGCGAACAAAGCGAAGGACGCGGCGCGAATTCGCGTGAGTTGAATTCTCCCAACTCTGGCGGAGAAATCGCGTGACGCAAAGTTGCGGCAGCCAATCAGCGTTGAGAATCAGCGTTGAGAATCAGCGTTGAGAAGCTCCGCCCGTCACCACCGCCGTCTCCCCGTTTCTGAATGAAACTGCTGCTGCTCCGCCTGAACCAGCGCTGGTAGCGGCTTCATTGAGACGCTGTTGTGGGACTACGGATAATATTATGAACCCAGACACCATGGAGTTTGATGTTCCGACATATGTTGAGTTTACACAAAAAGTATGAAGCAGAACTGGTGGTTATTTCCATGGTGGATGGCATAATCGGTATCGTTTTACAGAGATACGCGAGACGCAGTTCCTGGAGGAGTCGGTGAAATTCACCGAGCTGTGTGCGGCTACGGATGATGTTATGAACCCAAACACGAGGGCGTTTCATGTTCCGACATGTTTGGGACTTCCACAACAAGTATAAAGCAGAACTAGTGGTTATTTATTCCATGGTCGATAGCGGAAATGAAAGCTTCGTCGCTTGTCTCTCACAGAGGCAAGCAACAGAGCTAAGCCACGCCCCTTTGGTCGCGCCGCGAATTTGCGTTTGGTGTGAACACCCTCTTTCTACTCGCGCGAGTAAACTTCCGCGGTGGACGCGGCGCCGCAAATTCGCGTCGCGTCCGGTGTGAATACGGCATAAGTGTCCGCCGACTGCAGCGCTCTCATTCAGTACCATTTGTGAAAAGTCGTGGGCCCCATTAGTCAGATACGCGAACACAGGGAGACAGGGTTCAGGTTGAAAGTACTGAAGTTCCCCTTCGAACACGAAAGCTCACGCTAGGGCTGCAACAACGAATCGGTAAAATCGATAAAAATCGATTATCAAAAGTGTTGGCAACGAATTTCATTATCGATTCGTTGTGTCGCGCGATTATTACGCCGGGCAATAAGTCGCGGAGAAGAAAAAAAAGAGCGGAGCAGAGCAACTGGCCGGCCAGCGTTTCTGAGATTGGAGTGAGACACGAGAAAAGCTGAGGTTGTGATCTTCTCAAAAATAGAAGATCTTTGTCGAGTCTTGGCCAATCAGCGTCTTCATGTTCCTCAAACTTGTTTTTAATGGAAGCTAGTCAGCTTGCTATCACGTTAGCTAACGTGTTTGGGTTGTGTATTGTCGTTAAAGTTCCGTTATGTTCCGTTACAGTTCAGTCTTGCTTGTAAAAAACCGTAACGTGATGAAACATGCCGTCACCCCCCCGGTCTGGTTCAGTTCACGCTGTCACTCGTTAACGTTAAACCGGCACACCGGAGGATCTGGCTGCAGGTTTTTTTTTTTTTACTCAAAGTAGGGCTTAGCCAACAACGTGACGTCGTGGTCATAAGAGACCCAGAATGAACGAGTTTAAGGAAGAGGACGCTCTATATGGAGCAGTACAGCTTCCCTCTGTCCCAGTATTTCATACATATTGATAAAGCAGGGTATGTAAATGCAGCCTCTGGAGGGATCAATTACAGTAAAAAGGGCTCACATTTGGCAGATTTAAAGCATACATGTGTATCTTTTTAGTGTTAGTCCATTTTGTTGTTTTAATTAACAGCTCAGGGATGTTCAAGGAGCAACCTGTTTGTGCACTTTCTGAAGATGTTTTGCACTGTCACTTCTGTTTTTGAATAAAGGGTTGGAAATGAACGCTTTTTTGATAAAAACATTTTTTTATCCGATTCATCGATTAATCGAAAAAATAATCAACCGATTAATCGATTATTAAAATAATCGTTAGTTGCAGCCCTAGCTCACGCACAGCAATAGCTCTCACAATTACGCCAAAATCCAGGTCCACTTGCTCGCTTTTTCTGGAGCGCACTAGTCAGGGGACCTTGAGTTGGGAGTGATATGAAGATTCTATGTTTCGCCTACACGCAGGAACCAGTCACCCTTTGGAGAGACTAAAGTTGAAGACCGTCAGGTTACGGTTTGGTAAACACATACTGGTAAAGAACATGAATGACGAGCTACTGCTACTCTACAGTTTTTCACTGCACACCCACAGCGTCTCGACCGCCCTCACCTGCTCCCGTGCGGGGCCTCGCGGAGAAGGAGGAAGGACTCGGCGGAAAAGAGCGGCAGGACGGAGGCCGAGTGCTGCTGCAGAGCCTCGGTCAGCTGCTGGCTGCGCTCCACCAGCCCCCGGGCGCACGGGGACCCGGCCGTGGCCTCGGCGGGCCCCGCCTCCTCGCTCGCAGACCGGCCCATCACCACCACGGGCTTCATATCCATGCGCTGCAGGAAGGAGAGCCCGAAGGCCAGGCTCTGGACCATTTCCCTGCTGGCAAACACGGAGCTGTCCGCCTGGGGGAGACAAGAGACACATGTTCAAGACCCATGGTTAGACTTGCTTTATTTTGATTCTTAGTGTCTTTTATGTTTTGCGTTTGATGTCTGTTTTTGTACTTTTGTTGTGAAGTACTTTGTGATGTCTACTCCTGAAAACTTGCTCTACAAATAAACTATTTGTGTGTTTATACAGCTACAGGTAGTGGTCCAGTGTGGCTTTATTTTCACAGTTTTTCGAAAGATAGGTCTTCATTTTTTGTGTCTTTTTTTGGTAGTTTAAGGTGACGCCTCAACTCCGATTTATAAACAAAGCAAAAGTGTGGTTCCATTTTCTATGTATCGTATTAATTATAAAGTATAATATCATTTTTTTTACTTCTGCTATCTGCATGCTTCCATAAACTTTCCTCTCTTTTTTTAAACATGGTTGTCATAAAGATTCAATTTACCAAAAGAAAGCATAGAAAAAGCATCACATTTTACCTTAAAAAAAAGGGAAGATAAATCGAGAAAACGAGTGGACCCTCCATACCTCCAGTACGGCAAAAGCAGTTGACTGAGCCGAAGTCGCTCCCTGGAACTGGGTCAGCCAGTACCGAGCCTCTCGGGGGTTTCCTCCGACCTCGTTGAGGAAAGCCTTCACGTCCCGGTAAATCAGATTCAGGTTGGTCGGCGCGTGTCGGTCTGCGGCGGGGAAACAGCCCGGCGGCAGCTGCTCCGGCTGGGCCAACGCCGCGGGTTTTCCTCCCGTGCCGGCCGCGTCCGCGCTCATCGTTCGCCGCTGCGGACCGACCGTCTTCCGCTTCCGCTGGTCGTCGCCTCCTCCGCCGGTGTTACACCGGGCCAGCGCCGGGCTCGACAGGTACCTCCCGGCCTTCACCATGGCTCGGCAACCGGAGGCGCCGCCGGTCACTTTGGCCATGTTGCTCGCGGAAGAGCTCGGGGTTTAAGAGGACCGCATGAGTGTTTTAAGAGGACCGCATGAGTGCTTTAAGAGGACCGCATGAGTGTTTTAAGAGGACCGCATGAGTGTTCCCCTCTCGCCGAGTGCGAGCAGCTCCCAGTGGGGCGCGCATAGGGTTTCGCTGCTGAGTCAGCAGTTCTCAATATTACATCAGACTCGTGTGTGTGTGTGTGTGTGTGTGTGTGTAAAACCCCATTCAAAAAGCACAGCACACGTGCTAACAAGTTACACCTTTTTAAAACCCAACTATTTGTTGGCCTCTAATAAAATAGTATACTGTGAGTTATGTGTAAATATCAGTCTATATGTTACTGGTTATGAGTAAATGAAGAAGTGAATTATCAGGGTTCTTACGGTCATGGAAAACCTGGAAAAGTCATGGAATTTTAAAATTGTTATTTCCAGGCCTGGAAAAGTCCTTGAAAAAAAATAAGATCCCAAAAGTTTTGGAAAAGTCATGTAAATATGTTATATTCATGTGTTCATGACGTTCATGTACGCTGAGTTTGAAATAATTAATATGCTTTTAAAAGAAAGACGCTCAGAATATAAGCAGGCATACATACAGGCATCTATATAAATGTTTATTCTTTTAATCAAACTATTGTCTCTCATTCATTTGAGTTTCAGTTAAGGTTTACTGTATGCTTTGCATTGTCATTGTTAGTTTAAATACTACATTTTCTCACTTTTTCATGTTTACACCCAGATTTCACTGGGTGTTCACTGGATTTTCACTAAATGTTTGATCATGGAAATTTGGTTTAAAGTCATGGAAAAGTCATGGAAATCCATTGGTCACAATGTGTATGAACCCTGATTATACAGTTTGTATAGCAATATCTGCCATGGGCTCCACAGTTTTCAATTAAAGGAGTTTAATTGTGTCTACAAAGCTCATGTTACAGAAATATGGACTACCATATTACACAAGTAATGTACCAGCTGATTAATATGTCACAGCAGGTGTTTAGCCTTCATCAACCTCAGGATAGGATTGTTTTACTCCCGTGTGTATTGGTGTGTTGCATCGTAGCCTATTATGAAAAGTATTTGGATGTTATTGTTTTTTTCACATTAGCTAGTATAACTACTGTTAATTTGCAATTTGTGCAATTTGTATGAGTGGTGTGTCTTTAAAAGTGTATCACAACACTGAACGGTTTCGGTGTAAAAGCTTCGTGGTCTTTGTCAACCCCTAGAGGAGAGTCAGGGGTAATACAGCGACCAGGGCCTGCATACAGTTTACGACTCCGAAATACAAATTAAAGTGCTTTTGTACTGAAAATGTTTCATTTGTATTTATGATATGATGTTGTTGTTTTTTAAGTGCTCTGAAATGTCGATGTGTAAACTGTACCTTTTTTAATTAAGAAAATAAACAAAATATGTATAGATAGAAAATAGGATGGACAGTATGCACTACATTTAAGCAAATGCTGACTTACCAGAGTTGGTGTGCTTTTGTTTAAAATAAATAGTCATAACTTTCACATATCAGTTATAAATGCTCTAATAAAAGTTAGGACTTAATTTGGATCTGTACCATGTAAAGTGTGTTAGCTAATCACACGCCGGGTGTGAATCTGTCAGAGCTCTGTACTTTTAGACTTTCCACCAAGACCACCTACAAATGTGTGCGATTGAAAAATGCAACAATAAAACATTGATCAGAACTCAGACTCTGAATTTAGTTTTTCCGTAAAACAAACTAATTTGCAGAATAAGTGCGACATTTTGGAAGAGAAAGCTGGATACTTAACGATATTTACAGGAAATAGTGGATTCAGTATTTGTAGGCACCTCGGTGCCACATCAAGGCTGCTAGCCTGCAGTTAAAGACTACGGTGTACTCCAAACCATCAAGTTTATACAACATACAACATAACATGAAGTATGTAAAAAAAAAAAATTAAGAAAAAAAAGTTAAACGTATGACGTATGACAGAAATAATGAAGGAAAAAAAGATAATTGCCAAAAATAAAGAGTTTGGCTGCATTTGGAGTCACAGGTGGATTTTTAAAAATAGTTTTTTTACTAGTTACCCAAAACAATATCAATATGTAATAAAAGTGGAGGCTAATAAGACTAGTCAGGCTGTACTAAACACAAAGTGAAAAGAGCTGAACAGACCAAACTATCCTGGCATCAACCTACAAACTGAAAACACAAAGGGGGATATTTATAATGCCTGCCCATTTTTAAACAGCCTCATCCAAGCAACTAGCTAGCAGGGCATTGAAGAAGCAAATTTCACAAAGTGGCAAAACCATGGAATTGCAACGCAGCTAAACCATTGCATTTATATTTACATTTAAGTTACTTATTTTTACAAGAAACAATTCAAATTCTGTTCAAATCAAAAAAATTAAAAACAGGAGAGAAAGAAAAAAGAAGTATAAAACATGTAAAAACATAAAACATGGGGAAAGTATTTTTTGGGCCCAATGGCATCACATGATCCCTCATGTGATTGGGCCATGGGCTGCGGTCGAATAGTCAAACGATTACTTTCTAACATCTAACCCGCACTTTTCCTTAACCTCTGTGGAAAACGTCACGGGATTAAGGAAAGATGGGAAGGAGAATTCATGAGGAGTCAGGAGAAGACAACCGCGGTGTTTAGCAAATCCGACTCCACTTTCACAGGCAGGCGCATGTTAGTGACGTCGGTCTGCAGCCAGCGGTGAAACTACAATGTTCCGAAGATGGACTACAAAAAGCGCAGCTTAGATACTTCGTCCGTCTTCTTATAGTGTTGTGTCATAACCGGTTCATAGTATTACTTTTATAACGCGGCTGGAATAGAAATGAGCGAAGGAATATGAAAGTGAAACCAACGTATTTTTCACAGCTACTGAACTGTCTCTATGTTCAGTTTTAAACACTGAATTAAATACATTATCCCACAAACAATGTGTGTCATATATGTGTGTCTCATCTCCATTTTTGTTGTTATGGTTTACATGCAGATTATAATCAAATCATAAAAATATGCAGACAACAGTTTTTGAAACACCACACAACTCGTGTTGACTTGATATGTTTTATTGTAATGTGACAAAATAGTTGATTACAAAGATAATAATCAGAAACATGACTCAGACTGAAGAGCTTCTGTCGCTGAAGTCAAATAAAATAAAAGAATGAGGGCTGAAGCTACAACAACACCAGAGAGAGAATATCAATACAGCAGTTTGATCACTTTACAGCAGTTTTCAGCAACGTAACGTTTGTAGTTTGTCAGCCGGTTTAACAGATTATTGAAAGTATTTTCAAGCTACAGCAATTATTTACATTTACAATTATTTAGTTATTTACATGATCTGCGTTTGTCGGTCATGATCGTCTGTTCTCGTGAACGACCAAATTATACGTCACTTTAAATGTTGCCGCCGCAAGGAATTGTGGGTCGGCATTATCTCCTTTCCTTTCACAAAGGCAGGTCCAGTGGTTCATATGCTAAAGGAGCTAAGTTAGGAAGCATTGAAGCTCCTTTCCTTTGCGTTTGCACAATTCGACCGGCACTTATCATGGTGGCCACTTAGGTACTTCCGGGTCATTTCACTCAGTAAGGAAGGTTCCTAACCAAAATGGACTATTCGACCGCAGCCTTAGACTAGCAGATACTTTTCTTCAGAGTGTGAATTAAATTCCCAGCTGCATCCAGTTCTCTTCATACAGCAAAGGCATCAACCAATGGCAAAGTGTGTGGTAGACCTCACTTGGCACCGCCCACATTCAGCAAGCATCGCATGCATTTGTGCATGTGTGACCGATAAAGAAAACTAAGGAGGGTTACCAACATTGAGATAAGCTGTTGCAACAGGTGCGGCGGCCATCGCAACGAGAAAGGTTCCCTCGTGATGACATCATTTGAACCCAAACCATCATCTTTCCCTAAACCCAAGCGGACCTTAAACACGGGCAGAGTGATGTGCAGCGTATTTTGAAAGGCACAAGCAAACAATGACGTCTTGTGCTTGTCAGCGTCGCTCTTGGGTGCATTTTGGCTCTCCCCAAAATTATCAAGTTGCCGCAACGACGGTAATTTAAATTTGTGCGACCAAGTTTCTTCAGTACTCCGGGGCCAATTTGAACCTTCTCCATTTGGCAGTTAAAAATACGACATTGTAAAGATATCAAGCGAAAAATAAATCTTTACAAGCGCCCAGACTTTTAAGTCATGCTCTTGTTGCAGGCCTCCCAACTCGACCCCTTCGTGGTAAAAGTATCAGCTCCGTGCTCGTCCTCTAAGCCAAATGCCTCGGCTTTTTTTTGCCACCAAAAAAAACAGAATAAGTCAGAGACCTGGCAAAACCATCCTGACAGAAAGCTCAGTGACCTTACCAGCACTTTCATCTGTTTATTTCTGTAGTGTAAAAAAAAAAGTGCTGACTCTTTTGGTCAGTTTACACGCCTTCGTGCACTTCAGTGTATTTATAACTCTGCTTGGTTGTCACTGTTTGATGACATCATGCTTCTGTCTCTGCTGCTTCCCTATCTCTGTCTGTCATCAGGCAGGACATGGAGGACTACATCTGCCCTGGCTGCCCTCAGGCAAGCATACACACACACACACACACACACACACACACACACACACACACTTAGTGAGGGCAGTGCGGAGGTGCACGTACTGTATAATCTTGAGGAAGTGATTAGGGGGTGTGCGATCAAAGAGTGCGACGGAAAAACATTCCTCCCTCCGTTCCCCCTCGGGGCTGGAAGGGCCGACAGCTTCCTCGTGTTTAACTCACGCAGCTTTCATGGCACCGAAAAGCACCCATCAAAAACTGCTACGGCAAAAAAATCATTCAAAAATGTTCCACGATCAGCGCTTTTAAGTGTTTATTTGATTTTTAAACAAATGCCAGCTCTCCCTCCACCAAGAAGGATTGGAAGCGTGGGGAAGACGAGATTTAATGTGGGATCAATAACGTTAAAATGGCGGGCAGATGAGAAATGTACCCTGTGATGAAGTCCAACTTCATATATATGGAACGGAAAATGCTCTGTAAAATACAGAATACAAGTAGAACAAATTTTGAAAAGTTTATTAATAAATATACACAAAACAAACTCTAAATCTAATTCTTAAATCTAAAATGTTGCTAAATGAGACGACTAAACATCATCACACTGACTAGTCACGGTCACTAGTCATGCTTCAAAAAACATAGAAGTGGTGTTTATTTGTTTCGATTATCTTGCTGAACAAAATGAGTAAGTACTGTAACATTTTGTTTGCCAGCAAGTCTATTATTTTACATTTCTTTTCTGCATTGAAAGCCCAATGGAAATATCCCACTGGCTTTTTGCAGAGCGTACCAATGCGATGCTAACAAAAATACATCATCCCTATGGCCGATAACGTTCACAGGCGAGTTTATATTCATGTTACGGTTAATTAATGCTACATAGTCCCGTTTATTTCATGATACACAGTCACGTTTATTTCATGCTATATAGTCACGTTTAATTCATGCTACATAGTCACGTTTAATTCATGCTACATAGTCACGTTTAATTCATGCTATATAGTCACGTTTAATTCATGCTACATAGTCACGTTTAATTCATGCTATATAGTCACGTTTAATTCATGCTATATAGTCACGTTTAATTCATGCTACATAGTCACGTTTAATGAATGCTATATAGTCACGTTTAATTAATGCTACATAGTCCCGTTTATTTCATGCTACATAGTCACATTTAATTCATGCTACATAGTCACGTTTAATTCATGCTACATAGTCACGTTTAATGAATGCTACATAGTCACGTTTATTTCATGCTACATAGTCACGTTTAATTCATGCTACATAGTCACGTTTAATGAATGCTACATAGTCACGTTTAATGAATGCTACATAGTCACGTTTATTTCATGCTACATAGTCACGTTTAATGAATGCTACATAGTCACGTTTATTTCATGCTACATAGTCACGTTTAATGAATGCTACATAGTCACGTTTATTTCATGCTACATAGTCACGTTTAATTAATGATATATTGTTACGTTTAATTAATGATATATAGCCATGTTTAATTCACGTTTAATTCATGCTACATAGTCACGTTTAATTAATGATATATAGTCATGTTTAATTCACGTTTAATTTATGCTACATAGTCACGTTTAATTCATGCTACATAGTCACGTTTAATTAATGATGCATAGTCACGTTTAATTCATGCTACATAGTCACGTTTAATTAATGATATATAGTCATGTTTAATTCACGTTTAATTTATGCTACATAGTCACGTTTAATTCATGCTACATTGTCACTTTTAATTAAATATATATAGCCACGGTTAATTCATGCTATAAAGTCACGTTATATCAGAGTGGTCTTCTGGAGCAGCAGCATCACGGCAGCTGACAGGAAGAGACTGGATAAACTGGTAAAGAAGGCCAGCAGTGTGCTGGGGCGTCCACTGGATGCGGTGGAGGTGGTGGGAGACAGGAGCGTGATGGCAAAGCTCTCATCCCTGATGAACAACACCTCCCACCCCATGCAGGACACTCTGCAGCTCTGCACTGCTCCTTCAGCCACCGGCTGATTCACCCCCATCTCCTCCATTAATTCATGCTACATAGTCACATTTAATTCAGGCTAGATAGTCACGATAAATTCATGATATATAGTCACATTTAATTCATGATATATAGTCACGTTTAATTCATACTATATATTCACGTTTAATGAATGCTATTTAGTCACATTTCATTCATGCTATATAGTCTTAATTAAACGTGACTATGTAGCATTAATTAATACTACATCATTCCAACCTTAATATATTGGAGTGAGTAATGTTCACTAACGTAACGTTAACTTGTTAATTTGTTCTCTTCACAAACTCTTCACAAATGAACACCAACTTTCGTGACTTTTAAAGTGAATGTAATCGGCAGAAGTAAAAAGCTGGCCAACGTTACTGTCAGATGAGTCGACCGCCTACATAGCTACTCTGGCAAATTCAATCCACCGGTAGACCAGCTCTACCATCCGTGGTCAAAGCACGTATGCTGAAATAACTTTACGAGGGAATGAGCGTTGTTGTAACGTCGAAACATAACCACACACATCAGCTGGTTGGCTGAGGTCATTTTCTACAGTGAGACCAAAAATGTGGCCTTTTTCAACTATTAATCGATATGGGCCATTGAACTATATTTTGAACCCTCAATCTTTCTTAGTACATACCAATTGTATTATGGGATTACGTTAGAATATTTGGAGTGAGTTATTTAGGAGATTTGTATTTCTCAACGCAGCATACAGTGCAGGTCCATGCACATTCAGTATACAGTTTTTACACTCCTCTTCGTTCACTTAATAAACAGTAGAGGGCAGTAGACACCTAGGGCTGAGCGTGTGTGTGTGTGTGTGTGTGTGTGTGTGTGTGTGTGTGCGTGTGCGTGTGTGTTTGTTTCTAACTCCCTCTAGAATCTGCACAAACCACCACTTGACTGAAGACAACATGCAGCAGATTAACTGTCAAGACGAGCAAACTGAAATGTATGACAATACGGCTCAGTGGACATTCAAGTAAAAACAGCTCTCGGCACAGGAGCTTCAGATGTAGTTTCAACTCTCCCTATGAGACGAGACAGTTATTATACAGTGATTCATGTCACTGGCAATCTTGAAATCATTTTCAATTCTTTTTCTTTTTTTTTTATAAATATGGACTTGTCATTCTAGTAAAACATGAATTTGTTTTACTAGAATGACAAGCGAGATGTGGCCCCGATACAAATACATATGTTTTTAAGTCTCGACAAAGTAAGTCTTGATATTTACATGTTTGATGTAGGAATCATTAAGGCTATAAACAAGCTACAACACGGGCACAAGAGCATGAGTGTAAACAACTATTCCCTGCTTTTACTTTTAAAAATATATTTTTTGACCACATGTAAATGGACTCAATATATATCCTTGCTCTTGTGTTAGAGTCAGCACCGACCCGTTTTAGGGTTTTAAATGCATAAAAGAACCACATAAATTAGTTTATTGCATCGTGTTTTGACTTTGTCAGGAACCTCTATTTCAACAAAATAAAACAAAAGCATTTTTTTTCACTAAATTATAAAATGCTCTGGTTGAAATTATGACCTTTGTGTTGTTAGGGTCAAGTTCTAAAAATAAGATTAGCTTGATTGGTTGTTGTTTGTTTGACCTTGCAAATGATGACTTGTTCTGCTTTTCATTTTGTGTTTGTATTAAAGTTCTATTGCTGAAAAAATGACTTTTTAGTTTTTCTTGAAGTAAATATACAGTATATGGGTCGAAATTGACCATAGATGTTATTATAGTTAATAATATTCAAATGAAAAAATAAACTAATGTATTTAAGAGATGTGTTCTAATACCCCTCAGTAAAAGTCAGGTAACACGACAACCTTTTATTTATTTATATGATTCTCTTTAGGTTCATTTTACCATTTCTTTAATTGAAATCGAGGTATCCTGACAAAGAAAAGGCCCAGAAGCCCACACCAAAGTAGTAAAACATACAACAATATGTTCATGGATAAGGAAGCCTAACAAGGGAACCAAGAGATGAGAAACAGATTGGATGATAGATAATTGTTTTAGTGTATTTTACAGCTGATTTAAGACATGGGTCAAAACCGACCCGTTAACATAAGAGGTGCTAACAGAAAGCTAGCACAAGAGGAAGGATATATATATATATATATATATATATATATATATATATATATATATATATATATATATATATATATATATATATATATATTTACATATATAAATTCAACCAATGATATTTTCGCTGTGCTACCAATAATTCTTTCTATTCAATCTTGCAAATCTGCCCGTTCTCTCTGCCCACCTGCCTGCTAACACTCCTTGTTTCCTACCTGTCTGTCTGCCTGCCTGTCTGTCTGCCTGCCTCTCTGTGTGGGTGGGCATTTAATCACAGAGTGTATGTGGTCCGCCATCCCTCGGAGGGCGAGAGGGCAGATTGAATTAAAGCTTTAAAGCATCTCTGATTACACAGGCAGCCTCTTGCGTGTGTACAAATCCATCAACACGGGGTTCTAAAGTGTTATTTCTCTCCGGTACAACAGTTTCATCTTTTTTTCTTTTTACAAATGCATGATATGACTGAACTGGGCGGTAAACATGTGAGATGTGTTGGTGCATGACATATGGTTTCAATACAGATGTGTTTATCACGTTTTAGTTCAACACAGGGCAAAACATGTTTGTATAAGCCTGCCAGGAGTGCACCCGCAACACAAACACAACAAGATATTTCAAATGTTTTTACTCAGGCAATCGGCACAAATCTATTAAGTAATATTTTAGTAATATGACCGTATTGCTGTGAGATGAATAAGTGAGAAGAGGGAGGCAAAAGTCTATATTTTTCAGCCTTATTGTAAGATTACTGTAATACACGGTGCAAACAACTACGAGTTGTGAGGCTTTATAATTCGATTGTATAGTAAACGGACAATTTGCCTGAATTACATGTCGAAACCATATTTTCTCTCTTACCGCTGGTGGTATTGTTGTGAAACAGATTTGGTTTTATTTGTTAAAGTATTCTACCGACATACACGTATGGAATTTCATTTGCGGTTCTCACATCGTTGTAAAATTGACGTTTCAATGAAGTTGCCTGTGACATCGTATACTTTTCTGTCTACAAATCCCACAAAAAGACCAAAACCAACAATGAATGTGTCCTACTAACAAGTACAGCTCCATTTTGTCCAAAAACTATATATATATATATATATATATATATATATATATATATATATATATATATATATATATATATATGTGTGTGTGTGTGTGTGTGTGTGTGTGTGTGTGTGTGTGTGTATAAATGTATATGTATACACACACATCAATGAGCGCCACCAGCGGACATGTTCCCTAATTATCATGAACACACAGTATTAATCCACAGCTAAAAATAGATCCCAAAAATTGCATTAGTGACCAGCGCTCAGTAAAAGGGCTTGGGGCTGACACAGGCCACAGACATGGGTGGAGAAGTCAGAAATGACTGAGAGTTCTGTTCATGGGATTTGTTAACGTTGAGAAAAGTATAGAATATTACCAGCCTCATCCTTTAATAAGCATGTGGGGACTCAGTACAGGCCTGAGAGGGTATTTATATTGAATACAGTAACTCCAGCATCATCCTTGAACAATCTCAACAGGTCCCTGTTACTCTGGATAGTCCAGCACTTTTCATGAAGCAGGAACTGGATGGATGGAGGTTTTGTTCCAGCCGCTGCCTTAAAAGTGTTAACCGAACTGAAGTTGAATAATTAGCTCAAAGTTGTATGTTTGTTTGTCCTTATTTAAAGTGCCTTGAGTATCTTTTAAAGCTCTATACCAGAAATATGTATTATTATCCAAACCGCTTATCCTGTTCAAGGTCGCGGGGATGTATTATTATAAAAAATGTAATGTTTCCTAAGCGTTATAACATAAAGATAAAAGATTACAACATATCAACTTAAGATATGAGGTTGAATCAACAGCTGTTCAGTCAAGTGGACTCACTTTAGATTTATTTTCATTATGATGGAAAAGAACAACCATGACACATTAAAGACACACACCATAATGTGTATTTGTATATTGTATAATGTATATTTTCTTTCTTGAAACCCCCCAAAAAAGAAAATAGCATGCATTTTAAGCAATGCATGCTGGGAAGAGTGCAACTACATGAGTCACCAGGTCCTGTAAGCTGATTTATTTGTTATCCTGTGCACACAAGTTAATAAACTAATTAACAAGATTAAAACAAATGATATATATATAAGACCTTTTGGGACTCAAGCAGCTCCGTACAATCCTGATTCTCCAGAATCAGGATTGTAATAATGTAATAATGAGCTGAGGGAACTCACCGCATTCAACTCATCATTTTAGTTCAAAATAATTCATGTTTGGAAGCTATGAAGTGGCCTTTATTTTTTGTTTATTTGACTTGAATTTAACAAAACATGAATTCTCGTTAATGACAAACGGTTAGAAAATGTAATTAAATCTCTCACAGTGGAGACACCACAGGACATTTGGTGTGTTTTTGTCGTAGAACTGACGATTTAAAACCAGATCTCAGATCTCAGCGGATTTCCTCAAACTGCACCTTCCATGGATCAACATCCATACCGGCACACCTGCACACCTCCCGTTCACGCTGAACAGTTAAAGGATTAAACACACACACACACACACACACACACACACACACACACACACACACACACACAGTAATTTAACAAAGTGTTCAGTAGAAGTGACAGTATATAAAATGCTCATTTTTCAGCAAACAGTACGAGAAGCTGCTTTGAAGCCTGGCAGACAGCTTGTGGGCGCGTGCCCCCGCCCCGGCAGGGTAGACACCCACAAATCCCCAGCGGTGCCACCCTGCCACCCTGGTGCCACACAGAGACTTGAAACGGCAAATTAAGAGTCAGTCGGGACGGTGGATTTGGATGCAGAGTCCGGGTGGGCTCATTGGTGTGGTTGGATGTGTTGGCGAATTGTGGTTCTGTGTGGGTACAAAGTATTCATTTTGGTGATAGCATGCTGTGCGCGCGTGTGTGTGAGTGTGTGTGTGTGTGTGTGTGTGTGTGTGTGTGTGTGTGTGAGTGTGTGTGTGTGTGGTCAGTGTCTGTGTTGAAACCAGGTCTAGTCTGTCCAACCATGTGATCTCCTGATTAAAATGTCACAACACAGCAGATTGTGAACTAAACAGAGCTTCAGATCCAGTCGCAGTATATTTTTCTCCGGGGTAAACAAACCCCCGTGTCGCCCCACTCTGTTTGACGTGTGGCAGCCGGGTGAGATGGAGGGCAGGCCACGCGATGCGGGGGGTTACAACTCAATATATCGCGATACGTAAGCGGGGCGATTTATAGCGATTTTTCTTATCTTGTTTTTAGAAAAACTGTAAATCGCCATTAATCGCCATAAATCGCCATGTGCATGAAATCAATCACAACAGTGGGATTGAAATTTGCGCTGTAACATCCAACATCAAAGCACTACTTATTTTGGGAAATCTGTGCTACGAATCTTTGCACGTAAAAGCGTTCAATGAAATCAAAATTGCTTTTGTGAGTCAACACAGTATCACAAAAACATGATATCCCAATTCTAATTTTGCCTTTTAAACAACCTTATCAATTGAATAATGTTTCCCTTCCCAACCCAAAATTGGGATCCTATCCTAGTATCCGTACTAGAGCTGCAAGGCCGGTGCTCTAACTTGACTTCTCTTGTTCTTGATTTACAGTGAGGACACCAAACTATGTGCTGACTACTTGGTTCCCACATCTGGGAGGAGCTTCCAGCATTCCAGCTGGACATTATTTTATTATTTTTCAGTTGATGCATCCGGATATATCATTTCCAATTGAAGTAAGTGTGAAACCTAATTGATCACTTTGTGGGGAACAAACAAGATGAGGCACATTTTGTTGTGCCTCATCTTCAGAATGAAGACATTCTATAAGAAATCAGAATCAGAAACCGTTTATTTGCCAGGAATGTTTACACAAACGAGGAATTTTTCTAGGCGGAAGATGCATACAGACACGAGACAAACAACAATCGACAATCAACGACAACAACAGGGCAGTGATATTAAATCAAGTGTAAGATAAAGTGCTCAGACAAACAGATAATTTTAACGTAAGTGTATGTTAAAGTGACATGTGTTAAGTGGCATGAGTGATTAAATATGAAGTGTGCAGGGGAGTGACCGGTAAGAAGAAAGAAACGAAGAGGAAAGAAAAGAATGAAAAAAATAGTCCTAGGGGTGAAAAAATAGTCCGAAAGGTGAGTCATGTGTACGTCCCTGTGACCTGTTATAAAAAAAATATATAAAATAATAATTCAGAAAAGGTTTTCTCTTTATTCTGCCAAAATCCAACGGCAAAGATGGACATGGCTGGTCTGTGAGCACTCCACATTGTCATGGGGGTGTGCGGGATAAACATCTGTTGACTTTCCTTCAGGTGTCAATATAGAAAGTTTAAAATTGTAAAATCTACTTTTTGCAACGATGACTTAAAATGTTCATTAACGTGCAATGATCATATATATTTTTTTACATGACAAATATCTGATTTAAAGTTACTATGATAAACTCCTATTTTGTTTTGACGTTGGCAGTCCCTGTAGGTAACAGTGGCAGAGTTTCAGAGCACCAGACTCCCTCTCACAGTCCTGGTTCTGGTCCTCTTCCAGCGGGCCCAGAGATACGCCCTGGGCCTCCAGCGGCGTGGCTCGGAGCTCCACCACCCGGCCTTATTAACGCGGTTTCGACAGGCGTTAAGAATAACCATGTAGAAATAACCAGTCTTCCCGCTGATGGTCTTTGCGTTGCTTTATGTAGGTCATGAAGAGGCATCGGTATTAAATAACCAGTTAAAAGTTCCTCACGGTAACTTTAATATCAGTGTCGTAATTATCTCCACAAAAAAACCATCAGACTTCCACCCCCCTTATTTTGAATGACAGGTGATCTCTGGGAATTGAAGTGCAGAAACTCCGCAGCCATGTCCGCTTATCGACAAAATAGTTGCCAAAATAGTAAAAAGACATGGCGCTCGTGGAACACCGCTACGAGCTGCGGCAATTATTGATTAAAAATCATTTGTTTTCGGTTAGCGCTCTACGTCTTTTAGTAGGAGCAGTGATTGCTCCAGAAGAAATTGGTACCCATTTAATTCCCCTCACGACTTAACTTTGGATCCCAGCACAGCTACTAGAAAACACCTTTTAGACACACACACACACACACACACACACACACACACACACACACACACACACACACACACACATGCAGTCACTGAAAAACGCCCTCCTTGTATTTCATCCAAGTGTTTCTTTTTTTCTTCTTACACTCAGAACACCCGTCTCTTTTGTTTTTGCCTAAACTCTGGTGAAATTCCAACACGAGGCGAACAGGGCAGGAGAAGGACGAAGGAAAAACATGTTGGAATTTTTTTTTTCCTCCTCTCAGATCTTCAGGGTTTCTCAGCAGCAATTACACAGAAGTGTTACCAGATGCCTCTCGCCATTGTCGGACCGAAAAAAACCACGTATCTGCACAAAGTCAGTCTTGTCTTTCAGGATCGGGGAAAACGGAAATGCTTTTTTTTTTTTTTTTTTCATGGCAATGCAGTTTTGAAATTCTCACAATGGATTTTTCGCAAAATACCTCGGGGTTGATGAGGCTCATTCTGCTCAACAAACAGCAGCGAAACATTGTGTGGAAGAAAAACACACACACATAAAAAAAATCGCAGTTGCACGGTTATTTCCAGACAGCAGCGTTTGGTTTCTGCAATCTTATCTCATCCTTGAGCCTTGACTCTGAGCTCTCTCCAATTAGTTTAAGAAAAACACACTTGCACGCACACACACACACACACACACACACACACACACACACACACACACACACACACACACACACATGCTCTTCACACACAGTTCTGCATGTGAATGGACGCACATATATACGCACATTCATGTCTGGACAAGTGGTGCATTTATTTGTACTTTTTATGAAGTGCACACACACACATGCAGAAAAGACCATTTTTCACTCACACAATACAAGTTAATCGCTCACAATTTACTGTGTCATTAGTCCACGGCTAAAACAATACTGAGAGTAAACATTATTTTATTTATTTAAGCAAGATTTGTCCTTAAAATATCAAAGTAAAAGTATTCATAATGCAAAATGGCCACATTCAGAGAGAATATGAATATTATAGGATTGTTAACAGTGATGCAAGTTGGAGCTGATTTATTTATACAAATATATAGAGTTAAATGTATGTTTGTATATATATATATATATATATATATATATATATATATATATATATATATATATATATATATAAAATTCAATAAAGTAGAGTCTAATCTGCAAAAACCTCAGTCGTTTAAAGACATTTTTAAAAGTGAGTTCTAAAGGCCGTACTGTGCAGTGAAATAATTCAACCTGTTTATTAACAAGAGGTGTATTTAGACTTCTAAGCAAGAATGAATAAGACTGGTTGTGGAACTATAATTATAAAAATGTAGTTGATGTGTAATGAAAACACGATTGAGAATTCTTTTAATAATATGGTGGGGTTTTTTCACTTAAAGTTACTACAAGGGACTTTTAACTGGTTATGAAAAAGTCTTAATTAATAACTGATGCCTCTATGTGACCCACGTGAGTGAACGAGACCGTCAGCGGTGCCACCGGGTTTGATTCCACACAAAGCCAGACGAAGTCATGCAGGTTCACTGAAACCTCTGGCAGTAAAATAAGAGGTCTTCTACACTGCTTTTGTCCACAGGAAGCACCAAAAGCGACACAAAATCAAAGTTCTTAAAAAGTAGCTTAAAAAAGAAACTAAAACGACGAGATTAAAGGGATTTTTTTTTGGGACTCAATAGTGCATCATGTTTTATCTTATTTAAGCAATAACGTCTCGGAGTCGCCAAGAAATAGTTTTCCGGCCTTCCCTTCCCAATCCTAATTGGGAAGCAGCAGGTAAGCTAAGCTAACCTGCTACTGGTTGTAGCTTCACATTTGTGACATAAAGGTTTGTTTTCTGTCCCGGGACAGGGACGTCGTATGTGGACAGATTGTGAAGCCCATGCACATTTGTAATTTGTGATTCTGGGCTATACAAAATGAACTGAATTTAATTTAATTTGATGTACGAACATGAGAGCAGTATCAATCATATCTGTCTTGCAAGACATCGAGAGGGCAAATCAAATACATATTACGTTACTCTTCTTTTACTCTCTTACTTTTATATCCAAAGGACTAAAATGTATTGAACTAAAACGTGCTACTTTTACAGACATGTGCATACATACAGGTGTGTGTGCATCCCATGCTAAAACACTTTGAATTTGAACCGCCAGGGTTATGAAAAAGAGCCGAGCCAATGACAGATCCACTCTACGGGCAACTTGAGCCATAATCCACCAATCGCAGGGTTTGCTCGGCTCACTGTGCAAGACTGACGGGAGAAAAGTCTGATTATGACAAATCAAAATTTCCTGACATCGGTCGCTGTCTCCCTGGCTTAACCTCGGAGTGCATCAGCTTTCAGTCCTCAAATAGCGGGGATCTGGGGACCGTTGTTAAACAGGGGACCAGAAACCTCATGTAGGCACACAGAGGGATTATGGGTATTGTATGGGTATTATATGGGTATGGTATAGCTTTGGGGTTTTGATTCAGGGCAGGAAGGCGTTTTATATACACAAACACACTCACAAATGCATACTATAAAGCCGTTGAGAAAGAATTGGGGACCGCTGAGTAAGACTTTATAGAGAAAAAATAATGTTTTATTTCTAAAAAAGACAAGATACATCCATCTGTGCGTAGCCTCAAACGTAACATCTTGACACATGTCAAGATGTTACGTGATACGTTACCCCAAAAATGAAACTTAAAAGTCCGTTACAATTCAGTTTCTGGATTAAAATCAAGGCAGAGTTGCTGAGATCGCCAAAAAAGCTCTGAAACCCTGCCTCCATTTTAACATCCTGTCTTTGTGAAGCAGGTTTTACTGAAGTTACAGAGTGCACATAAAGGTTTAAGTTACAGAGCAGAGTCAGTGATAGAATAGTTTCAGGTCTGCATAAAAACTCAACGGTTTTTAACAGAAAAATATCTACATGAAGTGCATTTTTTTGGAAACAATAGTCATAAACACACATCGGTGTGACCGACTCGTAGCAGAGAAACAAGCTCAGGGCTCCACTAATTCGGCATAATGGTGAGTTGTATCTTTATGCACTTTATTATTGTCTTCATGCCGGTTGTATCATTTACGTCATATTTATTACGTCATATTTATTACGTCATATTTTTCGCCCACACCGTGAAGGCCGGTCCGTGAAAATATTGTCTGTCACAAAACGGGTCCGTGGCTCAAATAAGGTTGGGGAACGCTGCTGTAAAGCATGCGCACACATCTCATCCACACACACACACACACACACACACACACACAGAGAAGCTGCCTGTGCTCTCAGTCTCTCCCGCTGTCTCGAGGGACTGGGTAATTGCTGCGGAAGCCGAGCTACTGAGCGCCAGCCGTCTGTTTGGTTGATAGAGATCAGTGGCCAAAGAAGTGAGGAGTCTACAGAGTCCAAAGCAGAACTCTTCTCAAAACTTAAAAGCACAACATAGTTTTCCACCGTTCATTTCTCTGGAACTTCCATTACCTGTGTCTGGAAGATCTCCCCTTGCCTACTGGTTACAGAGGCTTGACAGTCTGCTTGTTAAAGGTGTGTTCAGACGGAAAGAGAGGCAAATGTTCCACATCGGATCGTGAGCGAGAAATTGGCTGCTGGCCAGTCGCGCGCCGCAAGCTAGCTAGCAACAGACATCTCTCTCTCTCTCTCTCTCTCTTTCATTTCCTTGGTATCACTTCCCTTTCCTCTGATTGTTTGGCACCCACGCAACTGCACTGCCAAGCCAATGACTTTCCCATCAGCACCAGCCACACCAAATTAGCTAGCATGCTAACAGGCTAAACTAACACAATGAACCTGCCTAACACCAGCACTTTAGCATTGTAACTGTGAGCGTGTTAGCCCGTCGATGCTAGCACCTGGCTCCCAGCAGCACTGTGCTGATGAACATCGAGCGAGTCGATTTAGCTATTGATGAGAGGAGGCATTATTTTTTTTCCTCTCTTTCAAGGGTTGCACTCTGGTCCACAGTAGTGCTGACTATGCAAACTACACTGATTTTCTTCCGGTGTGCAACTTACTGAAACAAAGTTTCCCTGCCTCCACCCATCAGCCATCTGTTCAGATCTTCTTCAGTGGCCTGCGCGGGGGATCTAGATCCCGTGCTCCTCGTAGGACACAGTCAGGGTGTACGCACAACGACGTGCTTTAAAGTACAAAGTTCGGACCCCCATAACCTTTAGATCTGATATATATCAACGGTGCAATTACCACAATATTTATTTTTCTATTTTAATGGGATTACTCCAAATGCATGAAAATTATATTAATAACAAACCCCAACATTACATCCACTGCACCACACAGTGATGACTTCATGCCACTAGGACTGCCAGCTCCTTCAAGCTGAAACAGTGATCACTGGATGTGTTGGCAAATGCTCCGTCTTCAGCCGCCTCCTCACATAGTTACAGTCAGTTAGTGAGATACAGTGTGACTTAATTCGATTAAATTAATTTGCCTTGGACCGTTCTCCGGTTGATTAATTAAACGCCAGAGATGGGATGTGACAAAGATTGTTTTAGAAATTGAAAAAAGTAGGAATCCCCTGTATTTGCAACCTGCGTGTTTATATGTTGCACCACCGTACATGTTGGTGTAACACATACACAAGTTAAAATACAACTGGCTGATGATTCATATCTAGAGCCAAACGAGAGTTTTAGCTCTGAGGCTCGTTAAACTCTCGTTAGAGCGAAGAGAGTGAAGAAGGCAGGGAGTGAAAGAGAGAAACAAGAAACCAGAGGGAGGAGAGACGACCAGAAGAAAGTCTGAGAGAGAGGACAGAGAGAAGAAGAAAGGAGCTAAATCGTGAGCAAACTGTTGATGCTGAAGTGAAACTAGTAGTGACTCAGCTCTATGCATCGCATTCTGGTATTCTAGGGAGTTTTTTGTGAGTGTGTGTGTTCCTTAGGTATTTCCCAATGTTTCTTTTTATATATAAATGTACATTTTGAAAGGAAGATTTACTTTTTTCCCCCCCATTGACTTCCAATGAAGACCAATCGGCGGTATTCGAGGTACTCCCCAGTGTCGGACAGTTTAAGTCGCAGAGGCTTGTTCAAAGTTCCAACACCTCCCAAGACGAAGTGCATTTTCATACATAGCTACGACTGATTCGACTAATGTTTTTCGTGGTGCACTTCCACCATCATCTATGTCACATTTGTTTATGGTGCCGCTAAAGTGAAGAATCGGGCTACCAAATCAGAACGCATATGCAGAGTTCGGAGGAGCCCGACTGCAACACGAGTTAATTAGCAGTCCACTTTTGTGCTTTGGTACAATCGATTTCCTGATTGGAAACCCTACCCGAGTACACATGAACTGTACTTGAGACCATCTTTTCATGTGCATGGAATGACGAACTGCGCCAAAGTATTGCTCAAACTTATCAAATGAACTGGACTTTCCGAAAACACTCGTCCTGCTGCGCTGTGCACCAAACAAACCCAACTTTAGAACCCAGTAGGCGGGTTTCTAATGCCGTGTTCACACCAAAAGAGTTGTGAATTTTCGCAACGCTTTTTCGCCTGAGTTTACTCGCTCAACTTTATGTGGTTAATTTGCTTTTTTGTAACCATTCGCTCCGGAAAGGGGGCGGGGCTTATCTCCGTGGCTTAACTCCGTGAACACATTTACCATTTCCAACATTCAGCATGTAAATAACCACTAGTTCTGCTTTATACTTGTTGAGGAAGTCCCACAAACGTCGGAACATCAAACGTCCCCCGTGTCTTGGTTCATAATATTATCCGTAGTCGCACACAGCTCCGACTCCTCCAGGACGAGTGTCTGAATGAAGCCGCTTCCAGCGCTCCTTCAGCGGACCAGCAGCAGCGTTGGACAAATTCTTCACTAGAGTTGAAATATTTCAACTACGGCAAAAAAGCGGAAAAGCAAATATTCGCAACGCTTTTTGGCCTCTATCGCGCCGCCCGGTGAAAAAGTGAATTTTTCGCAACCATTCGCGTCTGTGAATTGATTTAACATGTAATCTACTTGCGCGAATATTTCGCAACTCTTTTGATGTGAACACGGCATAAAGAGACAAAGATAACCATTGACGCTCGTACTAGCAAAGAAACACTGATACAGATGTCTCTTAACACCGTGCACAAATGAAAGTGAAAAAAATATATACAAAATATTATTTGCTGAGGAGCGTGCACGAAGGACCGAATTAATCTCTTTTGTATCGAGCGCTTCTACTTCTCTGCAGGGAATCAGTGACTTTATTTGTTGGTGTGTTTTCAGTCAATCATTCCAATACAATACAATATTCTATATAATATACAAAACAGAAAGACTGAAAAGATAATCAGATCATTTATTCGAAATAAAGAAGAAAAAACGTCCATATACATAAATTTCATTCACACTTTTAACCTTCAACAATTGTTTTATAAATAATCCTTTTGAAAACCAAAAATGAATTGACCATTTTAGCGTTGTTCCATAACTGAACTCCTACAATAGAAATACATCTTCTTTGAAATACTACTTTGAATAAGTCTTCGCCTCTGCAATTTCTTTTGACTTTATTGACCATATTTTCTATGTCTATGAAGTTCACGCCTGTAACCCTCAACAACAGTTTTACTATAACATATATATTTCAGTTAATTCCGCAATTAAATAATAACTCTACACATATCCTACACACTGTTTCACTGCCGTCCTGTTTTGTTCGACCAGTGAAATGACAAAAAGTGGTTCTTCTCCGTCACGTGCCTGTTGAGACTTTAATCTTTTCGTCCACGCTACCGTGGTGCAACATGCTGTAAACTGTCGTCCTCCGTCTGGGTGGCTTCAGGAGGGGTGCGGCGTAAACAATGCTCCTGTTGGATCCGATCCCCTCCACATTTGGGAGGACGTCTGCACATGGGTGGACAGCGTGTGTCGGGTTCCGAAAGCCAAATTGAAGAGCGGGTTAGCAGAAGCCGCGCCAACAACAGTGCAACTGAGAGACACTAACATTTATGTAGAGAAACCACACACACACACAAACACAAACACACACACACACACACACACAGATACTGGGTTACGCGGTTGCGTTGGAGAAACGGTTACATTTACACAGACAAGCCAGATACGCACGTCCACGGGAAGATATGAAGTGGTGTACATTTACAACACAGGAAAGGAAAGATGCTGACATTTACGCAGGAGAAAATTAATGCAGACACACACACGCAGATGGTGGCAGCAGGGCAGACCCCCTAGTCTGTCCACATATGGCTGCAATTGACCGGCAGGGTAGGTGGATAAATGGCAGCCGACCAACCGGTGGTATAATTATCTGACCAGCCTCTTTATGTAGCTTTAAATAGCAGTCTTATTTGCACTAAAAATAAACTGTCATTTCAGCCCGCTGACATTTGACCCCTGACACCCAAACCCCGGAGCCGTAAAGGACAAAGGTCGACCGTCATGGACTTGGCGCTAAAAATAGCGGGCGGACCTCACTTCACCCTTGAACCTGAGGGGGAAAAAAGAAAAGAAAAGTTCTCTCGCTTTTGCTTTTTATCCCAAAAAGGAGCAATCAGTCATTTCAGTGTCACCTCCTCTTACAGATGAACTAAAAACACAATACAAGAACAAAAACTCTGTCAGCGCTTGAAGTAGAGGAACATGTTGGTCATTTTGCAACACATTCTCTTCCAGCTTTGGTCTGTATGTATTTATTTGTTGAAATACTATTTTACATCCAGACAGGAATCATAAAATCAAACTCTCTGATGCCCGTGCATTCATTGCGCGACACCGGAGTCTTCCACCAACTGCTAGCTTGACAGCTGTGAGTACCGACCACAGCCATGTTTGTTGTTTACGTACAGAATGATCATTTGGGGTGGGTGGCCTGAAGAGGCGGGCTGTCATCGCTATATTAAGCGGCGTTTGGAGCTTTACTTTGACTTCACGCAAATCATTTCAAACACTTGTTGCTGAATCCAACGGAAAAGTAAAGACAGAGCTGTGCCCACTGTATTAGCTGGTGAGGCTAAATGCATAGCTCGGCTTCCTTTATTTGAGATGTGAAACTGAGTAGACATGCGGTGAGCTGAATGGAAAGACAAGGCAGCGCGAGGACCGTCCTGTTGTGATGAAGTAGAGTCACGCTTTATACACAACAATGTGTAAATGTTTGTTATTAGTGCAGAACAGATCCCACGTGCAGTTGGCTACCAAAGCTAATCCACAACTTTTGTATTTGGCAGACAAGCGTGAAACGATTTATGTAGAATTGCATTTGTTTAGAAAGCTTTAGGAGGCTTTAGGGCGCTACTTTCCATGATGGAAACATTTAAAATTCACTTTCTAAAAGAGTAAAAGTTTGAAAAGATGAAGTGCCTCCCCATCGCACTGAAGCCACCCCACCCCCCTCCTCCTTCCCCCTAAATCACCACCTGCTCGCCCTCAGAACGCCCTCCCTCTCCGAGTCTCACCCACACACGCAGAAAAGAGTTAATGACCCTGACCTGTGATTATGATGCCTATGGCGTTCACCTGCAGCTCCACACACACACACACACACACACACACACACACACACACACACACACACACACACACACACACACTCACACACACAAGCAGCGGCTGCAGAGACCCCGCTGACCCCTGACCTGTGCAATAACACACCAGGCCAGATGTGGTGGCACAACTCTCTCTCTCTCACATGTATTAGGTGGAGGATGTGTGTGTCATTCAGACATTAATCAGAAATAAGTTAATGTGATGCGGGCAGTCTTTCGGCCAATCAACAGGCGTCAACCCCAAGCCCGTCAAGCTCATACCTCTGTTTTTATTCAATTCTTTGTGCAAGGGATTCGTAATGAATCTGGTGTTGGTGTAGTCTCGCTTGGGTTTGGGGATCCTCCCCCAAGAAAAATGTAATTATGCAATTTCACAGATTTTTTGGAACTTTATTATTTCTAGTTAAATATATATTGTATTTTTTTACATGTCATTATTCTGGAAATGTTTGCTCTGTAAAAACATATCCTTGTTGTCAACAGGGCAGAATCAGTGAGCTTTAAAAAAGCGTAACTATCTGATGCAATGGAGACTTGCTGGTGAAATGGCCGCATGCGTGAACAGCAGAGCCACGTTGCCCGTTTTGGGCGTTAACCACAGCTGGCGGTAAATGACGGATTCAAACCGTTTGGCATGAGGACAGCTTGTCAGGCACTCCGACCGCGGCACCGCTGCATTCAAGGCCCTGATCTTTCATCTAGACTTAATCTCAGAATGTGTTTACAGCCTGTATTTGGATTGGTTCGGATAAAACCCTCCAGTGAAGCTTGAAAGCACTTAAGCTCATTTAAATGCACTGACTCAGGCAGTTGATGACAGGAAATCTGACAGATTCACGAATGAAAGCACGGAGATCCACAGCTCATTTTACGCCAGAGGGGTTGTCAAGTTGTCGCATTTCGTTCTGAACTGGACGGTCTAATCCTCTTTCCTCATTCTTTTGTGACCAGCAGTGCTTAAACACTGAAACTACATTAGCATGTACTCGGGAGTCTTCTTCCTGTTCCCTGCCAAGATGGAGGTGCGTTTTGTTCCTCTTTGCCTTCTCTGAAAGCTCTTTAGCCGCTATAACGCTCCACTACTTTCGCCAGCTGGTTGCCAACTTTGTCCGCCTGCCGTGTGGGGCTGGTCAAGAAGTGTACAGTGGATTCAACTCCGAACAGCTGCGTGGAAACGAGGCTGATGAGAGTGCAGGTTGTGGGAAAAAAAGAAAGAAAACGTCATAAAGATCTAATCATATGTTTTTTCGAGCGAGACCCCGCTGCAGGGCTGGTTGATGATCCTCTGTGGGTTTGTCACCACGAGAAAGACGTTAAACGTCGTTGTTTGATTGATTGCTATACAATAAAGATAATGATTAGTGAGGCTATAATCATTTAAACAGTGCTGGCAAACCAGTTAGTTGTGCTTCACTTCAAGCTTGCTCCTTTCCTCTTCATCCTTGCAATCCATCCATATAATGTTGTGGGTATACTTCTTCAACTGGCTCCCTTTCAAACGCAAGGGATCTTATCTCTAAGCTAACCTGGTGAGCAGGTTACACAGCACCGCTGCAGGCTCCTCCATCCAAAAATACTTGGCAGGTGAATCGCTACCACCTGTCAATCAAACTCTTACTCGTACTGGCCAGGAGACGAGCGTAAACATCTCTTCTGTCGATTGTGAAATTCTTCTTCTTTCAATGATAAAGCACTCTCCGGTTCTGATTGGACTGATTATTGCTATTGCAGCATCGACCCGAACCTCTTCAGGGGCCACCACTGTTAGCCGTAGCCGCCATACCCCCATACCCCCAACACACCCCTACGGGGGCAAACTCAGTTCGGCCGACTGTATCCACCATCATCTCATTCTTTGGGTCACTACCCAAAACACCCGTGACCGTATATGATCCAAAGAACCTTCTGGTCCACTCCTTCTTCACCCCGGCGGTCTGGTACAATGCCTGCAGTACACAGATGTAATGTACATACTGTGTGCTCCTTTCATGTACTGAAACTGGTCCTTTTCAACTGGCCCAAATGAAGATGGACATGCAGCGCTCGATTCCAGGTTGGCCTACAAAAGAACGTCACCGCTGCAGCACTCGATCGACCAGAGCAGCGACAGCAGGAAAATGATCAGACGCTATTTATTTTTTAAATGTCCGATAGGTAAGAGCAACATGATATGTGTAGCAGTGCTGCAGAGATGTGGAGGTCCTTTCTGTGTGGGTATACGGGGGGAGCTTCGACCGGCATATCCCCTGGGCAGTAAACCAAACACTTCTTCTTTTTTTTTTACAAATACGTTCTTTGCATTGATATGTTTGGCATGTGCCTAATCGGTTTGAGTTTCTTTGGGGAAACCGTTACCCTGAATGTAAAGCAGCCCGGACACCGGAGAAGGGAGTGTGGGGTAATGTGCTCTTTCAACAATGTCACATTTGATCAGATATGACGTGGAAATTGCTCTTTACAAAATCGCCGCCTGGGCAAGGGGTCCATTACAATACCGCAACTCTGTTCTGAGGTTAAATATTTCTCTTCTTTCCTTCTTTGCTCGTCTTTGCAAACCCATCTCTTATTTCACATAACCACACACACACACACACACACACACACACACGTACGTTTACATCTGTGCTGTAGATTCTACGAAATAACTTCTCCAGAGAATATGAAACCATTAACGTAATAACATATTGCAGCGTAATACCTTATGATTAACTTGTAATAACTTTTTTTGGTTTACATAAGCAAGAAAATTGAAGATTTCTGTTTTCGAGGTCAAGGTTCACTTACTAGCTTGTACCGGAGCTTTCGACCATATCGTTGGCATTTTTGCTAAAGCTTCTAATCTTTGCATAAGGCACCGACTGCGATGCTCAGGACAGGGAAGAAGGTAGGTGCAGTTTAATCTGCAACATTAGAGAGTGCTGCAGGAAGGGGCCTAAAATCCGGGGCTGAGTCAGCATTTCTGCCCTTTCAGCTCTGTAGTCTCAAAGTAAATGGGTTTTTGGTTGAAATATGGTTTGTGGTTAACGCGGGTTTGAGAGATTTTAACGTTTTATGTTACCTTCTCGTGAATTTTGAAGCTTTTTACTTGTCTTCAAAAAGACTTGTTAGTTTGCTAACAAGTGGCTTGTCGAGACGACACGTGTTCTCCGGCGAAATAAATGTCATCCTGCCAACTGGTCTGCTTTTACAGCCTCAGTGTGTGTGTGTGTGTGTGTGTGTGTGTGTGTGTGTGTGTGTGTGTGTGTGTGTGTGTGTGTATAATTCATGCAGCACTATTGAAGCATCAGAAGGTGTTTTTTTATGGAGACACAATGCATGACGAGTTTTATGTGTGTAGTGTGTCGCTCTAACAAGGGCAATGTTTGTCTGTCGGTTGGTCCCCCCCTTTGTTTCGGACTAAAATCTCTACAACTTCCGAATAAAATCTATGGAGACATTCATGTTCCCAGAGGATGAATCCTACAGACTTTGGTGATCCCCTTACGTATCATGTAGCTCCACCTGCAGGTCCTGGGAAATCTCAACATCTATTCAGAGCATTAGCACCAAATGTAGTACGTGTATTCATGGTTCCCAGATGATGTTCATACCGACTTTGCCTCTCATTTTGAGCAAAATGTATCGACAATTGTTGTATGAATGAAACATGTTCCCCTTGAGATACATTTTTACAAATTTGGTGTTCCTTAAGTTTTCTTAAGTCACATGCAAAATGTGCCCAAAATTTTGGTGTATGCTTTGTGTTTAGTGCAAATGTTAGCATGCTGACGCTAGCACTTACCTGGAGGTTCTTTTTGGGGTTTTCCGTTCGCAAAAGCTTTGGATAGAACCTGTTAACGAGTACTTTAGTTTTTTGGTACCACCCCAAGGTTCCAAGCGAGCCTAGCCGAAACTAAAGGTGGAGTTGGAGTTAAATACGCTGCTCACCACTGATTGGTCAGAGAGAAATCTGCACAAACTATCGTCAACAGCAGTTACATCCTGATTTCTTCCATTCACTCGACCCAGATTCTAAAAACTTTCATCTCGCAAAAACTACAACGTACACTGCTGGACGACGACGCGTGATTGGCGAAGCGAAGACGTTCCTCGGTTTGGTTCCAGACGAAAAGGGTTCCGTGAATGTTGGTCGCTATGAGAATCTGCTTAAAATCCCGCCTACACTGAAGGGGTACCATCTGCAGCGAAAACGAAGCAGAGAAAAGCAGTGGAACCAAAAGTCATCTAAGTCAAGCCGACCCAATAGAGATTAGGCATATGTTTGGTTTCCCACTTGTAAGTTATTACACTGACAAATATAATAAGCACACAAACACAGCTCCCATACTTCCTCTTCCTCTTATCCAAGACGATATCTGAGTGCCACCTTCAGCCAGACTCAGACATCTAAGGGACTGATCTCCTGAGCGATCAGTAGATTTCTTTTTTTTGGGGGGGGGGGGGGGTTCACCTCGGGGGTTCAATTCCCTGCAGCGTGCAGACTACCAGGTCATGGGGGCCTGGAGTTTGGGGACACGACTCTGACGCACTAAAGCCGAGACGTCTACACACACACACACACACACACACACACACACACACACACACACACACACACACACACACACACACACACACAGACAGAGGAAGCTGAGAAACTAAAGGAAGCTATGGTGACAAACCATTTCCCCTGTTCAGCAATTACCCAGCATTCAACTCTGCACCGAGGCTCATTACATCCAGGCCTGGAATGACATTTGGAAACGGTTGAAGGGGCCCGGTCAGCGCTGCACTTTGTTGTTGTTATTATTATTGTCTGTGCTGAGAGCGGCCCATTAGCACATACTCCGGTCCTCCCGCCGCCTCTCACCACCTGCACTCGGTGGAGGAGCGGATCAAACTGTGAACACATTTGCTGTCTTCGTCTTCGTCGGGTCTTTTAGTGATAATACTGTATTTGAAAAGCTCAGAACCCGAGGCAAATGCTTGAGGAAAAGGTGAATATTTCATTATATTTTCATTCTAATACATTTGTAAGTCACTTGTATTTAAATCATATGAAATAAGGGTGTATTGCAGTATGCAGAATTTTAACCAAAGTACGTTGTTTAAATAATATTTAATTTAGCCATCATTTATCTGAGAATGTCTTTATTTTATTTTTTTGTCGAACATGCTGACACACTTTTTAAAGACAATTTTTTTTCTGATGCAATACCTTGTAATTCAAAAACAATAATGGCATTTGTTTTGAACTCTGTCCACAGTTACATTCATGGAGTGTGAAAAACAAGTTCATTCTAACTAGACAATTTAGGACATTTACACACAAAAAATCCTTTCTTTCTAAATGCAAAACATAATATTGCAAGGAAGCTGCTCTGTTGATGCAAGACAGGAAAGACTGCGAGACTGAAGACCAATTCCATGTTTTATTACTCATTATAAGATATTAGGAAGGCTACAGTTTTCAGTAGAATATCCCAAAGAAAGGAAATATTTCCGGAGCAGTTTTTTATTTGTCACGTTTTTTCTCGTTCTTTGTCCGCAATTACATTTTATATAAATATAAAGAGTGTAAGTAAACATAAATGCATTTCCTGTTTGTCTCAACAGTCCTGAAAGGGATGACGCACGAGGCTATTCTCCATTACAGAAAGTGTACTATAAAGAATTCTATAATTGCAATCCAACAAATGTATTAGCAGGTGAACAAATCGCAGAACAAATGTGAAGAAACCGTTTCGGGTGCCCTTCCTCTTCTTCCCCACAGCGCTCTCCCATGAGCCGCTGCAGCTGGCTGCCGGCGGCCCAGACGGCTGCTACTCCTGAGGACAAAACAAAAACACAACTATCAGGAGCAAAAGGAGAAGAATTCAGTCGAGAATTGTGTTCACCCAGGATGAACCTTTTTTGTTTTGGTTGTTTGTATGTATGTTTGGCTTAGGGCTGCACAATTAATTGAATATTCAAACTGTAATCATGGTTTGAAGGGTTCCCACAACTAAGCGAACATGATGTGATGTATGACTTTTAAAATGCTACGCTCATAACATACAAAAATAAACTGCCGAATATCAAATCAAGCGCTTCCTGAACTAGTGGCCGGCCACCAGGGGGCGGCCAACTAGCCACCAACTAGCGCCGGCCACCAGATGTTTGGGTTTCTTTTTTAAGGAGCTGGCTGCAGCGCGGGAGAAGCTTCCCTCCAACCCAGCAGAACACACACTGGACTCAATAAGGCACCGTCCTTTTCATTGAGCAAAGAGTTGCAGTTAGCTCAACGTGAAGATGAGCGGAGTGCGCCGTGGATTTAATTGTGGGTAAAACATTTTGGTACTATATTTCTGTATATGCTGCTTATGTACACTGTGAATACGGACCAGTCTTATTTTGGTGTGTGCAGAAGCAGGAAGGTTTCACAACACGGAAGTGAAAGCAGTGCTGCGTTGATCAAAATGTGGAAGTGCAATGAAACGCAATTTTGTTCCCGAAAATGTACGCATAATCGTGACGTCAATATTGATCTTTTAGGCCATAATCATACAGCCGTAGTTTGACTTTAGCTAATTTACATAATTGAGCTATCAACTTCAGCCTCAAGTAAAATTATATTCATTTGGTTTGAAGTAGAGGTGGAGAAAAACAACTCTTGTTTTATATATATTGATTTATTTATAGCATGTAAATAAGTGTTTCAATTACATGTTTTCATTGCTCCAAAGATTTACATGTAATGCACAGCCGTGTCGATGCTCATTTGCATTTATACAAACCAACCACGTCCATGTGCATTCACATATATGAAAAAAATATATAAATAAATATTTTTAAAAATACAGAATTGTTTTGGACAGTATAAAAAAAAAAGTATAAAATCTAAACAATAAAGGAAATAAATAATGCAATAATTAATTAAATTAAAACTAAGTTTGCAACGATAAATCAAACATGAACTCACTGAGCAAAAAAACTAAATTAAATTAAATTTCAATATCAGAATAGGAATAAGAACCCACATTTTTCTAAACCTCGGCCCCTCCCCCCCAACTCATTAGATAAATGAAACAGTGCGTAAGTACAGGCTACAGCTCAGGAACTTTTATTTGCACGGCGTTGCCAAGTCGCATCAAACTGTGGGAGCCTGCCCTTTAACATATACCTTACCCTTTCCAAACGCAACGTGCCTGTTAGATCACGCAGCCGCGCCTCGGAGGTAACGACCGCTGTTTCTTTCCATGACATAAGTAGTCGGCTAATTGTTTAGCTGCGATGAGGCAGCGAGCGAGGAATTATTATTGGGCTGTGCGGTGAGCGCTCGTTACGCTTCAGAGGCTCCACGGTGATAAACAAAGGTTCTGGCTGGAGAGGAGTGTTGTCGAAGGTAGCGGAGCAGAAAGATGCAACCTTGGGGCACGAAGCGGAGGATGGGAGTCGACGCTCGACTCGTCTCGCGGCGGCTGATACGCTCGGATGAACCAACAGTTCCGTTACGCCAACGCAGGGCCGCTACATCACAGAAGTCAAAACCGTGCACTCTAAAACGTCAAAAACTAAGTTACAATTTTGCAATCATTTCTACACACACAATTTCTAATCATTTTCTATTCGCGCAATACGTGTAGGGGAATGATAGTTATTTGAATTCAAGTTTTAGATGTTAGCGCTGCAAAGAACAAGTTGTAAACCTTTAGTTTTAACTTTAAATGAATCGTATTTTATGAGCTCGTCGTGCTTCTTTTTTTTACGGCTGTAAATGACGGGTATTTTCATGATTAATTAATACATTTCCAAATCCCCCAGATGACGTCATCAACTCGCCTGATTTGATTTTAAAACCTAGAAATATTCAATTGACTATGAAATCTATCGATAAAAAATGAACAGTAAATCCATGTAATTGAAAAGCTGCAACAACAAAAAACAACATATTTGGCGTTTTTTGCTGGACAACATGACTCGAATGCTTCGTCTATGATTAAAATAGTTGCAGATTATCCTTCCTGTCCCAGACTAATCACTGTGTCGAGCGCGGCCTTAATGGCGGTTCTCTGGGGGAGCGATAGAGTTTTAGGTTCTGCTTCTGCTAACAGACGTGCAGCTGCACGGCGCGGACGCTCCGGCTAACGGCCGCGCCAGCTGTTGAACTATTGACTCCGTCGGCGATAATGAATCTGCGGGACAACTTTAAGTTGGCTCTGATGCGTCGATGAGAAATTATTTTGTCACACTCAAAACGTGGGATTTCTCAGGCGAACGTCACACATGCAAACTATTCTCAGCCTCGGCAGGATCCTGGTCTGCAACATACGGAGAGCAGCAGAACGTTTCTAGATGTGCGATGAAAACAAAGCGACCGGCAGTTTTTTTAATTACTTCCGACAGGTGGCGCTGCATTACAAATACAGATCACGCTGATTCTGTCCTCTTCCGGGAAAAGGAGGAAAATGTACGCAGCCTTTATTTCAGTAAGGGCTGGTTTAACTCTATTCAGATGTATTTATAAAAAACAATCTGTGTTTTTTATGACAAAAAACTAATTGAAAAATCACTGCAGCATATTTTTACTTTTCTTTTCAGGTTTTGTGTAAAAATTTGAAAAATAAGTTGTGATGTTATATCCATTTTTTATTATTTTGTTGAGTTTCAAAACCTTTATTGAAATAATTTTATTTAGATCCACATCTACTTTGTTGTGAGCGAGACCGGAGAGCAGCAGGAGAAATAACACACACACACACACATACACACACACCCACACACACACACACCCACACACACACACACACTATCTATAATACATAATAAAAAATAATTATAATGCAGTAAAATCTGCTCATAGCGCTGTGTAATTAAAGTTATGGACACTCATAAATATCCATGCTCTATCACAATAATCGGAACACATTAGAAAGCTTTTCTTAGAATGACTATCGTAATAAATAAATGACGGTAGTTCACTTTGTAATACATTATTACATTAATAGACATTACAGGGCTACAAGCAGATTATAATGCATTATACGTCTGTCTGTAAGGGAGTATGGGAGAAAGTGTTAAATAAATTAATACAATTTTGAGTGTGTGTGTGTGTGTGTGGGGGGGGGGTTCAAGGTTCAGTATCTAGAGTTTGGAGTTTCTGTTTTAGAGTACTCTTCCTCCACGGTGATGAGGATGATGAAGGGCACGGTGCAGTGGTGGATCAAATCAAGTGTTCTTTTTAAAAAGGACCCACCAAAATGATCAGTTACTCGCCCCGTGGCGCTTTGAATTCTTGAACAAAGCTGTATTTTTTTCTTCTCACATGCGGCCAACGGAGAAACCCCGCCAAAGTTGAAAAAGTTGAAAAAGTCTCGCCAAATATAATATTATATAAAGGGGCGCTGTATCCAAACATCTGTTGACAGACTCTCACACAACATCATCATCATCAAAGTCTCATCCACCCGGCTGAAAGATAACTACGGTAGAGTGAACAGCTTTTGGGGATTCTGTGTTCGCCGTGCGAGGAGAACAGTTCCTGAATCAAAGGTAACACGAGCGGAGAAGAATAAAAACACATTCAAGCTCAGACATGATGGTGGCTGGCGAAGGGAGAAAAGAAAAAAAAGCGAGCTCCACTCTTGAGTCTCGGAGACCTGATGTGACCGTCTGCATTGGCTCCACTCCACCAGAGGTAGGTGAGAATGTGTTTTTTGGTCAATTGGGCGAAGCGACCCCTTCAGGGGACGACAGACACACTCCTCGTAACCTCGGGAGGGAGGCACAGGCTTCCAGGTTTCACGGCCTCTTTTTATGGTCAGAAGAGGTGTCAAAATCTCCCCCCAGCTCTTTCCACTGCTGACACGCTGCGTTAAGAACCAGCACAGACACACACACACACACACACACACACACACCAGGCCTGTTAAGAGCTGCTGGAGAACAATATTCAGACACTGGAAAACAAAAAGTCAAGTCAAACAGTTGTTTGCGAAGGCGGTGAGGAGGGGATGGAGGTCGGAGCAGCCAATGTGTCTGCTGCTGCACGCAAGTGTGCCAGCGTGTGTGTGTGTGTGTGTGTGTATGTGTGTGTGTGTGTGTGTGTGTGTGAGGGTAGTCGGTATGAAACTTTGCGTCACGCAAATATACTTAACAGCTCCGCTTTGTTTGCTATACCGCTGAGCGAATACGAACCCATTGGCTTTTTTGTCCGTCTACTTTTATTTCTTCATTCCTTGGTTTACGCCGCTCATCGGGGCCCTCGAAGATGACAAGTTAGGCAAAGTCTGAAGTCCCGGGGCCTGTTCCAGAACCAGAAAAAAAACTTAAGCTCCCTGACTTCCTCTCTCCTCTGGCCCGTGACGGCACCCTGAGGATGTTCCGATCACCCAGAAAGAAAGGAAACTGATGCAAGACTTAAGCAAAATGAGAGATGTTTGACATATTTTCTAACGCTGCAGATTAAAACATCTGTGTTGGCAACACCAAGGGCAGCTCTGACGTTATTTGTGTTATTAAAATGTTTTAATTTCTGTCGCACAAGGCACATTTTAGCGTCTGTTTGAAACGCACTGGACTGTCAAGAGGTGAAGCAAACACGACTTTAACCCAGGAGACAAATGTTTCTGTCCCAAAAGTCCACGTCAACTTATTTTAAGTTATGCAAAGCATGTTTCTCAAAGCACAATATTTTGCTCAACCCAACCAAGTGGTTCTCCCACTTCATCGGCTCGTAGGCAACGTAACCAATGAAAGATGTGAATGAGCTGACTTTTAGGCCATAATCATACAGCTCATTGAGATATCAACTTTGGCCTCAAGCAATATTATATATATTTGGTTTGAAAAAAAAAAGTACTCTCAGGTTCTTTTGATGCCGGCTCTGGGTTGTCTAGCCATGCCAGCAAATAATCTACTAGATATCTTGTCAAGGCGAGGTCAGTAATTTGTTTCCATTGTGTATGTTTTCATTGTTCTTTTCATGCCAGCCAGTGCTGAGACAAAGGCAATCTTATATCAGAGCCGACGCCATGTGAGTTAAATGTTGGCTACGTTAAAATGTAGCTTCAGCTTCTAGCATGTCTTTAGACCAGCCGTCCTCAACCTTCAGCCAGGCGGGTCAGCCAGGTGAAGGCGGGTCAGCCAGGTGAAGGTGGGTCAGCCAGGTGAAGGCGGGTCAGCCAGGTGAAGGCAGGTCAACCAGGTGAAGGCGGGTCAGCCAGGTGAAGGTGGGTCAGCCAGGTGAAGGCAGGTCAACCAGGTGAAGGCGGGTCAGCCAGGTGAAGGTGGGTCAGCCAGGTGAAGGCAGGTCAACCAGGTGAAGGCGGGTCAGCCAGGTGAAGGCGGGTCAACCAGGTGAAGGTGGGTCAACCAGGTGAAGGTGGGTCAGCCAGGTGAAGGTGGGTCAGCCAGGTGAAGGCGGGTCAACCGGCCGCTGTTCACTCAGCGGCCCCCATGGAGCTGTTGCTGACTAACAGGCATGGAAGGCAAAGCCGGTGCTGATTGGGCGACTGACGTCATGACACGTCACGCTTCCAGCGGAGACTCTCAGTCTAGTTTATGGATATATACACAGAGATAATTACAGTAATATTCAAACGGCCCTCGTAAAAACGGAGGCTCTGCCTTTTATTTATCCGTTGCCACGATGAGTCACGGCTCATCCTCGATGACGGCATTTCATTTTGAGTCACCGAGCACGCACCTCACAGTCCGAGGCGATTGAACCGACTCTGATGCGCGGCAATGGAACCGAAACCTTGAGTTTCTGTTGTCGGGGTCGGTCACCTCAGAGGTTAGCGTTGGGTCACCGTTTATTTTACCCGGTTTCTGGAGCAAGGCCCCATGCTATTGTTGATTTATTCGCATTAAATGTCAGAGTATTTCTAGATCCTTACTCGTGGCACACATACACAGAGCTGGTAGCCGCATCAGCGCGCCAAATCAGGGCCGCGCTCTCAGATGCGATCTCTGCTCTGCAGTGTAGTTCCAGTCTGCTGAGCAAGCAGGGATGTGTGTCTGTTCCATCTGGGTGGCCAGCCAATACATTAAGCAGCGCATTATGTAAACAGCAACCGGCTAATGAGGCACGGTGGCCGTGAAGCGGCTGTTTATTTGTACAGTGATACATGAAAGCATCAGCTGCAGAAACACATTATGTGGATGTGGATTTCTGGTTTTGTTTCTACATTGCACCACCTCCGCTTCAACGGGGTAACGTCGACGTTTGGTTTCCGGGGGCTGCAACCCCTCAAAAGGGTTGTGGATCTAAATCATAAAAAATCTTTCTCCACTTTTTTTTTAAGGATTTACACTGCAAATAACTTAATTTGGTAAAAATGGCTCCATTAAATATAGCTTGTGTGGACCTGCACAGTGAGTAGTGTTGACAGCGCTACGTGGTCATGTGACAGTCATAAATCTCTCAAACACAGGCCTCAAACATTGCAGCGTTTAAACCTGTCAATGGTGATGCGTAGACCAAATATATTGTTTCGGCGAAACAAAAACCTTTTTGTATGTAATTTTTGAGGTTTCGAGAGGTTTCTGACATTGCTGCCTCCGCCCAAATAAAATGAGGTAGCAATAAGGATTATTACACTTGATATCTCTTGAAGAACAGAATCTCTGTGGCTGTGAATCAGAGCTTTTTAAACTGTGACCTGAGAGTTTGGGACTATGTTAAAACTGCAGGTATGTTTTATCAAAATCCTGCAGCTATTTATTTGTCTTCAATAATGTACCCCGAAATGTAACGTGGTAATACATTTACAAAACAGCTGTTCTCCATGTATACATTTATTGTTTATGTATTTGTTAATGGCAATGAAAAGGCTAATGATGTCATCTATTCGCTCTCTTTATATTTTTATATGTTATCTGTTTTCTGAGCACTTTATCTTCATCTATAATTGATTTAAATATCATTGCACTGTTGCTGTCGTTGGCTGTTGACTGTTGTTTGTCTCGTCTAATGTACGCACCTTCCGCCTCACAAAATTCCTCGTTTGTGTAAACATTCCTGGCAATAAACAGTTTCTGATTCTGATTCTGATTAAGAACTAGATGTACCACCTCACGGCCCAAAAAGTCATCACTTCAACATTTTATCCATTTAGACATTTGTGTAAAATGTTCATAATTAGCCTATGAATTATGTAATTATGGTAAAAAAAAAAAAACATGGACCTCCAAATTTGTAAAACACTTCACATCATTGAGTTCAACAAATCACCCAAAAGACATTTGTATTTTAGATTTAGTACAATTATTTCATAACTTTGGTCCAGTTTTTGAAATGAACAATTGTATACAAATAATTTGACAGCTAAATTAGTTAATAAGTTAAAGTAAAAGTATGTTATTATCTTCACCCTCTGAATTCAGCAGCACGCAAAAGGTAATTACTGTTGTGTACGTATAGTGAAAAGAAAGGAGTGAAATCAAAGATGAAGCCAAAGAAGAATTAAATATAACTATATGAGTTAATATAAATAATTATAATACATTGCTGGCAGGGGCCACAAAACAAGGTGCCACCTGCCCATCAGGACTCTAACGAATGATTCATTATTCATTCTACTTTTTTTTTTCATACCCATTCATACACGGTACGCATAGCTTTCGGGGGAGCAATTTTGATTTAGGGGTCTTTAAAAGTTTCTTTATCATTCTAAAAACATTATTTCTTTATATTTAATGTTAACTCTGAATAACATAGATGCTACTACACGTCAACGGGCTGCATGACACAATATTTTCACATGTTTTATTTAAAAACGTTCACTGAATAAGTTGAAAATTAACAATGAATGCAAACTACATTCATTCATTTTGTAATATTTCCAGGTTTTCTGTCCGTCTCATTCTCATGAATGCAATGTCTCAGTAAAGTCTGGGGGGAATTAAAAAAGTAAAATGCTAAATGGACTGTACTTGTATCTCTTTTCTTTTCTTCCGACCACTCAAAGCGCTTTAACACGACATGTCATCAATGGTTGTCCCCGGCTCCGCTAAACCCATGTCTTTGTGTCCTTGGGCAAGACCCTTAAATCCAAATTGCTCTCCCGAAAGCTGTGCCTACGGCGTATGAATGGGTATGACCAATTGTAGAATGAATAATGAATAATTAGGTGGCACCTTGTACAGTGGCCCCTGCCAGCAGTGTAATGGGTATTATTATTTATATTAAATCATATCGGTGTATTTAATTCTTCTTTGGCTTAATTTATGGTTTTCGACCTTTCTTTTCACACAAAAGTGAAACCTACTTTAGCTTTAACTTAAAGTTATTTTTATGCAATTTTCCATTTCAAAAACCGGATCAAAGTTATGAAAAAACATGGTTGTGCTAAATCTAAAAAAAAAAAGAAAGAATGGCTTTTGGGGGACTTGTTCCTCTACTAACAGTTATAAAATCTTCCAGCTACTATTGGATGGATTGCCATGACATTTTGCTCAGACATTATTGTTTCCCAGAGGTTGCCTCAAAGTTTCCTCTTGCATCCCAATGGGTTGATATTTGTGGTTCAGAGTGAAACATCTTGGACACTATGGGATGGATTGTCATGCAACTTGACGCAGACATGCAGGGTCCTGAGAGGGTGGATTCTAATAACTTTGTAATCCCCAAACGTTTTCCCCAGCACCCGCTTGACATTTCTGTTTGTCATTGAGATATCTTAACAACTGTAGAGGTACACAGTGGGTGCAATTGTTTTGGGCGTCCCTTGTCCCAAAAGAACAAGTAGCATTCATGTTTTCCAGAGACAATGTAAGGTGACTCACTTCTACATCATCTTGGATCGGTAGAAACTCCCCCAGTTAAACCTTCAGAGAACAGATCAACACGTGTAATATAGAAAATACCTGGTTCTGTGATTAAAAAGCTGATTTGCTGCTTCTGCTCCATAGTTACAGGGGAGGACGAGGATCATGGATATTGTAGTAATCAGACTCCAGAGGATGAATTGTAATAACGTTGATCCCTTGACCTTTCTACTAGCGCCATCATCTGGTTGAAATGTAACCAGTGTAAGTATTTCTAACACACTTAACATGACATCACCATATGCCGGACCGCCATGACAGTTCTATCCGGACCTGTGATCAATTTCTGGTTAAGTAATGAGAATAGATCATTATAATCATCTTCAATGATTGCCGCTTTTTTGTGACCATCGTGACTATGGACTAATCCAGTTGATACGACAAAATATTGATTCTTTTTATTGATTCTTTTTAAGCTGGAACAGTTAAAGGCCTGAAACCTTGGTTTTTTGACGGTGGACGGCTGGCATGTGTTCCTCTCTTTTTTAAAACATGCATTCGAGTTCAAATATTGCCAAATATTGCCAAATATTGCCAGCTTTGGAGCGTCAAGGGAAGTTGACCGCTCGTCAATGTCACATTTGGCCGAGGCAGCTGATCAACTCATGCAAAAGGCCGGCTGCACTACTTTACCACTGCCTTCCTGTTAGTGGAGGTTGTAGGAATGGACAATGGCAAATATGGCAGATATTAGCGTTTTTTTATTCCAATGAACTACATATTTTCCCCCCTCCTCCTCATCCAACAGCAGAGTGACAGCAAGAGCTCGCCGTCTGCTTGAATCTTTTTTCCCCAGTTAATCACATTCGATCGCCTGGTTGCCCGACGCACTTTGTCAAGGTTCGTTTTTTTTTAAGCGCCGCATCTCGAAGAGATCGCGGCCGAAGAGAAGTTTGAGAGAGATGACAGCATGGAGCATTAAAAGCAACTGACCTTCTCCTTCTTGGCTACAGACTGTCTGATACTGTGTTTCCTCTGGTCTAACCAAAGTAGCCCGACCATGTTTGGATCGACTTACAGCGGTGAGTCAGCTCTCTCCGCTATGAACGTTATCAAAGCCAAGTAAAGACCCAGGCTCACCAGGGAGCACAGACACATGTGCATGAGAATGACATTAACTCCATTCAGGCCAAGAGACGCCGGTCTCCACCCCAACAGTCGCCATCTTGGTTTGTGGCGGTAGGGGAGGTTCCAGCAGGGAATTATACAAAGATAAGTTAGGTACCACAGTATGATGTCGCATATAAGCCACTACAGGGTCAACATTAACAGTTGCTCTGTGTTCTGGCAAATTAAATGCTTCATGAAGTTGTCAGTGAAAAATAAATGTGATATGTGAAAATGTTACATTGTGTACAACAAATCCGTCGAAATGGATTTTACTTAATGTTAACGTAGTTCTCCTGCCAGCTGCTTGCACTGGTTTCAGCACAGTCGAATCTAACGGCATAGCAACATTTGAAACAAATTAATCAGACACATAGGCCTATTATATTGTTATTAATTCCCATGTGTGCTGTTGAGATTAATAACACTGACCTGTCTCTCCTTCACACAGGCCTGCTTATAACCGAGCTTACAGTTAATGCGCAGAGGTTCCACGAGGTTACACTGTGGTACGTTCAAGCTCCAAACAGTAAAAATAGGAATTGGGCGAAGGTAAATTATTATAACATCACATTAAGGTAATCATAATCATGATGTGTTTAAATATAATCTTGTAAAATGTGTTTTTTTGGCAAGAAAATGTAATAAATACAAGTGTTTGATCGAGATGTTTTCACAGCAATGCAAAATAGATATCAGAGGGGAATTCTGACTTGTTTAACTTCCTAACTCTAAAGAGCTTATAATACATCATTAAAATAACTAATCCCACCTAAAATATTTTCTCACAGCAAATATTCAAAGATAAATACAATCATTTATTTCTTAATCCTTTTAATCAGGTGCTTTTATGCAAATAACCACTATGGATGACTATAATGATAATGTTTTTTGTCCATTTGTTCAAATCTCAATTAAATTTATTTATAAGTTTGTTAAGTTAAACACGTCAGCTGCGTGGCCGAAGGACAGGTGGCGGAAAGCGCCTCCTGTCAAGCCCCGCATTAGTACTAATGTTTATTGGGTTGATTTAGCAGTCTGTAATTGTTCGGTGCCACAAATGAGAACGTTGCTCGCTGGCCAGCTACAAGATGACGATTGCTGCTGTTTGCCAGCCAGCTCAAACTGCCGTGTTCGAGTTAAGACAACACGAACCTGTCGGAAAGCCACGTACCACACGCGTACATGGAGGCGGTCTTACGATAGTGGCAAAATTGAGACAGTATTATTTCGGTTCGCCTCCCTGCAGAGCTCCGCGTGGTGTGACCACAATGAATGAATGCATCGCTTCTTTTCTTTAAAATAATAAACTTCCTACTCAACACAATGTTGGCAGGAATGATGTCACTGGCAAGACAAATAAGTAGTATGTAAACGTAGGTCCTAGGAGACAGGATTGCATTAAGTTTGTTTATATTATGAGCAGGTCAATCGCCATGACAACATTTTTACGAGGGAAACTGTAATTATTAATTACATGTGAGTTTGTTTGATTGATTGGTTTCTATGACATCGTCTATCAATGTTTAAAGACAATGGGGGAAAAAGGGTATGGCTCAGTATAAGCACGACATTTAAGATTAGCCTGGCACCAACGCTCACACACACACACACACACACACACACACACACACACACACACACAGGCACACACAGGCACACACTTGCACACACAACCTCACCTAAGTTTCCACGTCGGATACGCGTGCCATCACTTCAACTGACAAGAGAATGGTTTTGTTATAATTTGATACATGGCTGGTTTCATGCCGACAGACTGCTAATTAGTAAAAAATTATAATGATATATATATATATATATTAGGGCTGGGTGGTTTCAGGGGTTATAGCCGAATTCCGGTCACAGTAAACATTGGCGACCAAGTTGGAGCGGCTGCATTAAAGTTGGAGCTCATCAATATTGAAGAGCAAATGCTTATATTGCAAATGTTGAAGCGCAGGCGACAGAGAAGACGTTTGCGGAGGTGGTCTGTCCGACCACTAAACCGGTCGAGGCTGGGAAAAAGCAACAGCCGGAAATTCTGTTCTGAGCGGACCAATCACAGCGCTTACGGTCCGCGTCAACGCGACGCGTAGTTAGGATTTTTTGGAGGTGCGCGTCAGGCTACGGCGTAGGGGTCTGCGTCGACGCAGACGGAGAACCATAAACTAGGCTTAACAGGGATCCTTACTACTGAACATATTGTGTATGCTGTTCCCTGATTAAAGACAAATGCTTCTAAAAAAAAAGAAAACTGATTTCTATACTTTTGTTAACTTGCGTGCAATACACTAGTTTTTCATTCATTATTGAATTTGGCGCATAATGCGATTAATTGCAGTTAATCATAGAAAAATCATGCGATTATTCAGTTATTCAGTTAAATTTTTTCAACTTTACCCAGCCCTAATATATATATATATATATGTATATATATATATATATATATATATATATATATATATATATATATATATATATATATATGTATATATATATATATATATATATATATATATATATATATATATATATATATATATATATATAGTCATATATATATAGTGTCAAATGTAGTTGGAGTTACAGGCTATAATAAGGCCGTTATTGATATCAATCTTTCTGTCAACCACTTCATAAATGCTGTTATTAAAAAAGTAATCCAAGGTCTATGCAATCTCTTTTGGTCTTATTAGGGCCACCAATTTAGTTTAATTACAGTTAATCTGCCATATTTTACGACCATCAGTGTATTTAATAATGATGCTCAGCTTTAGCTTTCGAGTAAAAGATTATTCTGTTTCTAGGTTTAAAACTTTCCATCAGACATTAAATATAACGTTTAATTTGGATGAATGAGAACGCCTGGAGGTCCATTTAATATTACATATTTTCTTCAAAGCTTTTAAATGAATTTCTGTATTTAGAAAGTGGACCGTGGCACCATTTGGTTTGTGGACGACTGTTTTGGATTGATTGGAATTTAGTTTTTTGTCTGTTGTCATCTTGGTTTTTGTCTTTCCTCATCTTGGTTTTTGGTCTTTGGCCATCACCATCTTGGTTTTTGGTCTTTGGCCATCACCATCTTGGTTTTTGGTCTTTGGCCATCACCATCTTGGTTTTTGATCTTCGGCCATCACCATCTTGGTTTTTGTCTTTGGTCATCTTGGTTTTTGGTCTTTGGCCATCACCATCTTGGTTTTTATGGGTTTTCTTACAACCAGAAGTAACACAAGCTGGTGGAGCTAAGTGCAACCAAACTCTGAATAAGACATTTTTTGGTGACCAAAATATTACCTCTATATTAACTCTGATGTACTGGAAGCAAACTGTGAAAGGGTTAAAGTTCTAAGAGGCACTGGTTCCGAGCAGTATGGGAGTCAGTCTGATTTGTATCTGATCTGCAAATCTCGGGGTTCAACTCTGGACAGGCTGATGAATGACGGCAATTAGAGCTTTCTCATTAATGTTGTTTTGAATTCGGCCCATCCACGTAGGGTATTCATCATCTCCCTCTGGTGCCGCCGCGCATGCACGTGCAGGTGTCTGTTTATGTGTGTGAGCGAGTGTGTGTTTTGATAATGGGGGAAAAAGAGAGAGAGAGAGAGAGAGAGAGAGAGAGGGTGACGGGAAAGACGGAGAGGCGAAGAGAAAGGGAGAGGAATCGAGGAACGCAGCGCAACCAACGTCTGTTTGTTTTGGCTTGACGTCGCCGTTACTCAAGAAGAGCGGGAGAGAGGAAGCGAGGAGAGAGGGGATTGCTCAATTTGAACAGACACACGCATATGTACGAGATGCGTGGCAACTGCGCCCACGCACGCACCTGTTATGGTATGGTTGAAGGTTGAGCTCATTCTTTAAATGTATTTACTTATTCATGTTCAGTCATGTTTCATTTGGCAACTTGACAAAGTTCTTCCCATTTTTTCAAGGAATGTGTAGGATTCACAGCGTATTGGTATGATTATTATCAAGAATGATGTGAAGAATATGGGGATGTTCTTATACACTATTCGTAGCTTTACGTAACTATTTTTAGTTATGTAAAGGAATGTACTATAATTAGTATATACAGTATAAACCATCTAAACGATCTGTATGGCCCGGAGATGTGCTGTTCGTGTCCCACATAAGAAATCTGTCAGCGCTGAGTTATTTGTATCGTTACTTCCATTCTTAAGTGTCACCCCTTCCATAGTCATGTCCTTACGTAAACCACGATCTCTTCCTGAACGTAACCGAGTGGTTGTGTTGCCCTGACCGAGTGGTTGTGTTGCCCTGACCGAGTGGTTGTGTTGCCCTGACCGAGTGGTTGTGTTGCCCTGACACTGCAGGGGCTTGCACAGGCGCACCGACCGTTCGTGTTGCTGGACATTCGTAGGAGAAACAAAACACTGCAAAAATCTGCACGGTGGTGTAGTGGCTAGCACTGGGACCTCACAGCAAGAGGGGCCTGGGTTCGGTTCCCGGTCTGGGCGGTCTTTCTGTGTGGATTTGCATGTTTTCCCCGTGGCAGCCAGGCTTCCCTCTGGGTTCTCCAGCTTCCTCCCATATCCAAAGACATGCAGCTCAGGTTAATTGGTCTGTAAATTGCCCGTAGGTGTGAATCCATATTCTGTCTATAGATGTGCCTTGCGATAAACTGGTGACCTGTATAGGGGGAACACTGCCTTCGGCCAATGTCAGCTGGGATCGGCTCCAGCGCCCTGCGGCCCTGAAGCGGTTTGGATAACGTGATGGAATGGAACCTCTCATAAGATATCATGCAAGCCGTCGAACGAGGGTACGTTGGATGGTGACGGAAAAGATAAAAGGGATGAAATATGGACTTGTGTTGCCTGAGGCGCTACCTCATAATGAGTCAGGTGAAGAATTGGAGCTTTGAATCGCGTCGTTGCAGAGCAGTCAGCTAGCTCACTAACTCTTGTGTGACACGTTTGAGTGGTTGCACTGGACCGACTAATGTAATGAATGTACTGAGAGATCAACAGCTCATAAGTGGCGTGAGCTGCTGATCACTTTTTCTCGAGTAACTTGCCAAACCAGCTCCACTTGAAAGTTGGCCACCTTTTGCATTATTGGATGCCGACAGAAAAGTCCTTAAACGTAATCGGTGACTTCTATCAGCGTCTGCTTTTGATGTGAGCGTTGGAAACCCTGGCGCGTTGTGTGAGCAGTGAATTTGTATTTTAGACAAGGAGGCACACGAGTGTGGCTGTTTTGAAAGCTATCAGCTTCGGTTACAAAAGGAAGTAGGAGTGGATATCACACCTCTTTTGAGCACTGGTACTAAATATGTCACCTGCCGACCCAATCCAAAATGTAATTAAGCCGATTGGCGATACATTTTCCTCCGACGCCAGGGGGAGCGGGGTGCAAGATATTTGATCAAAGTAATACGTATAATAACTATAATAGTAATAGCTCGGCATCATGATAGCATGTATACTTTTTGTTTTGATTTTGAATAAAGAATCGTGTTCTCTTTCTGGTCACGGCATGTTTCGCCGATGTCTGAAATAATGCAATAAATGCAAAAGGAAAAGAAATGAAGAAGATAACAGCATTCATTAATAAAAGGCCGAGGACAGAGGAGGAAGGAGAGGGGTGACAGACTGTTGGGACATCTTGTAACTGCATGCGTCTCAGACTTTCCTCATAAACCAGCCGGATGAGAGCATTCAGGAGGAAGGTGAGGGTCGGTCTGAGCTACTATACCAGTAGCTGAAATACTGGGGAATAGCCTAATGAGTAGAAACTAAATGACTTTTTCACATTCAACCGTTTTTTAGGTCCACGTTTCTTTATTTTTTAACGAGCCTATAAGACTTCTTTGAGTGTCAATCAGGTGACAGATTAGGGAAGATAATTTATAATAAATTAGTTAATTGTCCGTTCAAATTATCTAATTAATATCATAATCAGAACAAAGTGTTTGTCTTCCACTGTGCTGCTCAATGCATATCTGTCGAATGCCTTCGCCTTTGTGGTTTCCAAAATAGAGAACAATTTGTGACTTAGCCACGTATAAATAGGGAGGACATGCTCATAATTGTGCAATCAGCCTGATCAACACACTCGCGTTCTGGCGCCACCTGTTAGCTTTACATTGGGCCGGCTGTCACATATCAAATCATATCCGCCCATGTATTTATGTCCAACAAAGCTATACAAACATCTCCATTAAACTGTTGTCACAGTCATTACAGTAAACTTATTAGGTGTGCACTTGTAAAAGTGTGCTTGACTCCACTACCCCACCTATTGTGTCTGGCCCTTGAAAGCATTTGAACACATCGAGCTGTGGAATGTCTTGTTCTCTTTATTTGCCGCAATTAGCTCAATCTGCTCCTCGACGTGGGCACGCCTACCGCACCCTTCAGGCGCCCGCAAGGGCACGGTTCAGAGGAGACGTACACGCACACCGAACCCGGAAAAGAAAGAAATTAAATGATCCTTTATTAGTCCCCTTGGGGAAATTCTTCTCTGCATTTGACCCATCCTTGGTTGGGGGGCAGTGGGCAGCCCTTTGAGGCACCCGGGGAGCAGCTAGGGGTTTCTTGCTCAAGGACACTTCGACATGTGAGCTATGGGGACCGAACCAGCTACCTTGTGGTTACTGGACGACCACTGATCCCCCTGAGCTACAGCCGCACACGCAGAGACACACGTCCACACATATTGACGCCAATATGCCTTTAACCCTCCAGTTTGTGCGCACACGCCTTGAAACCGAGACGCGGCAAGCGCGTGCACACAGGAAAAAACAGAACCTGCAGATCCTATCTGAGGAACTGTAGGATTTGGGCCTTGGGCGATGTTTGAGATGAATGGATGCACACAGATGGATTTGCAAATATACTTTTCTGATTCATGTGACAATTACATCCAATCGTTATCTAGAAAATATTTTTCCCCAGTGACCACAAAAATAGTTTTCATCATGTATAAATGCAAATAAAACCCAAATAAATGTAATAGAAATTAACAAATGTATGTCTTAAAAAGGATTTTACAATTTCCATTAAAAACTTATTTGGATGTTGTCACATTGATACACAAAATGTTGAACCTAACCCTAACCCTAGGCCAAACAGGGTCAACATGTATTAAACAAGATAGAAAAGATAGAAAAGATATTGCATGAAGTGCAAAAACAAAACCTAATTCGGTAAGGCTACATTCTTCGTTTATGCACATGTGCTAGAGCCAGATGTTTGGCATCTTTTACTTGACTGCTAGTTCATCAATGTTTGGGTTTAGGTTCTGTGCTGTGGAAACCCTCAAGATGAAGTGAAGGTGTGCGTCAGTGACGACTCCTGTGTGGGGTTTCGTTCATCTTCATCTTCATCACAGAGACAAGCTGCTCACACAGGTACGTGCTTCGAAACACGCAGAGCATCCGAGCAGCATGGAGGCGGAGTTGAGGCTTCGCTTTGGGGATGAAGCGTGGCACAGAAAAGATCCAAATTCTTCCTGTCCATAACTCGTCTATCATAACTGCCCCTTCGGAGAGCCAGTTATGATAGACAAATGATATTTTCTCGCAGGCCGGATATAATTGTAAGTGGATTTCGTATTAGCATTTATACCTTTTTTTTTTATTTTGTAGTAAAAAAGTCAGTGTGGGTTTCTCCGGGTTCTCTGCTTCCACAAACAGTCCAAATAAAATGCAGGTAACTCGTTGACTCTTAATTGGTGTGAATTAATAGGCCAAAGATTATGGTTGGATGTGACATATAAATGAGAAAATACATTTGCAAAGTGCAATAGATGTGTACAGAATGAACATCAATATGATAGAAATGATGCATATAATGAGAAGGCATGATGAAAAAGTTACAACTACCAAAAATAACAGCAACAGTGGATGTAGTAGAATAATAATGATAATAAAAGCAATAATGCCATTGGCAATACTAATTGTTATGCAACTAATAATAATAATAATGATAATAATAATTAGACCACGATCCATGGAAACCTGTGTTGAATTGGGCATTTTAGTCTGAACTTGAGTTTGTGCGTCCTCCTTCCATCTAACCCTGCTGCTCTGCTTCTACACATACTTGCTAGTTTTCTAATCCGTTGTGCATCTGCATCACACTTTTGTCGTCTAAGTGCAGCTGTTTGACACAAACAGGGGAAATGTGGAACAATGTATAGGCATGTGGAGACTGGAAGAAGCACAACCTCAAAGACGGTAACAACCAAACAGCTCCTGGCCGATTCCATTTTCCAATTTTCCAAAAGTCAGACTTTTTTTTTACAATTGCATTTTCCTTTCTAAGAACCGGGATCACGTTTTTTACAACCGTTCCCGAACGTCAACAAATGATATATCGCTGTAGTCAGGAGGGAGTCTTTGGATCATTGCTGCCTTTAAAGATCGTTTTGCAACGTCGAGAGGAAATAATACTTATTATATAAAGACCTATAATAATATACTTATGATTACCTCTGTTCATTGACACTGAGCATAATGTACTGGAGCCCACACCCACACCCGACACTCTCATTCCTCTTTTCTGAAAATCACCCACTCACATCTGGTCACCCGAGTTCAGCAGTGCATGTACAAATACTACTCGAATAATATTAAAACAACTTCTTTGAGGGAAATCGGGCCGTGGAAGTGCAATTAATAAAGTTTGCCGTCCAAATTTGTCTTAATCCATAAAGTCTGCACAGCTCTAGAGTCAAAACCATAGACAGACATAAAATGACGGATAAAGGTTAGACTGGGCTGCTGGTGCTGTAAAATGCAACCGCTCTACAGTAACGTTGGTGTACTCAAGCGAGACAATGTAATTTATTTGAACAAATTACATGTTGTTTAAACTTGCTATTTGACAAGTGACAGACCTTTTGTGTCCACACCGTCTCATCTTATAGCGCGGGGGAAGAACGTACAAACTGCATGTCAGCCAGCGCCCCCGAGCAAAACTATGAATAATACGCCTGGGGTTCAGTGTGTGCAAAACTAAAGCATTTGGCTCTGGCCTCGCTCCGCGTACCACTTCACAACAAAACCACAAACAATTTGACCATAGCGGTGATAAAGATAATTATGAGCTATTTCAATGTTTGGAATTGGTTCAGCAGAGTTTAACAGGGAAGATTTATGGGCTTATCCTCACGACTATTGAAGGATTAGCAGATTCCTTTTGTACACACGGATGAATGAAACATGCGCAAACATGTGCACACCTGTATTTATGTGCTCAATGAGACATGTGTTCATGTGGATTACTATGTAGTAAATTCATACTTTGGCTTATAGTCTGAGATAACCTCATTCGCTTTCCTTTAAACAAACAGTTCTCAAGCCATTAAACTGACGTTTTAGTAAACCTGAATGGGAAAGAGGAAACTTTGGCTGGAATATAATGATTACATACACTAATCTGCCTGCTGATTTAAGTGTCTTAGGTGTTGAGTGCTTTTTTTTTGTTGTTGTTATTTTTGGCTTTCTTAAGTTTTATGTGGGCTCATCAGGAATAAAACACTTTTTCTTTTAAAGGTGACAAAGGTGTGAACCTGGGGGTATCTTGAGAGCAGCAGGTATGAGTTTTTTCCTCGTCCCGGTGATAAGAGCATCGGGGCTCATGCTGTCGACCGTGCACTGTAAAATGTAATAGTGCCCCAGACTTACATTAAATGAGTTAACTTTACTCGGCTATCAAAAATATCATGTCTTACTAGTTTTTACCAAGTAATAGTTACAGTAGGTCGAAAATAACCAATTTACTAATCATTTTGAGTAAAGCTAACTTGATACACTCAAGTAATAAATACCGGCTGGGGTCTGAGCTCGTGCAGAAGCCAACATTCAGTCCATGCTCAAGACACGGTGGATCTAGTGGATCAGAAGCTGAGGCAAGAATGACAGCTTGGATTTTGAGTCTCATCTTTTCTTTTGAAGAACAATAAGGTAAGTTATCAAGCAATATAACTGTGTGCAAATTATTTAGTGTTTCTTACTGCTGCTAATGTTGAAAGACACTTCAACATGTGAACAATGGGGAGACCAGGGATCGAACAGGGTACTTTGTGGTTAGGGGACGAAAGTTGACGAACGCAATTTGGTCAGAAGAGTCTGTCTCTTCCTGTGCAACGGAGTTTCACAATAGTGGACGAGCTGTACCCAGCATGCAGTTCGTCTGTGTAATTTTATAAATGTACAATTATTTGTGTTACAAATTGTTGTCGTGGTGTTTTGCGCTGTTAAAGAGTGTTAGTTGTGTGTTATTAATTGTTGTTATAAAGTTTTAACCATGACTAAAGTTAGAACCATGACTAAAGTTAGAACCCTGACACGTAAGTAGCTCAGACCTCAACACCCTCAGCTGTGAGCTTGACTTGCTAGTCTTAGAAGTTGAAGTTTCAGCAAGTTATGACTTTTATTACATTATGTTACAATTGCATTGTGTTTTGGGTATGTGATTTTATTTTAATGTGTGGTAGTAATCTTTGATCCTTGTGGAAGTTTAATATATTTTCTATTTGACTTCTAGGTCGAGGTATAATCTAACCTAGGCCCCTTTAACCCCAGGTATAGTCCGGACTGGGGGTATACAATGGCCTGTTACACCGGCTTAAAGTCAATGATCTGTGTTCCTCCATATTTCATGGTTTCTCTTTTGTTGAGTAAAATTATTCTTGATTATAACATCAAAGTAAGCGCTGACTGAATGCAACATATTGAGAGTTACTCTCTAGTTCAAATGATTTTTGTTGTAACAAAACATGCTTAGCATATATTAACACAATGCAAATATCAGCAATTAAAATAATAAGTAAGAATTTAGCTTAGCCAATATTTTGAGGATATCATGCAATAATTAAAAACATCACTCCCACTGATGCGAAACTGCATTTTTCTGCACAAACACTGAACCTATTATCTTAGAAATAACAGTAAAACTCTATTTTGTAGTCCACCGTTTTTATTTGTTTTAATCAAAAATACTGCTTGACAAATCACTGCATTCAAATTTTCTCTCTCAGCATGAGGAGTTAATAGGGTGAAGATTTTTTTTTCTCTTTTTGTGACCTTGCGAATATTGTGAAACTTAACGTTACACTGCATTTGTAATACAATTCTCTTTAGACACTTGATATTCACAAAACTCTGTAAAAAGCTAGAATAGGCTTTACATGGAAATAACTTTGACACTAAGTCACACAAAGAAAACAGCAAAAAGGAAGTGATGAGCTAACGTTCGTCATTGTTGTTAGTAACTGTTCTCCAAAACTACTTGCTACTGTTATTCACTGTACTCCAAAACTATTTACTGTTAGTAACTGTACTCCAAAACTATTTACTGTTTGTAACTGTACACTAAAACTACTTGCTACTGTTAGCAATTGTACACTAAAACTACTTGCTACTGTTAGTAATTGTACTCCAAAACTACTTGCTACTGTTAGCAACTGTACACTAAAACTATTTACTGTTAGCAACCGGACACTAAAACTATTTACTGTTAGTAACTGTACTCCAAAACTACTTGCTACTGTTAGTAACTGTACACTAAAACTACTTGCTACTCTTAGAAACTGTACACTAAAACTACTTGCTACTGTTAGTAACTGTACTCCAAAACTACTTGCTACTCTTAGAAACTGTACACTAAAACTACTTGCAACAGTTAGTAACTGTACACTAAAACTATTTACTGTTAGTAACTGGACACTAAAACTACTTGCAACTCTAAGTAACTGTACACTAAAACTATTTACTGTTAGTAACTGGACACGAAAACTACTTGCAACTCTTAGTAACTGTACTCTAAAACTACCTGCTACTGTTAGTAACTGGACACTAAAACTACTTGCAACTCTCAGTAACTGTACACTAAAACTATTTACTGTTAGTAACTGGACACTAAAACTACTTGCAACTCTTAGTAACTGTACTCTAAAACTACCTGCTACTGTTAGTAACTGTACTCTAAAACTACCTGCTACTGTTAGTAACTGTACACTAAAACTACTTGCTACTGTTAGTAACTGTACTCCAAAACTACTTGCTACTGTTAGTAACTGTACACTAAAACTATTTACTGTTAGTAGCTGTACTCCAAAACTATTTACTGTTAGTAACTGTACTCCAAAACTATTTACTGTTTGTAACTGTACTCCAAAACTATTTACTGTTTGTAACTGTACACTAAAACTACTTGCTACTGTTAGTAATTGTACACTAAAACTACTTGCTACTGTTAGTAATTGTACTCCAAAACTACTTGCTACTGTTAGCAACTGTACACTAAAACTATTTACTGTTAGCAACCGGACACTAAAACTATTTACTGTTAGTAACTGTACTCCAAAACTACTTGCTACTGTTAGTAACTGTACACTAAAACTACTTGCTACTCTTAGAAACTGTACACTAAAACTACTTGCTACTGTTAGTAACTGTACTCCAAAACTACTTGCTACTCTTAGAAACTGTACACTAAAACTACTTGCAACAGTTAGTAACTGTACACTAAAACTATTTACTGTTAGTAACTGGACACTAAAACTACTTGCAACTCTAAGTAACTGTACACTAAAACTATTTACTGTTAGTAACTGGACACGAAAACTACTTGCAACTCTTAGTAGCTGTACTCTAAAACTACCTGCTACTGTTAGTAACTGGACACTAAAACTACTTGCAACTCTCAGTAACTGTACACTAAAACTATTTACTGTTAGTAACTGGACACTAAAACTACTTGCAACTCTTAGTAACTGTACTCTAAAACTACCTGCTACTGTTAGTAACTGTACTCTAAAACTACCTGCTACTGTTAGTAACTGTACACTAAAACTACTTGCTACTGTTAGTAACTGTACTCCAAAACTACTTGCTACTGTTAGTAACTGTACACTAAAACTATTTACTGTTAGTAACTGGACACTAAAACTACTTGCAACTCTAAGTAACTGTACACTAAAACTATTTACTTTTAGTAACTGGACACTAAAACTACTTGCAACTCTTAGTAACTGTACTCTAAAACTACCTGCTACTGTTAGTAATTGTACACTAAAACTACTTGTTACTGTTAGTAATTGTACTCCAAAACTACTTGCTACTGTTAGCAACTGTACACTAAAACTATTTACTGTTAGCAACCGGACACTAAAACTATTTACTGTTAGTAACTGGACACTAAAACTACTTGCAACTCTTAGTAACTGTACACTAAAACTACCTGCTACTGTTAGTAACTGTACACTAAAACTATTTACTGTTAGCAACTGTACACTAAAACTATTTACTGTTAGTAACTGTACACTAAAACTACCTGCTACTGTTAGTAACTGTACACTAAAACTATTTACTGTTAGTAACTGGACACTAAAACTACTTGCAACTCTTAGTAACTGTACTCTAAAACTACCTGCTACTGTTAGTAACTGTACTCTAAAACTACCTGCTACTGTTAGTAACTGTACACTAAAACTACTTGCTACTGTTAGTAACTGTACTCCAAAACTACTTGCTACTGTTAGTAACTGTACACTAAAACTATTTACTGTTAGTAACTGGACACTAAAACTACTTGCAACTCTAAGTAACTGTACACTAAAACTATTTACTGTTAGTAACTGGACACTAAAACTACTTGCAACTCTTAGTAACTGTACTCTAAAACTACCTGCTACTGTTAGTAATTGTACACTAAAACTACTTGTTACTGTTAGTAATTGTACTCCAAAACTACTTGCTACTGTTAGCAACTGTACACTAAAACTATTTACTGTTAGCAACCGGACACTAAAACTATTTACTGTTAGTAACTGTACTCCAAAACTACTTGCTACTGTTAGTAACTGTACACTAAAACTATTTACTGTTAGTAACTGTACACTAAAACTACTTGCTACTCTTAGAAACTGTACACTAAAACTACTTGCTACTGTTAGTAACTGTACTCCAAAACTACTTGCTACTCTTAGAAACTGTACACTAAAACTACTTGCTACAGTTAGTAACTGTACACTAAAACTATTTACTGTTAGTAACTGGACACTAAAACTATTTACTGTTAGTAACTGTACTCCAAAACTACTTGCTACTGTTAGTAACTGTACACTAAAACTATTTACTGTTAGTAACTGGACACTAAAACTACTTGCAACTCTCAGTAACTGTACACTAAAACTATTTACTGTTAGTAACTGGACACTAAAACTACTTGCAACTCTTAGTAACTGTACTCTAAAACTACCTGCTACTGTTAGTAACTGTACTCTAAAACTACCTGCTACTGTTAGTAACTGTACACTAAAACTACTTGCTACTGTTAGTAACTGTAAACTAAAACTATTTACTGTTAGTAACTGGACACTAAAACTACTTGCAACTCTAAGTAACTGTACACTAAAACTATTTACTGTTAGTAACTGGACACTAAAACTATTTACTGTTAGTAACTGGACACTAAAACTATTTACTGTTTGTAACTGGACACTAAAACTACTTGCTACTGTTAGTAACTGTACACTAAAACTATTTACTGTTAGTAACTGTACACTAAAACTACTTGCAACTGTTAGTAACTGTACACTAAAACTATTTACTGTTTGTAACTGTACACTAAAACTACTTGCCACTGTTTGTAACTGTACACTAAAACTACTTGCTACTGTTAGTAACTGTACTATAAAACTACTTGCTAGGCTCAGCTTTAGAGCACTTCTATGCGTTTTACCAAGACAGTTTTTTCTGGACTATTCTCCTACTCTTTCACGCGGGCAGCTGTCTGTCATGATGAATCGCCAGTGTTTAACTTCAGTGTCACTGCATCTGGTCCCTCTGTCAGCTGTGCGAGAGGACATGCTAAACTTTCCCAGTGACATGTTTTCACTGTTAGTAGGCTAGTTCAAATGAGTTGATAAATACTCTGGGGTCAACTGGAGGATAAGGGCAAGATCTGAGAACACAGCTGCTGAAAATGCTATCATCTGTTCTTTCATCTCATTTTCTTTTTGTGTGTGGAGACTGCTAAGTTCATGCAATGGTCAGGCGATTTGGATAAGCCATGCCCACTCTATATATGAGAATGCATGCACTGAACCCATTGCCCTTTTGGTCACACAACCTTTCAAGAATAGTAGAACATAAAAGAATAATAATACAAATTATATACAAATATACAATTATTATTATTATTTAATTGTTTCTTAAAGTATCCATTCTAATTAAATAGAGGGTAAAAATAGTTTAACTTGAGAAGAAGGAATTAATTTCCTCACATCCCAAGATGCAAAACTTCAAAGTGTGATCCTTTAAATGCCGTTAATTACATTTTGGCACCTGCTGAACACCATCGGTGCTCATTTCAGTGATCCGATGCCAGCCAGGTGTCAGAGACACTCAGATATGCATCGCAACCCTCAGTGATATCATCTAATCCATCATGTACTTCACTTAACAGGAAGTCATTGAGATGATGACTGTTTGTTTTTATGTTTTTGTTTCAAATGAGTCAGTCAGAAGAAGCATTCAGATCCTTTCCTTAAATAATTTATTTTATTTTATTTATTTATTATTTAACCAGGAAGTCCCATTGAGATTAAAAATCTCTTTTGTTCACCGCACCAAATTTAATGTAATTGTATAAAACAATGTAAAGATACAAAGATAAAAAATACTGCTTCTGAAAATGCTGAAAATTGGCGGCAGTGACTAATGTGTGTCACTACATTATTAGATTGTTACCACATCAATGTGTGCGCAGCATTTTACCGCCGGTTGAGGAGAAGCTTCTGGAACTCCATTGTATGCAGTGAGGATACCCAGTGGTATCCCGGTGGCTCCCAACCCAAAGAGTCACAAGATAAATAAGATAAGATAATCATGTAGTAGTACCCTTTTTTGGGGGCTAAATCTTTGATTCTTTTGTGCAATTTTAGATAATTTACTGTTCTGAGCCAAAAACAAGTGACCTAACCGAAACTATCGGAGCGCTTTAGATGGAGGGAAACATCACTTTGGTGAAACTGCCAGCAACTCATAGATATCTGACAGCTGGCTTTTCATTTGACTATTGACAAATTGGTGTATGTCAATGTTCGGGGCGATGTGTGTGTTTTTATTTGGAAACCTTGCTATTTGGAAGGTTACGATGCCGGTACTAATACCAGTACAACCAGTACTGGATTATTTCAGTTGATACTTTAAAAGGTATCAAGGACCGATACCTGGTTACTAATGCGGTCGCCCCACCTGGCTATTCTGTAGTCCTTCTGCTAATAATGTTCAGTCTCTCCTCCGCCCTGTGCCAAGCCACATTGGCCAACGCCTGTGTTCCCTCGCTAGTCACAATAGTCGTTAGTCAGTCAAGTTGAATGTGTGGACTCGAAATGCACAGAAATCAACCTCGTAAACAGTTTGCAAAGACTCTGCCCGGACCGGTTTACGTGGCCCACATGATGGCCGTTAACGTGCCGCTCTCGGCCCTGTCGGTGGCCTTGTGCTGTGTCCGTCAAAAGCCCCGCTGCACCCTTTGCTTGGTGGGTGCTGTGTCAGTCGGAGGCTGATCGTCCATGACGAAGCCCCTCGGCTGGCTCGTTTTTACGCATGGACTCGCCTCGGTGAAGCCGTGCATGTTGCAGCACAGCTGCAGATGGAGAGAAGTGTACGTGAAACCTCGACTTGTCCTCAAGGTCTCGTGCAGAGGCTCCATCTGCAACGTACAAACACGCAAACGGGTCACAGTCAGTCTTTCCCTCTCTCTTTGTCCCACACACACCCTCGGCGCTCCGTCTCTCGTGCACACACACACACACACACACCCAAGGAGACACACGTGGGAGGATTGACGCCGCGCTGTCTGCAGTGTGTTGACGAGTATTGTTATTAACTGCGGTGTGAATAGAAGCAGCGGTACATCCCCAGCTCTCCGGCTGCTGCAGAGCTGCAGGGCTCGCCTTTGTTCTGCGCTCCATAATGGCACGCCATAATTACAGTCTCAGCCGAGAGAGGCGCACACAGAAACGTCTACCTAACCCCTCGCCTCACCTCACCTTGCAGGGTAGCAGAGGAACACGCGGGCGCACACGGCTTTCATGTGTGTACTCACGTTAACATGCTGCCTGCTTGTAGTTCACTGTTCTTGGGAAAGTCTGCCGGCCTCCTTCTCTTCCTCTACCGCTGCAACATCACACACACATGTTCATCAGCGTGAACTAAAAGCACCTAAACTTGCTTTCTCGCACCTCAAACTGCCCCATGATTGCCTACTGATGACATCAGGCGCGTATGACAAATAGGGATACAATACAATGAAGGGTTCTGAATATAATACAGATCTCAGTATTCTTCATGCAAACGTTGTACACACACACACACACAAAGTGATTGAAGAAGTTTCCAAAGAATGAGGAAAAAAAGAGAGCTTCATACGTAATCTCACGGCTTCTGATCGTCGCCTCGTGATCTACGACGCACTTCCTTCGACGGCGCTAAAAGGTTCGTTGTCGCCGTCGTTTGGAGCGACAGCACTGTCAGCTGCACGCCGCCGGCCTATCCGGCGCCAAGTTTAGAGCCGACGAGAGGCAATCGAAACGCTCCCGATCTTGTAGTTCGCCCCTTTAAGGTCTTGAAGGTCTTAACGGTCTCGGTTGAAAACTGTGGAGCACATATGGGCTGACAGGACAGGTATCACTATACAAACTGTGTAATTCACTTCTTCATTTACTCAAAACCAGTAACATATAGACTGATATTTACACATATGAACACACAACTCACATTATACTCTTTTATTATAACACCAAAATTATTAAAATAGCCCTAGTGGTTGCAGAGATACACCTTTTTTAGTTTGGGTATGCAATTTTCGAGCAGAGGCCTAAAAATAGGTGGGTTTTCAAAAGGTCTTTACGAACAAAGTGAAGAAAACACACACCATCGAGAATGTTTCCACAAATATTGGGTTTGAAAACTATTATACATTCTTGTTTTCAAATTTATTAGGAGTTGCACAAAGCATGTTTCTGTCCAACCTGTGTCTGACCTTGAGAGTCTTAATCAGTCAAAAGAAGAAAAAGTCCACATCAACTTCTATCCAACTTTAAATGTATAACCCTTTAACTACACATTGGCTCTTATCATCATAGATCCGGTCATTATTGCTATCCGTTAATAATACAATTGATTTCCCTAGATATGGGGGAATATTGCTACCATCAGAGTTATTACCACATGTGTCCATGTAAACAACCATTACATTTATACTTCTACTAATCTGCTATTGTTTGAAAGGAATGTGCACATGTTTTAGTTTTTTTAGTGATGTGACGGATATTTCAGGTGTGGTCCCTTTAGGTTTCACCCAGAAGTAGTTGGGTTGGATAATCTGACTCAACTGGAGGCTCCAACCTCTCCGATCATCTGACTGGTCCTGCTTCTATTCAACAAACAGGTGCACTTTGTGACACTTATCATGTCAATTAATTTCCCGTATCAACTCTAAGGACCCAGTAACCTCAGTCGAAGTGACGTAACCGTGGAACATTTCTTGCCCTTCCTCGTCCCTCCTTGTCGTCGGCTAGTCTCGACCTCTCTTGAATGACATCGTTTGAAAAGCGCTGCAATATTATGGCGGTAGATGCGCATGTTGGCCAGAGTGCCAGGAAATGCCTGAGAATGATGAATGGTGTTAAAGTCCGAGTGGAGGGAAAGAAACGGAGGAGATGACGAGAAGGACGGAGGTCGTGTTTGGTTTGGCTGATATAATTCTCTTTACCAACAAAAATACCTTTCAGCTCCAGACACTGTTAGCTACAAGCTGGTGATCACATTTAGCAGCTAAATAGACAGATGTTTCCATCGGGAGCTGGTGGAGACCAAAACAGAGCTAAAAACAGAATGAATATTGGACTTACACTTGCCAAGTGGCCATATGAACAACTCCAAATGAATGCTAATGTTGCTCTGTGCTTGAAGAAGAAGAACAAAAACACTGTACACTATCTGACTATCACCAAAGAGCAGATAAACAAAGTTAGCGACTAGCTTGTGAACATAATGAAGCATTTAGCAGCTAACGAGACGGCTTTTCCCCGGAGAGCTGGTGGGGACCAAAACAGAGCTAAAAAAAGAGAGAGGGAATATTGGACTGTAAGTGGTCGTGAGAGCAACTCCAAATAAATGCTAATGTTGCTCAGTGTTCTCCAGATGGATAAACAGGCAAGTGTTGGAAAACACAACAAGTTTGAATATGTTGAATGTGTTGTTCTTTAACAACAATATAATCATTAGATATGTGTTCCTTATGTTCAATAATATTATTGTAAAGCAGAGATTGTACATTGTGAGGTTAAATGCTGAAGGCATTCTTTAAATGTGCAGTGTGAATAGCGGTGAGGATGCAGAACTACAGGGGCAGGCACCAAATGGCCCTTTCTGGAGCCAGTGTTTGTTTGTCCGTTCTGGGCTAATGTAGAAACATGGCCACTGTGATAATTATAATAATTTCCCCCCCAAAAAACTGCACATGTATATTTGAGCAAATGTCATTCATCAGTGCATTGGTCAGGGACTATTTTCTGCTGCGGATGAATCCAAGTGTACTCATGAGTTTTCTGGCAGCAGACTAAAACTGCAGTTTTGATGTGTTTTTCTGTTTTTTGGACAACAATGGCACTCTAAGGCACAGAGTAACACAATGTACACGCGTTGGTTACACATCAGAGTGTAGCTTTCGATCTCAGCATCTTTTTCTCCGCATGTGTTCGCAACGGGACAAACCGAAAATTACTTCTATCCAAAGTATATAATAAGAAAACAACTTAAAACTCATTAAAACGGTCGTCATCTCATCCTCCTTCCTCCATGCCATCTTCTTTTTCTTTTTCGTCGTCCCCTGAAGGTGTAAACTGACCTGCATGTGTTCCCACAAGCTCCTGTGTGTGAGCTCCGTCTCCTGCTGTCGGACTGTAACTCATCTCCCCTTGACGTCGGATGACAAATTGCCTCACCGCAGGCCCAAAAAAAAAAAAAAGAAAGCCTCAGTGAGCTTGTTTGAACACAGTCATTAACCTTTGTTGTCAGTTGAATCAGAGGTGTTAGCGCTGTACCTCAGAGGGCAAATCATCCATATCATGTTCAACGAGAGGAACACGGGATGTGTGATTCTATGAAGTCCTGCAATTGCTTTCATTGAGAAATGACTTTAGGTGTTGAATTCTTCATGTTTTGCACCTATTTCTTTTGCACATATACTCCGGGTCGAGCCGTTGGATACTGGGCCCGTATGCCAGAGAAAACCCTCAACTTTCAGCCTTGCACGATTGAATTTTAAGAGAGCGATAATTTGCTCCCACGCTGCACCTCTCTCCGGTCCGTCGCCTTCCTCAGGATGCGTGAAAAAGCAACAAAGCAACAGCAAAAAGGAGAGAGAAAATTAAGAAATACATTTTGTAAACATAGCAAGACTGTGCCTCCAAATAACAGCATTGACACAGCGAGGAGGGTGTGCCCACAGAGGTGGAATCAGGGAGGGGAGGAATGTTGGCCCTGGATGAAAGCGGGAGCGCGGCTCAGCGATGTGCAATAACTGCACACATCAGCCTGTTGGTAGAGCCAGAGAGAGGCAGCAGAGAAGCCAGGAGGAAACATCTCTCTCTCTGAGTTTTGTTGATACAAATATGCATTTTAGATATTAAAACAACTGTTTTTTGTTGTGTGTGTGTGTGTGTGTGTGTGTGTGTGTGTGTGCGTGTGTGTGTGTGTGTGTGTGTGTGTATTTCCTGTCAGCGTGACAGCAGAGCCTTTAAAGAGTCCTGTCAAAACCAAGATTAGTGACTAAAGAGGGCCTCGGGGGCCCGT